>NC_060260.1:15357142-15671071 GCF_021901455.1 Neodiprion lecontei
TCTTTTTTGATAAGGAAAAGTTTTGACAGTAATGTAAAATAGAGATTACTAAACACAAATGTATTGTTTTTTAATAACACCGGCCCACAAAAAAAAGTGGTCTGTACTTTTGACCGGACCTACCTATCTTTATGTATTTTGACGCGCTCAATCCGAATCTGAATTCAGTTTTTCCCGTACACCCTCAAAATTTTGAGTAAATTGCAAAAAACCATAAAAATCGCCAAAAATTAGCATTTTTGGTAAGAAAAAAATTTATGGAAGTATAGACCAAGTATGATTGTTATGCATTTTGGTCCGCTAAACCCAAATCTTAAGTTTATTCAACCATAAGCCTTTTAAAATTTAATTGGGCCGGTGTTATTAAAAAACAATACATTTGTTTTTAGTAATCTCTATTTTCCATTATTGTCAAAACTTTTCCTTATTAAAAAAAAAAAAAAACGCCCATTTTATATCAGTCTTGACGAGCATTTCTTAAGAAGATTGAGAGATGCGAGATCGGAACGACAAAATTATTTCAGTAGCAACAATGTATGGACCCCTCTCCTTTTCTGATATTGGCAGCCAGTTAGGAGGTTTCACAGTGTTCAGTTTAGTGCCAGCAGCTCTCGAGGTAGCAAGATGGTAAGTGAATTACATGATTATTTTACATGTATGGAAAAACCGGCAGATTTGACGATCGTCTATTTACTTTATAGATTAAGAAGAGAAAAAAAGGGAAGGACCTGTAGTCGTATTTTATACTTTATTTAATTTTCCTTGAATTGTCAGACGTTTTTATTTTTGATTGTATAGGAAGAAGATGTGTGGGGAATTCCGTTCTAGTGCCCAAGAATATGGTACACATTTTCGATCATTTTTTCTTTTTTTTTTTTTTTGTTTTTTTGGAAAACATTTTCCTCAATTTCCAAATTTCCATAATTTTTTGGTATTCAAATCGATTCTTAACAGTTTTGCGCACGGGTGGAATTTCTCTAATTATTTTTTCCCTCATCCTGAGGATATTATCCATCTGAGACCACTGTCAATAGGCGAGATTCCGGATCTCATAAAATTACCTTTTTTTCTAATTGAAAAGAAAATCACATAAGGCCACTAAGAACTCGAAATGAAAATCTGGAAAAATTAGAGATGTTTTTTTATATTCTAAGCCATTAACGTGAATGATCCGTTTAACGACCATCCTAATAGATATACATTGTATATAGGGCATTTCGCGTCGAATTTGCAACCCATGTACCTCACCCTCTTTGATTTTGATAATTCTTTAGTATGATGTTATAACCACGGTTTCAATCGACTTGAAACAGTGTCGGAATTTTTCGCAGATTTCTTTAGCCACCACTGAAATAGAAAAAAATTGTAAAACCAATTCCGAAAAAGCTTCTTTTATAATTCTGAAGAAATTCACACTGATTTTATAATTAAGAATATTATTTGTAAGCACGACACGATAACGTGATCTCAACATCTACTACTTTTCTAGCAAGGTTTTTTTTCTCATGCCGAAATTGGAGTTTCTATTTATTTGTTCGGTCATAAATTTCTCTATTATTAATAGATTTCAATTTTTCTGAAATTTAGAGGAATGCCAGAATGCCTGAATACAGTTGATACCATTTCATTCTTTTTTTCAAGTTATCCAAAGATCCAAGAAAACTAAAAACTTTCTAGAGAAGTAGTAGATGTTGAGATCACGTTATCGTGTCGTGCTTACAAATAATATTCTTAATTATAAAATCAGTGTGAATTTCTTCAGAATTTTAAAAGAAGCTTTTTCGGAATTGGTTTTACAATTTTTTTCTATTTCAGTGGTGGCTAAAGAAATCTGCGAAAAATTCCGACACTGTTTCAAGTCGATTGAAACCGTGGTTATAACATCATACTAAAGAATTATCAAAATCAAAGAGGGTGAGGTACATGGGTTGCAAATTCGACGCGAAATGCCCTATATACAATGTATATCTATTAGGATGGTCGTTAAACGGATCATTCACGTTAATGGCTTAGAATATAAAAAAACATCTCTAATTTTTCCAGATTTTCATTTCGAGTTCTTAGTGGCCTTATGTGATTTTCTTTTCAATTAGAAAAAAAGGTAATTTTATGAGATCCGGAATCTCGCCTATTGACAGTGGTCTCAGATGGATAATATCCTCAGGATGAGGGAAAAAATAATTAGAGAAATTCCACCCGTGCGCAAAACTGTTAAGAATCGATTTGAATACCAAAAAATTATGGAAATTTGGAAATTGAGGAAAATGTTTTCCAAAAAAACAAAAAAAAAAAAAAAGAAAAAATGATCGAAAATGTGTACCATATTCTTGGGCACTAGAACGGAATTCCCCACACATCTTCTTCCTATACAATCAAAAATAAAAACGTCTGACAATTCAAGGAAAATTAAATAAAGTATAAAATACGACTACAGGTCCTTCCCTTTTTTTCTCTTCTTAATCTATAAAGTAAATAGACGATCGTCAAATCTGCCGGTTTTTCCATACATGTAAAATAATCATGTAATTCACTTACCATCTTGCTACCTCGAGAGCTGCTGGCACTAAACTGAACACTGTGAAACCTCCTAACTGGCTGCCAATATCAGAAAAGGAGAGGGGTCCATACATTGTTGCTACTGAAATAATTTTGTCGTTCCGATCTCGCATCTCTCAATCTTCTTAAGAAATGCTCGTCAAGACTGATATAAAATGGGCGTTTTTTTTTTTTTTTAATAAGGAAAAGTTTTGACAATAATGGAAAATAGAGATTACTAAAAACAAATGTATTGTTTTTTAATAACACCGGCCCAATTAAATTTTAAAAGGCTTATGGTTGAATAAACTTAAGATTTGGGTTTAGCGGACCAAAATGCATAACAATCATACTTGGTCTATACTTCCATAAATTTTTTTCTTACCAAAAATGCTAATTTTTGGCGATTTTTATGGTTTTTTGCAATTTACTCAAAATTTTGAGGGTGTACGGGAAAAACTGAATTCAGATTCGGATTGAGCGCGTCAAAATACATAAAGATAGGTAGGTCCGGTCAAAAGTACAGACCACTTTTTTTTGTGGGCCGGTGTTATTAAAAAACAATACATTTGTGTTTAGTAATCTCTATTTTACATTACTGTCAAAACTTTTCCTTATCAAAAAAGAGGCGCCAAAAACGGGGAACAAATCGATTCGCTCTTGAAATTTTATTGTTTCAATTATTTGTTCTCTTCTGGGTTACCCCCACTACAAAAAAGGTGGGTTCAGTAAAAAAAAAAAGCAAAAGGAAAGAAGGAAAAAATCGACCGGCTCTCGAAATTTTCTTTCTTTTATTTGTTTTTTCTCTCCGAAAATACAAAAAAAAGCCGGGACCGAATTTAAAAATAAAAAAAAAAAAGAGTGAACTGCGATCGAGCCCGTGTCCCGCATCACTCCATCCTCATGTTTTTTTTTTTTTTTGAGGAGGAAACCATATTTATTTAGATGAACAATAAATGTTCAATGTTTACAATATTGCACTTGTAATTATCTTAGTTTATGTAACTCCGGCTTAAATTTTAAGCTCAATCTAACATTTCGTTTTACATCAAGTGGTTAACTTATTTTTTAGTGTTTTGTTTAAGACTTAAATGCAGTATTATAGCAAAGGCAGCAGTAATTAACTTAAATACAGGAAAACTTCGCGCAAAAACCTGTGATTGAAAATTCATCCTCATGTGGTATCCACTCAGCCACACCACAGCTACGTCCGTGATCGCGCGTTTGCTCGGTATGTTTATGAAGCTTGCTTGGAATTCGCTGATGGTTCTCTGGAAAATTCGGTTCGAGAAAAAAAAAATTTCCTCCAACCACTTGCCCATTGCACATTTTGCATAAATGTTATCGCGCTGGCTTCGTACATTTTTCCATAGACTGCGTGTACAAATATTCGAGAACACCAGGCGTCACGTATTTTCATATCAATAAAAAAATAATATTTATCAAAAAGAAAAAAAAAAAGTATTCGGGCTGGGAATGGTTAATTATTTTCGTTCAGCGTCCGCTAATTGAATCCAAAATTTATCAAATCCGGAGATACTTTTATTCGCTGACATTCATAATTGAAACAAAAAAATCCCAATTCTTGCATTCCTGGAAACATTTGTGCGAGCGGGGACAAGGATGCGATTGGCAACCGCTTGCTCGAGCGACCGAGTATATCTATTGTGAGCCAATTATTTTCGTTACTATCGTGGCCCCACTTTGGGCGCCATTTTGTAACACGATAAAATTTCTCGCGAAGGTTAAACGAAGAAATGAGATAATTGGTCACCCTACGGCGCAGTCACTAACCTGAATAATTAGACATAGAAAGAGATACGATAAGAGAAAGATATGATTGTTGGGCGCCAGACGCACATGCGTTAAAAATAGATAATTAGAGAAAAAGATGAAGATAAAGGTAGAGATAAAGGTACTAGGCAAAGTTAAGGTCAGGTTCTACGACGGTTTTGCACAGCTTGCTCAGTATAGACAAGATAATGGTAGAGGGGAGGGGTCGAATCCTATAGACAAAATAAGAAACAGGTGAAGCAGAAATAGTATCGAACATATTGATTAAGAAGCGATAAATTCAATAACAAGCAAGTAGCTGAAAAGATTGAGATACAATTACGATAAATGCAATAATTAACGATATGTACAGCCAGAGAAAAGTTAAGCGAGAGATTTAACAGATAACGGAACGTTTTCCGAATAAGCCGGAAATATGCGTCAGCTCGCGATATTATGGTTCAAGGTAATGATTAATACGGTTTCATAATGAGTATGCAGAACAGAAAAGATATACGGTACTTGAATTAAGCATTAAGCAGGTAAACCATAAAATATGCGAAGCGATTATAAAACACATGCGAGATACAAAAATTGTAATAGTTATCACATTACCAGAATTATCAGAAATATGCAAAGACAAGGAATTATGAATCACAAGGTAAATTCAAGGCAACAGGTCAAGTAGAAAATTATTATAAAATATAGATACTAACAGATAATACGTAGTCTCTAGTTTGCGGTAAGCGCGAGAAGAAAGAAAGGTAATACGCGGTACGATAAAAGATAATTCAAGCTAAGGCAAATAATAATCAAGAGAATCAATATGCAACATACGACACCAAAGAGACTACGGACACCTACGATCAGCCATATTAGCGAAGAAAATAATGAAAAAGATGTTATGCGATACGGCACAATACTCCAATGTCAAATGAACGACGAGCGGGACCACGCAGCGATGTAAGATCGCTCACGCGGTACACTCACTAAGATACGATAATCAACGGTAATAGGTAAAGAGACAGATGTGAACTAATCAGAGAGAATATAGCGAAATAGCAATGCTCAATAGCTCAGATAAAAATTGATCATTTAACGGAACACGCTGCTATACAGTGATATTAGACATTTAGATATTCCAGAAGGGAGAGATAATAAAATAAAGCAATAGTCACTAACAATGCGCAAGTAATAGTTAACCAGTCGCGAAGTTACTTGCGATAAGACAGAGAAAGGGACGAGACAAGAGATGAGAGAGAATAAGGTACGAGCCCAGGTGGCTCAAGCAGACCGACAGCAACATAAAAAGAAAGGGTACGAGCCCAATTGGCTAAAGCAGATCAACTGCAAGATAGAGAGAAAGAAAGATAAAGATACGATATATATTGCAAGTATTTTCGTGGCTTCACAAAATAGAAAAGGAACCTCACTTACGTAAAAGAAGATATAACAGGTAATAGAGAATGCGATGCGATATCGGTACGACGAACTTGGGTAGCGATAACAAGAACACGTTTAATATTAACTAAACTGAAGGTAGAGATAGCCAAAAAGCACGTCTGCTATTAGCGATAACTGAACGTAGAGTGACGAGACGAGCGATGATCCTGATCCTCGTCGCGCTGCTGTCACGTGATTTTTCTCAAATTTGCGGTATTCTAATTGGTCAGCGGGTCCCGTAGGTCTGGTCTACGGATCGGCGGCGATAATCCCTTGCCGCTAGTTTTTCTTCTTCCGCGCCGACAGGTATCGAGGCATCGGGACGTCGGAAGGTGGACGGAGATGTTTTCCCTCAGCTGTGCGGTATCGTTGGTGAGAGGGGAGGTCGTACTGCTCATTTGTTGCGATATTGAGGTGTGCGACAATATTACGTCACCGATCCTTTGGACTTGCGACCGACTGTAACTCACTCCTTGCTTTACTGGTACTCCCCGTTGTAGCTATTTCGTCGGCGCTGCATCCCGGCCCTCGCTCATTGAAGCCCTCATGCCGGAACGATCTGGTGGTGATGGCCCTCAACCCGGATCCCCACACTAGATCCACCAGATCCACGTGGTCAGCATATCATAGCCTATTCCCCGCCGCAGTCCTTCGATAGGACGGTTCGTGAAGAGAAAACCGTCCTCTATTTGATAGACAACGACTTAGTAGATGTTAGGGTCGGTTCAGCTCTAGGCTGATATGTATCGTCGACGGGAGGCTTTGTTGTGTTTTTGACGCACAGCCCTGTACGCCGCCTGACGATGCATCCGAGCGGTAGAAGCATTCGTTCGTGGTTCGGCTCCTGGCCGATAAGTCTTAAATAGTCGGGGGTACTGTTTTTGCATCACGCACGACCCTGTTCGACAACTAGATAGGCATCCCTCGGGAGTGGTTTCAGCGGTATTCGTTCGTCTGTAGTCGGTAGTGGTCGATGTTGAGCTGGTACGTGACCCCTGTCAGGCAGTGTCCTGGTATCTTGACGCGAAGGTCTCGTAGATGGTTCCCGTAGAGCATTACAGAATTAGAAAATAACATAAAATTAGCTTAGTAAAGAGGATTCAACTTAAAGATAATGAGTCGTTTATTTTTGGAGTATTGGCCTCAGACGTGCTTTCGTTATTTTTAGCGATATTTGTACCTAGGGGAGCGCGGTAAATAAACAAAGTGACGGGGTACGAAATACCACGTCACACTATACAGGGTGTCCCTTAATTGAGGGACACGGACCAGCCAGCGTGATACCTGACTGAAATGCAACCGAGAATATCTTTACCGGAAGCTCGTCCGACGCATAGTTTTTGAATTATGAGCGATAGCGTTAGGCCAATCAGAGTGCACCATTTCATCTGGATTTGCCGCCACGGAAATTGCTGTTTTGTTCGTCTGGGTGAATTATTATTATTTGGTTACAAAGTAAATATCGGCACTTCCCCTCTCTCGCTGTTGTACCCCTTCTCGAGCGCTGACCTCGGTATTGTTGCCGCGGCACACGCTGCCGGCCGCACACCCACGGACGCGCATTCGTGTGTGTGAAAATAAGCGAATGCCCAGCTACACAATACTACGAAACACACATCTACAAGTGAAAATAAAAATAAATCTCCAAATAAATCAGCGGATTTAAGATTTAATGTTATAAAACACTTCCAATCATCGATGTATGCATAAAACTAGAGATTTTAGATGATTGATATGCTGTTAGGGTTTATAATTAGTCATTCAATCAATCTGAATTATGCTTTCCGAACTTTTTTTGTGTCTTTGCAACATAACTTTTCCACTAGTTTGAAATTCATCATTGACATCCGATTTTTCAATAATGCGAGGGAACAACAACTCGCTGAATTGACGTGTCAATAGGTTTGTAAATCAATTACAATTCACCTGAGTTAACACAAAATAACTGAATAAATGAGAATTCACTGAATCAGTAAAAATGATAACTGAAATCATGAGAATAATTTGAGATATAACTGAATTAGGAAGAGTTGTAATAAGTCAAGTTACTCAAGTATTAATTACTCAAAAGCTATCAAACTTAAAAATATTTTGAATAAAACTATGAATTATCAAAATATCTCTACTGATATTAAGACTACACGCAGAAATTTACCAAATCGATTAATTTTTACCAATTCAATCGAGCCGTGTCCGATTATTTTGTTGAAATCGATTAATCGATACATCGATTATTCTCAGATAAGTGGCCATCACTAGCATTGATCTCAACAACGTTACTTGCCACTCCAGACCCACATTGAATCTACGAGGAAATAACTGGGAATTTGAATGACGCCATATTTTTTTCAGTTGAATTAATTGAATTCATTCATGTAATTCGACTTCATTTTTCTGGTCCAAATAATAATTATTATTTTTCCTTAAATTCGGATAGATTTATTAAATTCAAATTGCTTCATTTGAATTCAGGTATTTGGAAATTTTCTTCTTCTTGATTTAAGGTGCCGCTGACCTGGATCTAAAAGTTGTAATCGATCGAAGCGCCCTCTGCGTAAGTTTCCTCGGTTCTAAACCATTCGAAGGTGGTACTCTCCACCGGGGAGTAGCGCAACACAATATTAGACAAAACGCGGTCGGTAAGAGGCCTGAATCTGAGTCGGTAACCATACCAACAGGATTGACCCGAATTTTGCATGCAAATAATGACGTCATGTGTGTAACGATTGCATCACGACCGAACTGATTATTTTGATGGTTTTACGGTGAATATAGCAAATTCAATTTATTGTTCCGTGAAACACCCTTGAATATGGGACATTCTTTGACGAATCGGAGAGATTTAGATAAAAATCGACCGACACAATTTTGATGTAGCTTAAAATTTTTTCACGGGTTCTATATAGAAAAAATACGGATACGTATTCGAGGATTTTTTTATTTTACATATTTCGTAACATAGAGGGGATCGAAAATTTGATAATTTGGTGTTTTCTGGCACGGAGAACTCATTTTCAAAAATTCATAACGCCGGTTCTGTTTGAGCTGAAAAGTTCGTTTTTTCAACCCAAAGCTAATAAAATGAATTTTAATGCAACAATTGTTTCATTTACGATTAACCGAAATTTATATTGTTATAAATAATTAATATGTTTAAATCGATTTTTAGCAATTGCCTTCACCTCGTAGCGAGTTCTCAGCACGACCATCGTATTCTCCATCAATTCAAAATATGTTATGGATAAAAAATTTGACGTAGAATACGATGGTTGTGCTAAGAACTCGCTACGAGGTTGGGGCAATTGTTAAAGATCGATTAAAACATATTAATTGTTTATAACAGTATAAATTTCGGAATAATCGTTAATGAAACAATTGTTGTAATAAAATTCATTTCATTAGCTTTGAGATGAAAAAAACGAACTTTCCAGCTCAAATAGAATTGGCGTTATGAATTTTTGAAAGTGAGTCCTCCAAGCCAAAAAATACCAAATTATCAAATTTTCGATCCCCTCTATTTTACGAAATATGTGAAATAAAAAATCCTCGAATACGTATCCGTATTTTTTCGGTATAGAACTCGTCGAAAAAAATTTCAGCTGAATCAAAAATGTGTCGGTCACAAAGGTGTTTGGTTGTAAAAGAATGTCCCATATACGAGTACATTAAAACGTATCGCGCAATATTAATTTTACACAGCACGAAGTATTTTCAAAATGATTTCATAAATATCACCATTCACCATTCGTAAATATTTGGAAATATGTTCGAAAAATACGATTGAAACAAAACGGGTACGAATCGTTGTGGTTTCGTTTTATGAAGTTACGCCATCGGTCGCCCCCCTCCCCCCCCGCCCAACTCCGCTACTCCTTGTCGGCAAACTTGAATGGTCATGTTTATTTTCCGTCCGTGCATTACATTGTATTCGATTATTCGCTCAGTCTACGGATAGTGACTGTGCGCGAGAAAAAAAAACTTTGTGTCGGCAGACGACTGTGCTCGACATTTTATATTTCCAAAATAAAGAGTATTTCTCATTCTTCTTCAGAGGTTTTCTATGAGGTACATACATGATTATCTCTGGTGAGTATTTATACATATATATATATGTACATTATAGAGTCGTATAAAACGTGCACCCCGACTTACGTTTTTTTCGACTTACGCCGTCAATGCCGGAACGACCCATAGCGTAACTTCGGGGTATTACTGTATCGGAATCATTCTGAAATTGTACATCGCTTGTTACACACAACTCTACTGACAATAATGAAATAATTTTATGTTCGAAGCTATTTTACTAGTGAAAAGGGTTTCAAAAAATGATTATATATAATATTGTAACACTTTATTCATGTTACTATGGATATATGAAACAATTGTTGACATCGACGTTGAGGATTATTTTTATACCCTCTGAAATATTAAATGCAAGCAAACAGTATCTGAGATTCGAGGTACTATGAAGCTGCGGGTTGTGCGAAACAGTTCCTTCTCCCGGTTGATGGGAGTTTATAACATCCTTTGCGAAGTAATGTAATTTGAACATAGTTCACCACTCCATGAAGATATCCTCGCGGCATGTGACATTGCGTCCGTCCAACGGTTACGACGAATTATCCTGTAAAATATAAGCGTGTTCATGTGGTTGTTTCGCTTTTTCAATGCAAAATCCATAACATGATGAGTACTTGTCGATAAAAATATACTTTGGCAGAGAATTCGTGCCCTCCCCTCCTTATCATATAAAGACACATACAAATACATGGGTCCTCTTCTGTTCTCTTACAACCATGTGTCGGCGACATCTCACTATACCCAAAAATGTTAAAAGCGAATGGTCGAATCTGATGAAATGGAATAATGTGATTAAAAATTTGCATGGTCTTGAATAATCCGAAAAGTTGAGATAATTCTTTTGAAATTAAGATATTCATTTTTTACGAATCACTCTAAATTTCACCGTGTTCAATATTTTACTACCGATAGCAGATATCTAACGTATGGTCATTCGGAATGAATATGAATGGGAAATTCCTCGTCAAACCCGACGGATTATTTGTAATCGGAAAGATTTTTTACAGAATGTATAAAATGGTAGAAGCCTCGCCAAAAAATGGTACCATTAAACAATTCGTTCGTTAATAACAATTACAATGTTCAATGTTTCCGGATAAACCAAAGTTTTCTACGAAAGCTTATCCTCTCTGCTCGCGAATGTGCTGTGAATCATTTTTCTACGTCAAATAGAACCGGAGATGAGATATTGATTCTTCAAGTTTGCTGCGCGCTCATTTTGCAACAAAATTAAATGACTCGGCGCTTCCGGAAAAAAAATCGTAGAAATAGGTTTTGACTTTTTATGCTCATATATCACTTCGAAAAAGCTTTCATTGTTTTGGAAAATACGCGGTCATTTTTTGTCAGGATGATATTTCGGACTCAAGAACCTAAATTTCGTCCCAACTGACGTTTTATGGTTTATATGATGAAATAATAACAGTCGTATTATTTATTTTCCTCAAGATTTGAAATTTCTCGCATATTTGCATCGTACTTAGGGTATATGTCAACACGTGTAAATTTCACCAATTATCGGAAAAAAAAATTACCGTACGATTATAATAATTGAACCCTCCGAGCATTCGAATCTAGGCTCCGATAAAATTCTTGTTCTGCACACTCCTAACGAAAAATCAAAATGATTATATATCAGTAAAACAGAGAAAAAAAAATTTGCAACACGTATACAATTTGGTTACTGAATATCTTAAAAAATGTATAACAAATCATTTGAACATTCACAAGAGATTACCGGCAAACCGCTAATGCGCCAGTAATCGATCTGAATCTCCGTAGGTCGTAATTTCAATCGAGAGCGGGTGTCGTTCTAGCTGACAGTCGTATGACAGGCTCGATAAACATATTTCCCATCAGGATGTTTAGAGATTCTAATGTCTTTATGCCATTATTCATGTAATCATTTCCTGGAATTCTTGTAACGCGTCGCGGCATGCTCACAGGAATGTGTAATGGCTATGTACTTAAATAACATAAAATGGTTCTAATTTAAATAATATTCTGATCACCTCCAATATTTCACAAACGAATATCACGCACAGTACTACAAATTCAGCAACATAGGCGGCTGAAATATTTTAAATACCTCACAACTAAATACATATGATAGATATATTCGAAAGCTTGATTGTATGAAAAACTCAAAATTATACTAGTATGGAATTTTGTATTCTAACGATTACCTGCACCACGATAAATGTACAACACAAATTACGTCACAGGAGATTCGTCACGAAGAATTTTTATCTGTCACACGACTGCCCGCTAGAACGATATAACCCTATCTCTCGATTGAAATTACAGACAACTGTGAGTAACTGTGATTTGTACATTCATCAGAAACGTGGTACGAGGAAACAAAACTGAAATATTATTTATTTGGCTTGGTCCTTTGCCTTACTCGCAGCCCTGTTTTCTTTTTCCTGACGAGCGTCTAAAATGTACTGTGGTTCTCTGATCTCCATATTTCTTAGCAGGCGGCTGTCAATGATCTCAGGTACCATACAACATTTATAGAATCTCGTCAAGAAGGGTTGCATTTTTTTAGACCAGAAGTCGGCGTTGCTCTCAACGACTATACTTTTCATACCTCGTGGTGTCCAAACAGCAAAGATGCAGTACTTTCTACGGGTGACGTGCAGCTGACCTTGCACTTGGTAGAAGTACTCGTGACTCTCGTTCATGTTCTCGCCTCGGCTGTCAAAAATACGATGCACATTTCCTTTTTTTTGTGCGATCGCTTCTTCCGGGGCGAAGTTCTTTATGGAAAACGGGCACTTGATTTCCACAATCCCATCGTCGCCGATTACACCGTCTGGCGACGCGCCGATGTACGGTAGCTCCTCATCGATGAACAAGCCACACTCCGTGATGTTGATATTGCGCTCGGTGGCCAATTGTTTTCGCGCCTGTTCTTCGCATTGCCGGCCATATTCAATAGCAGGAAGCCGCAACGGTGTCGGAAACAGCAGCGATTTGACGGTGTTTTTACACGATGTATCACTTCGCATGCGACACACTCGTCCAAAATTCGATGCAGTCAATATCTTTTTCCGTATTGACAGCCAACGCTCGCTTTGTCCTTGCTGCCTTGTTGTCCGTTCAATTTCATCGCGGTTCGCTTGCCATTCGAGCAGCTGATCGTAGTGATACTGCGTTTTTATTGCGTTTTCTTCCGCCGATAAGTCGGGACGTTGACAATTAGGTCCGTAGTCTTCGGTTGTGTTCGAACGTCCAACTTTTCGCGATGTTGCACTCGAGTCGTTTTTCTTTTCAACTTTTCGTTTCTCGGCACACCTGTCTCTGCTTGCTGCTTTATTCTCATTCCTCCGAATGTGCCGCTCTTCCATGTGCCTCAACGTCGCTGTTGGTTCCTCATTGACAGCTTCACTCAATACGCTCAAAGATTTATTCGTATTGAACTGTAGGACAGCCGCGGCACATCTTCCGGTATACGAACCTCTGGCCCCGTAATTTATTCGTTTACCACCGATGTATTTGCAAATGATGGAATTGTACCTCTCCACGCTATTGCTGTTTACGCCTAATATTATGCTGTCAGAGTAGCAACGTAGACTAGAAAAGGCTTCCTGTATCTTGTCGTACAGTCCGAAAGCCTTTAGAGCTGGAACGTGGTTTTCTTCGCCTTCTTTCAACGATCCATCGCAAAAGTAGCCCAGTTCAGCGCACTTCTTATGCTCACCAAACACGTGGCTCGGGATATTCAAAATATCTCCAGAAAGCTTCCGGGCCTTCAGGCTTGTGGGACCGTCTTCCGTCGATCTGAACTTTGCAGCCTTCGATACGGCAGTTCGCAGCCTGAGTACGCTACCTTCTACAACTTGGCGCAATTTCTCTATGCGACCTTTATTTTTCAGCGTGTCTTTTATTTTCGTTGCCAGATTACGCAACAAATGATTGATGCATTCGACCTTCTTAACAATCATATTCGGGTACGGATTGCTGTCCAAGATCTTCTTGTACACGCTACTGTCTCCATCGGCGATCAAAGTGGAGTAGATAAGTCCATGCGTATCAATGCTGGACGTGAATCCGTCGACGATAGCGTCACTCTCCATGCTGGTCGAACTGCGGTTTCGATCCCAATTTTTGTAGCACGTGTGCTCCGTAGGTTCCTTCCCAGTACGGGCCGCCCTCTCACACGTGGCACAAAATTTATTACGCACTCCGATGAAGAGGACCTTCTGCGTATGATACCCGACGATCGCTCCAACTCCAGACAGAGAGTCGTACTTTCCGGTTCGGTAAGATCGTTTCATCCAGCTACCATCCGCTACGACGGGAATATGAGGGATGCCATCAACGACGTCACCTCGCTTGAGAGCTAATTCCTTCTCAAGTTCTCCAGCAGCTCGCATTTCATCGTGGGCGGCATTCATGAACTGGACCGTTATATCGTTCTCGTACCTCAGATAGGTCCGCTGCGAGATGTTTGGGATATCAACCGCTGCAAGGAGTTGTTCCAATTGTGAATACCCTATTCCGCTCGTAATGCATCCGGCCACCGCGCTATGATGTATGTCCATGGATTGAAGATTTTCCGGTTCAGTCCAGACGCTGTCTTTGTAAAGGCACATTTGGCATTGAAAAAACACTTGTGTCTTCAAGCCTTGCCGGCGCGAATCCACGATTACCAGGGAACTCATCGGACAATTTAGGGCCGGTGCGTGATTCCCGAATTTCCGAATGAAATCAGTGAAAAGATGCTCCAAGTTTACAATACGGCGGCCATCGATGTGCGCTTCTTTTAAACGGTACGAGTCGGGTTCAGCGTCAGATACAACCAACTCGTAATCGGACAGGCCGTCTTCTTCAGGCCATTCAAAGTCGGATACTGCAGCGGCTCTCTCTATGTCGCAATCATTGTCGCGAACGTTATCGTGGTCCCCAAGTTCTTCTGCGTCGCTATCATCATCTTCTGATTGCAAGATGCGCAACAGTTCGGGAGTCGACATGCGTCGGCGAGTACCTCCAGACGTGCTCGGTTCGTCGAGGTTCAATACGACCTCGAGTGGTTCACCTGCCTGCGCAGGCGGGGTCTCGGCGTGCGTAGCAGCAGCTATCGTAGCCGAAGAGTTGGCGGTCTCTTCGGCTGTTGCACGATTGAACGCCGCGCGGCGCCGCCTACACAAAGAGAAGATGGACAAATTCACTAGCAAATACCTCGCGGACCTCACTTCTAATTATCTTCGGAAACTAAATTTGCCGAAAATAGCTCATTGCCCGGTATAATCAGAGATACAGAATAAAAAACAATTTCTCAACGGCACGGAAAATGAAAGCCAAAACAAGTTTTCTTATCTTATCAACTACCGGCGTTTGTTGTAATAATAACAATAATAAGCAAATTGTTGTAAACAACATGTTGGAACATTTTAATTATTGTATGTCGCGTCACCATACTTTTCTAACTGTGTTACAACTTGATCACCATGCACTTGTCTAACACTATGACAACTTGTTTTGGTTTCATTACGCATCTTTATCCCAAATACACCTTACTGATAATTTTTATAGTTTCTGAAATACAAGAGGTCATTTTTGTAAAAGCAAAAGATATTTTTTCTTTCACTTCAAATCGGCGTAACTTTATTCAGTATTGATATTTATTTTTGAAACTTTAACACGACAAACTTGAATGTATCCCTCGACTTTGAAGCCCATTTACAATCCTGAATATAAAATATAAACAAAATTGCGATTTTTTCCAAAGATTTCATGCAGGATTCCTTATTATACTATACAATGAAAAAGTTGTACGACGAAATTTGAAGTTTTCATTTTTCAATCACACCAACATTTTAACAATGCTTCGAAGAAGTTTTGTGAAAGTTTTCGGCTTCCTACCTATTATTGTTCTGGAGCATTGTTAATTTTTCTACGAGCGCGTGTCGGGGTCATCTTTATTAGTCCAGGCAAAGCGTGATTTCGCTGAGAATTTTGGATAGAACGCTATTTTTTTTTTTAATTCTCTGGGGCGTCGGCCATGAGTGTGAAACTCAGTTTCCGGATCCGAAAGGGTTAGCGAACGGCCGCCATATTGAGATCAAGGGTGTGATTGGTTTTTGTTATTTACCTCCGTAACCGTGAGGCTGACAAAAATTTTGTCAAGAGCTTTTTTGTAGTTGATACAATTACCCATAACTTTTTCCCATAACTTTTTGCACTAATGTTAATAATAAAAAAATTATAAACCAAAAACGATGAAAAATTAGGGAATAGAAAACTTTGAGGCAAGATTATTAATTAATTTCAAATCTGACAATAAAAATGCATCTAACCTCTTTTATAGAGGATTTTGTTCTAAACAATTTGAATTATCATTTTTTTTTTCGCTTCGTTGTTATTGATTCTTACGGTAATTAAATTCTATTATTTCTTCTTCATTTAATTTAAACGGAATACATCCGAATTCCTTTCTTCTTTTATTTGTTCCTGAAAGTAAATAATAATAATCCGAAGTTTAGCAATTTATAAGAATATAAAACTCGTATGATTATTAAATTCTTAATTATTCGTAATCGAGAAAAAAAACTGTCGTTTCTCGAAAGTTTATTCGTTCTGTTTTTAGTTTTAAAAGGTATCCATTGCTTACGGATTATTGGAATTTATTATATGACGTTGAGGTTAATTATTTTTTTATTTAATTAATTTGAATTGACTGAATGTTAATAATTCGAAATGATTTCTAATAGAGAATTTTTAAATTCAATGATTTGTTTGAATTCATTCAGATATAATATTTTTGTTTTCAAATATCGAATTAATATAAAACTGTAAAAACGAATTCTTTAGTTATTTTTCGCTATATTTAAATTTCAAAATAGTTGATGAGTGATTTCGAGCCGTTTTTTTCCTTTTATTATATTGTTCTGTTTGAGAGTATAATTTACAAATTATTAGTCAGTATTTACCATAAGAATCAATAACAACGAAGCGAAAAAAAAAAAAAATAATAAGTCTAATTGTTTATAACAAAATCCTCTATAAAAAAGGTTGGATGCATTTTTACTGTCAGATTTCAAATTAATTAATAATCTTGCCTCAAAGTTTTCTATTCCCTAATTTTTCATCGTTCTTTCGATTCCAATTTTGATAAGGATTCGCCCTGTCAAGTATTTGCTGTGAATTACGAATCACCCTGCATAGCAAGTGCAGATTTGCCAGGATTCTTGTAAATGATATCTATAATTGCATAACAGAAATTTGCAGTATATATTTTTTATGAAACACTTACCATTGCAACGAACGATTCGTTCGTCGGCGCGTCAAATTTAACCTTTTTTTCGATTCAGCCGTGCGACGTGACTTATCCATTGTTGCACTCACAAAATTATTGTTTTTTGTAACAAATATATGTATACACACTGGCTGCGTGAAAATTTGCACGTGATTAGAACTTGTGACACGGCAAATTACCAAAACACTCGCGTTTGCTTCGTTCGCCGCGAAAAGTGGATGTAGACGGTACGCGAGCAAACGCAGAAGTGACGGCCGCGCGGATAGTGGGGGACAGTGGCGTGTGTGAAGCGCAAGCGTCGCCGCCAAAGGACACCGAAGAGAGTCAGTCGTTCACGAACCTTCGGCAACGATGAACCGTAAGTAATTTGTTACCAATCATAATATTTGGCGCGTAAATACTTTTTTCCACGCAGAAAATGCATTCTTTCGCATTATTGGTGTTATCGAAAAACATCAATAGCGTACAAAATATTTTAAGGTAGTAGGTCCAATCCAAAGCCATTCGCAAAAAACCAAATTCCGTAATAATCAAAATTATGTTAATCCTCACATAATACGTGAAAAATGTTGATCTTACATCTTCTTAGGTTTTTTTATGTAATGTATGTATATCATTTGAGCTATAAATAACAGGGTGGCTACTGGTCAGGGAATTCTGGAAAACCTGTAAAAGCCTGTGAATTCGGAAATTCTGGAATAGTCATGGAAATGTCGTGGATTTTTTTTCGGAAACTCCGGGAATTGTTAACTATGTTTTTTATGAAAATACGTCCCACTGTTTTCATTGTGAAATTCAACATTTTTTACGTCGAAATCCACGCGAAATTCTCGAAATAAAAAATTTTGTACTCGTTAATCAATTTTTTCGCATACCTATTCTACGCTCTCTGTTGTTAAATATTTATTAACACATGACAAATGTTGATTTTCACACATGTCTGAAAATAATTAACGGCGAGACCAATGGTACGTGGGTACGATCAACGATACACATAAACATTGTAAATAATTAAATGACAATAAACTTTGCAATGTACCATCGCAGTGTTAACAAAATTTGCGAATAACGCGTAATATTCCGTTACCGCAGCGCACGAACGCTGTACAAGCCGCTCGCACACCGAGCGTTTTTTTATAAAATCATTCATAGTTATAATATTTATAACCCGATTACACTGAAACTTTCGCAGTTACCTTCTCTAGTACTCTGGTTCGCTTTACTCACAGCAGCAATACGCGTTGCAACTTCCCTTTCTGACGTTTCACTTTTCTTGAGTTAGATCCCCATTACAAACGTGCGTAAGAGCTTTGATTTGGAAAGCTTCGCTTCAAAAAGATCTTGCGGATAGAGAAACGCGATCTTAGTTTATTCAGGTTTTGAATTGGGGCGTTAATTTTTCTGTTTGTTTTTTTTTGTTTTTTTGAGCCACCCTCTATTCAGCTTCAGCAGCTCGAGAATATTTATAAACCGCACTAAATTAGGGATTCGAATGCACAATTTCAGTAAAATATCAAATGATCGATTAATCGATAAATTATTACCGATTCAATCGAGTCTTATTCCATAATTTTTTTTCGACTCGATTAACCGATGCATCGATTATTTTTAGCTTAGTGGCCATCGCGATCCGGTATATAGGCTGTGAATTCGGGACCAAGATTTTGATGAATTATATTATTCGTGAGCGATATATTTTTCTGTATCTCCAAGTACTGTATGTATACCTAAACACCTGGCAACTGCCGCACTAGCAACGCAGATGTAGGGAAGGTCGCTCGCGTTGATTTTGATAAATCGTTGATTTGGCATGGGACTAATTTTGCGAACTTTATTTTTTAGCAAATATCAATGAAGGGTATTCAAATCCGGCGGGGATTCGGGTGGACCCCGACCAGCCAGCACCTCCGGGCGTTGAGGCACAGCCTCAATGGCCCGGAGGTGTGAATGTGCGGCTGAGGCCCCCGGTCCCACTCCAACAGCCGGGGGTGGCGTGGGGGGTCACCCCGAATCCCCAGCATCCGGGATACCACTGGGGCTACGCGCCGCCCCAGTGGTATGGTTGGCGGCAGGCGCCCCAACAGCCCCTAACGCCGGTAAGTAATCTTGTGTTTTCGTACGCAATTACGCGTGTGCTTATGCATTTTCTTTGCCTAGATTCCGGAATTGTACGGCGACCGACAGGGGCTGTTGATGGCGGCCCCTTTACAGCCGCCACCGCCGCCAATTCAATCCCCGGCGATGGTGGTTCCGCCCCCCTCACCTGCTGCCTCCTCGGCGGCGAGGCCTGATCGCGCGGCTAGCCCGACGCTTGAGGTACGTCCCCAACTACATATTTGATTGTTTCCAATTTTTTTTTTTTGCAGTTATTGAAAGAGTCTGTCTAAGAATTAAAAAGTGGTTTAATTGTGTAATTTTCAAAAACTATGCAGTAGCCAGTATAATGTAACGATGACCGTCAGTAGATATCTTCGCGAAGCATACCATATTTTTCTGACACATTTTTATTGCCCAAGGAGTTGGGATGTTATACCCTCGCCGCGTGTGAACCGCTGTATACTGTCACTGCCGTGGCGAAACAGTTTTACTTTTCACTGTTTTCGTATTTTATAATTTCATATAGAATAGCTGCTCATCGGTCAAATATGCTCGTGACATTGGATCACAATTATTTGGTTGTTGATAGGAACGGATCACGGAGGCCGTCCGGGTGGCAGTGGCAGCCGCTATGGCCACCGGCGGTCCCGTTCCTCGAGGGGAAGGCAGCCGCCGCAACCGAAACCGCCGCCGTCGAGGAGGTGGTCGGCGAAATCGAAGGGGCGGGAGAGGGGGGGGGAACCAACCTACATTTAATTTCTATTAAATATTTTTTTTTATAATAAAATATAATTTTTCAAAATACTCTCCTTGATCTGGTCAGTACTATTCATCCCACAACTTCCCATAATCCTCCTATTTACGAATCACGTTCAAGAAAACCCTACCGTGCAGCCCGAGGGGGAAATAACTCGGTGAATTGTCGTGCCGATAGGTTTGTGAATTCATTATAATGCACCTGAATTAATGAAAATTAATTGAATTAATACGAAATAACTGAAAACTGAACTACTAAAAGTTCTAACTGAAATAATGAGAATTAACTGAAAAATAAATGAATTCTGGAAAATGAAGTCAAGCTGATTTGAATTAGTTTGGATTCATGCCCGAATTATCTGTTTACTGCGAAATAAAATTAAGATATTACTACGGTAAGCTCTGTGGTGTGTAATCGAGCTCGGTTTTTTTAAAATTTTTCATTTGGATAACGGTTAATATCTTTACAAATTTTTAACACAATTGTTTCATGCATTTACTAGAAAACCAGGGTTGAAGTCAGCACTCGTAACACGTATTCCCTATACCGATACAATAAAACGCGAATGTTTTTTTTATATTGTACTTTACCCGTCCGCGTCAATCTGATGGAAAATAAATATCTGGCAGAGAAGAAATGCAGGTAATAATGTTTAAAATATTAGGAATTTTTCATTCATAGCACTTATTGATACACACGTAAAAAGTCCTATATTCATGACAAAATCTCTCGTGCGATGGTTGAGGGAATCAATTTTACTTATTGATCAATGTTTTATTTCTGCATTGTTTGGCAATTTCGCCAGACATCATTGATGTTACATAAGTTATTTCGTCATTAGAAAAATTGCTTCATGAAAGTTCCTCATTTGATAGAAATTCACGGAAAACTGTTATTGTTTCACATTCAATAAACTAGAGGGAGGATTATAATATAAACGAGTGGTATTGAATTTCAAAAAAGGAGGGATAGTACTTGGAATCCGAAGAAGTTGATTCCTTCGAGAGTTCCAAATTTCTGTGAAATCTTACAAGATTGGAGTGAATCCGTAGAAAATTGTAACGTCTTCGAATGATTTTTTATGGTTTTTCGTAGCAATTTTCAGTTGGGCGCATGATTGACCGTGCCGGACTTTGATGTACAGCAGTAACACATACCCTGACTTCGTAGGTCGTATACGATGCGGAAACCAACCCAAAACTCACTAGCGTATCCGTAGCGTATACCATCTACGAGAAGTCACGGTATGTAGTTTTATAACGATTTCTACCAAATGAGTAACTTTCAGGTAATTCGTCTAATGTAAAAAAAAAAATTTGGTAGCATCATTCAGAACTAGGCGTAATTGACCAATGAAATGAAGCAAATTTTAGCATGAAATCCTTATTTGTTGAGAATTAAAAACAGAAAAAATTGGCGAGCAAATCTTCATCAGAGTTTTAACAAGGATCGGCCCTGTAAAATATTTGCAACGAATCTTGAACCATTGTATGCGGTAATTGTATGTATGTACAGTGACATAGGTTTTTTGCGGGATGTATTTCTACTATTGTTAAACACATCCGGTTCAGAAACAATTTCACGTATATATTAGGGTAATCTTTAAAACAGGTTCGGACGATTGTCAACCGCCCCCCCCCCCTCCCCCAAATTTGCTATAAATAAATAAATAATGGTCTGTTCAAGAGCACAATTTTTTATCTCAACCCTAAACCCTCATGCCTATACTTGCGTGTTTTCTGCAATTTCGGTATTAATTTTACTGCCGCATCTAATCTTTCGGTCAATAATCTGTAAGTATGACAATTTTGCGGACATCGATGCTCCTATTAGATGAGGATATCCGGAGCGTATATGGGGCATTCTATGTCAATTATTCTCCATTTATATCTGCCCTTTCGAGGAACAGGAATTATAGGATAGGTATTTTCGTTTTTGTTAATGATTTTCTATCAAATCGATGAAAAAAGGCAGATTTAAGTGGTGCGTACTCTATGTAGAATGCCCCAAAACCCTTCAATAAAATGAAAAAGAATAATTTTTTTTGCGGAACTACGACTCAAAACGAGAAAAGAAACAGTATGTTATTTTAATATCGGGTTTTGGAAAAGCCATGAGCATTTAAAAAAAAATTGTGCGAAATTTTGATAAATTTAAGGTGTTTGGATGGGTTGAGACAAACATCTAAAATATTTCAGAAAGACTGCTTTTGGCAGGTACAAGAAAGTGTAAAATTTTCGGTAGAATCAAAATTGGTCGGGGTCACGGGTTGGTCGGTTTCGCATGGAATGCCTCGTTCACATACAGTCGGGTACGTGCGATTACGAATAGTTACCGCGATTGTGAACTGATGTTACAATTTCCAAACGATGCCTTATGATGTGCACGAATTTCAAAATCTAGCGGTTATTCTGAGTGAGTTGTACATTTTTTCGTATCCACCTAAAAGCCTATGCTCTCGTCGGCACTGCAGATTGTTGCTTTAGCAGAAACATAGGACGTGTGCGTATTACCATGTCGTTTTACCATCTGGTACCGCTTCGGTCGACTACAACGCTTCTGGAGGTTCAACGTTGAACTAAATTACAGACTTCTCGTGCATCAGAATGGGCTCCTGTCACCTGAAAATCGCCCGCACAAATCGTGACATATTTACAGAAAACTGACTGGTGCTATAGGTTTTCCCGGATTATGTGTGTGTTTTTGTACGTCTGTATCTCCCTGGCAAAAGTGAAAGAAATTCTGATATCGTACAAACGGTGAATATTCAACAAGTCGCTAGCCCGATCGGCCATCTTTGACGCGACGTGATTTTATTGAGTTCATCATTATTTTTATTAGACGTTATCAGTGATCTGCGATAGTAGTGACTGAGATACAGACGTACAATTTTATTCAAGCTATCTTTTAAAAATTTTCCCAGTCAGATTCATACCCCCGTTTTATCAGGATTTGTGCGGGCGATTTCCCCGCTTCTGACGTCACGATATATATATAGGACATGCCAGGTCAGCGGGACCTTAAAATTACTTTTATTTGAATTTAAGGGATCGTCTCAGTGTGAAATTTTCAAAAAATTGTTTTTTTTTTTTTTGCATTATCGTATAGTATACACTGTTCTAAACATTCTTTCAAATTTTTAAATCGAAATTCAAATTATTACGGTCGCTACAGCGTTTCTTGTAGAAAGGGAACGGTTTTTCTACCTGCGCGTGTACTAAGGTGCTTAGGTTCTATAACCTTGCAGAATAAACTGTCCAAGCATTTCAGTTCGTTTTTGACATCCACCACGGATAGACGTACGAGAGAAACCCCCAAGAAAAAAATCAAGACCTGGCATCGCCGATTGATCGTAAGTAATCGATTTATATAAACTTTTCCAACTTCAATCTTTAAACGCGTTTTTCTCAGAATGGTGTTTTTCAAAACGGTTTCCACTCTCAAAGGAAGAGTTTTAAAGATATCGAGTTCCAATTTCGGGAGAACATTTTAAACGTCATTCTTTATTGCGCTATGGAATCTTTTTTTTTTTTTTGAAAACTTCCTATTTTTTTTTACGAAAAACTGTCGAAAAAAAGGGCCTTATTCGACACTTTTTGTTCAAACCGCCGCTATTTTTTCGAATTTGAAAAAAACAAAAAACCCCTCCACAGCGCGATAGCGACTTTCCTACAGATCAATAATCTTTTTGAAATTTTTTTTTCAGATCAAAATTGCGGCCGTCATCGTGGAAACCGTGCAGCACCTTTTTTTTCACGTGAAATTACAACAATTTATACAACAATGATGCACTCAATAAATAAACTTTAAAAAAATCATTTTGTATTCTTCAGAAACGTATTTATTTATAAAAAAAAAACCGGACCGATTAGTTTATTTGAACATTAAAAAAAAAATTCGCGAAAATCAGTGATTTTTCGGAGGGTCACACTGAGACGATCCCTTAATTATTTTTCTCTCCAAACATAAAATTTTGGCACGAATCTAAAGTTATTCAAAGTAACTTGACTCATTACAACTCTTCCTAATTCAGTTATATCTCAAATTATTCTCATGATTTCAGTTATCATTTTTACTGATTCAGTGAATTCTCATTTATTCAGTTATTTTGTGTTAACTCAGGTGAATTGTAATTGATTTACAAACCTATTGACACGTCAATTCAGCGAGTTGTTGTTCCCTCGCATTATTGAAAAATCGGATGTCAATGATGAATTTCAAACTAGTGGAAAAGTTATGTTGCAAAGACACAAAAAAAGTTCGGAAAGCATAATTCAGATTGATTGAATGACTAATTATAAACCCTAACAGCATATCAATCATCTAAAATCTCTAGTTTTATGCATACATCGATGATTGGAAGTGTTTTATAACATTGAATCTTAAATCCGCTGATTTATTTGGAGATTTATTTTTATTTTCACTTGTAGATGTGTGTTTCGTAGTATTGTGTAGCTGGGCATTCGCTTATTTTCACACACACGAATGCGCGTCCGTGGGTGTGCGGCCGGCAGCGTGTGCCGCGGCAACAATACCGAGGTCAGCGCTCGAGAAGGGGTACAACAGCGAGAGAGGGGAGGTGCCGATATTTACTTTGTAACCGAATAATAATAATTTACCCAGACGAACAAAACAGCAATTTCCGTGGCGGCAAATCCAGACGAAATGGTGCACTCTGATTGGCCTAACGCTATCGCTTATAATTCAAAAACTATGCGTCGGACGAGCTTCCGGTAAAGATATTCTCGGTTGCATTTCAGTCAGGTATCACGCTGGCTGGTCCGTGTCCCTCAATTTAGGGATACCCTGTATATGCACGATTGTGGGCCACCTTCGGTGCATGGCCGCCTAGGTGTCACGTCGACGCTCCAACCTAGCTGGTACAGTACCCGTCAAACTTCTTGGCCATCGCGCGAGGTGGTGGGGGAAAGTTTGCGCATCGTACACTTACGTGCAAAAATAGTATGTCAATGAAAAACACAATTTTTCATGATTGCGTTAGCTAATATAATCACTGAACGCGAGTGTACACAAGAGACCAGCGGGACGTTAACGATGCGCTGGAGGCAAGCGTCAACTGACCAACCAATCAGAGCGCGCCCCGCCTCCGCGTCCCGCACCGCACCACCAAAGAGACCTATTTTTCGTTTTTGCGCATTCAAGGTCGTTTGTCCAAGAAGTTTGACGGATACTGTATCACGGAAAGCCGAGCGTTGGAGATCTCCCTACTCATCTCTGGTTATACATGGAACTGTGAAAGGCTTAGTAGATATCGTTTACTGAGAGCGTTATGGGGATGTTTTACTTTGCCCCACGGTGTCAGTTTCACGATTTCGAGGTCTACGCACTAGTGCAGTAGGACACAGTGAGAAGGATATATCCTGCAAACGTAACCGACAAGTGTCAACCACTTTATGATTTGGTATTAGTTCAATTGTGAACCCAAAACATACGGAGATGCTGTACGAAGAGTGGGGTGCTCTGTCCGTCCGATGAATGCACCAACAGTTGAGCCTGCAAACTGTCAAGGTGGGTGATTGAAATCAGTGCACTTAAACAATTTTCTCTACCTTGAGTGTAAAACAATTTTCGATTTTACCTGAGTGAATAGAAATAATTTAACGTGTGTAAGTTTTTTTTCTAGATTATTTTCAAGAAACAAATAAAAACATCACGTCGAGCTTTCAAACTTTCATACATTGTGATTTCGATCGGTGAATTGTACAAGAATATCAATTTTATTACACCATTCTGTGATCAATAATCAAGACTTCAGTTTTTTACCTTGAGTGTACAACAATTTGCGATTTTACTTGAGTGACAAGAAATAATTCAACGGGTGTGCGTTTTTTTTCAGATTATTTTCAGGAAAAAAAAAAAAGGGAGTACGTAAACATTTTACAACATGTGCGGGTGCCTATAGAGTGGATATTCGAAATACCTTACGATTTTCTGGCACAGTCAGTAAGGTTAGCAATGAGCGTACACATGGCGAACGGTGACCGTAATGAGGATAATAACCCTTGAAATGACGTGATCGTTTAACAGGCGGGGGTGGCGGCCCGCCTGGTATGTGATGAAGAGAGAGATTTTCTGTTTCAAAAAATGTGAGAAAATTTCAATTTAATTTCACAACTTTTGGAACAAATTCATTTTTCTTTTTCTCTTTTTAACAACAAAAATCTCGACTTTTGTGATACACACATGTGTGACGTTTCTAAAATATCATTTTACAACTTTTAGAACAAATTTGATAAATACTTTTGTTTGTGATACATCATATCTTAAATTTCCAAAATTATTGTATGTTTCAGAGAGCTGTAAACAGCAGCCAACGTAGTCGTATAATGTATATATAATAAGTACAGCGAAAAAAAAAAATAGATAAAAGCTTTGTGAAAATATTTATACAATTTTCTTAAAGGTTATGAAACGTAGAATAATTGGAAACTTCTTCGCAGGTTTCTTAGTCAAGTTTTTGAAACTGGTTCTTGATCACGTTCAGTAGTCGCACGGTCCGTGCTGGTAAGGAGACGCTGTACACGTTGTCCAGGTACGGTGTACAAATTAGGCGAGAGTCGACGGATCTTTGCTTCTAATTTGACCGTACTGGCCGCACAGATACTGCAAGCTCCTGTCAGCTCCAATTTCTGGTATTGGGTTTCGTCTTCGTTCAGCAGTCGCACAATCCGTGCCGGTAAGAATACGCGGAATTCGTCGTTCAGATCTGTGACGACACGCTGTCCAAACCTCGGTTGGACTCGTCGAATGTTGGTGACTTTGTAGATTCTGAAAATTTCTAGCTCCGTCAATTTCTGCTACGGCAGAAATTCGTTCATGCTTGCAACTTTGTTGAGTTTTGTGAAATCCATTTTTCTAAATGTTTAGCAGTTACGTGTTCCTTGATAAATTTAGATTTGCGAACTTTTCGTCACTTTGTTGAGTTCTGACTTCTGGTTAATAACGGTTTTCAAGTTGTGAATATTTTTTAAGAACAGATCGATGCGCTGTTTCAATTCAGCTTTGTTTGAAGTTCTTCTCATGAGAGCTGAAGGTGCAAGACTGTCTTTCTGACCTGAAATTCAGCCTTTTATAGACGTATTCCTCCCACCAGTCACACAGAATCCTTGAAAACCTTCTAGAAGCTACCGAAATGACGTGTCTTCGATTGTACATCAGAACCTTCCAGAATTCAACGTCGCAAAGTTGAAACTCGTCGAGAACGCATTGTTTGTCAGCCTACATTCGTTCAGGATCGAAGCAGCCGCATACAAATTTCAGAACCTTTCAGAATTCGACGTCGCACCGCAATCCGTTGTCCGCAGACTGCTCGCCGACAAGTCGAAACTCGTCGGACGATTCCGAGAATTGTTTTGTCTGGAATTCGTTCAAGGCCAGAGCGGATCTTCCGAAATTCAACGTCGCACCGAAATCCTTTGACCGCATACCGCTCAACGTCGAGTCGAAACACGTCGGACGAATTGTTTGTCAGCCTAGATTCGTTCAAGGCCGTGAGAATCTTCTTGAACCTTCTGGAAGCTCTCAAAACCTGACACTTGCCAGGATTCTCGGTCGAACGTCCGAGGATCCGGGGGGTCCGCTCAAACGCCTGAGAATTCACGGAGTGCGCTCGGTAATGCAGATAATGATCCCGCTCGATGGCATGATTTTTTTTAGCGACAAAAAGCACAATTTATCCCACAAGGGGTAATATCGGCAAATTCGAACGACATTACAGAATAGTAGTCGCAACGGATCGCGACGAGAGGAGAGCCTCGCGCGAGGCTACGGAGAGATCGTCAACGTAGAGCTCTGCCGCGACGGAACCGAAGGTGGACGCGATTCCCGTTGATGGCCGGCGAGCCGTAGCCTCCCCCTCACCACACTGACGTCAGGCAACCTCGCGAAGTCGTCACCACGCCACTGTCGAACTACGGAATACCCGAGACTGAACACCCAATCAGCACCCCACAACAGCGGGAATCAACAACAGCGATAAGTTAGGCTATGAGAATTTCGTAATGAAAACTCCAATCACAGCGGGGGAATTTTGACAACGGATAGCGCCTATGTTCGAGGCATGTTCGAATTGCGGCTCCGATTTGCGGAGCTCGACACTTGAGTCCTGGCGACAGTTCGCGGTAGTCAGAATTTGCCAAGAAAGAAAAAGTTAATTAATTGTGTGTATCATGGCCGAGACCGGGGTAGGCGACTTTTTAGTGTGGCTGCGAAGCGGTCAGCGCTATTCATTCTTTGCGAACGCATTTCGAGTGTAACTTAGATCGACGCACCGGTAAACTGTTAGCCAATTCCTTGTTGAGTTAGAGTCGCATTCGAAATTTGTTTGCCGATCTCCTTGTTGATGGCCGTAGCCTGAGTTTTCGCGATAACGCGTAGAGTCAATTTAATTCCTGTAAAGTCTCGCGTAGAGTCACGGTTTCGAGTGGAGTCAATTTCGATTTGAAATTGAGTGCAGCCAAATTCCGCTGCACAGGGTCTCATCGAGTCTGCGTATGAAAAAAGTGTCACCTTTCGTGTAGGTCGCGCATCATCGTGCGTAGACGCTCGGATTAGCGGGACGGTTTGCAAACCTTTCGGGAATGGCGACTACGACTGGAGCGCGGATGTGTAATGATACGCTAAAAATAAGCACGAATAAAAAACTTCCTAGGTTTATTAATTTGGCCGCGGTTAGCGCGTCGAGTCACATTCTTTTGTTTTAGTTTATGAATTATTGTTTACTAGTAAAGTGGCGATTAGCGCCCGTAGGCTCAAGACATTTTCTAGATTTATTAACGATCGTGGTTAGCGTGTCGATGATGATTTCGGTTTAGTTTTTGTCTAGCAGTTTGCTGTCAAGTGGCGATTAGCGCCGTAGTTAGTAGAGGACGGACGCGGTTAGCGCGTCGAGTAAAATTCTGTTTTTTTTTTGGTTTTGTGAGATAGTGTTTATTATTAAGGCAGCAACTAGCGCGAGTAGGACTAAGAGGTCGTCTAGATTTATTTATTCAATTTTCTTCATTTTGTTCTGTTATATAATTTTTTTTTCTGTTTGTTAAATCTAGACATTTGAGTAGGAATCGCGAATAGCGAATCAAGAATTATTAGTTCCCGTTTGTATGTGGAGTCGCGAGGAGCGACGTTTGACTTATGACCTTTTTGTTATCAGTTTTTTTTTGTATCATCGTTGGAAGAAAATATATTAGTAGATTCTATCATTTTTCTGTAAAAGAACGTGTTGGTGTTGCGTATCTCGCTCTCTCCCGTTACCTAAAAATTACCCCTCTCCTCTCCGCGGTACTGAGCTACCGAGCACATCGTCGCGGCTTATTGCATCAACGATTTCGAGGTGTGTTTATCACACCAGGCGCCCAACAAATCTTCGCGATATTGTTTTTAGATCGAGGGTACATCGTGGACGCCAAATTATTATGCACGCGGTAAGTTTTCGGTCATTTTCTCTTAGTGACCGAGGAGCGGGAAAAATCCACGTCACAGAACATATAATACAACATATAAGCTTATTATTGATAAAGGCTATGTTTTCTCATATTTTATGAATATGAATGTGTTCTTCCTCTCAAGCAACAGATGTAAGAATGTATGTAAGGAGTGTTTACAATTTAGAATCTTACGCTTCTGATGGGAAGCCCGTAAGACAGTCAAAGACCGTCTAATAATTGAAATGCGGATATGCATTATCATTAATTACGAGAATATTCATTGTTGAAGGTATAAATTTGATAAACTGGTCAATTCGAAAAATTAACGGCGGAGCCAGGATTCGAATCTGGCATCTAGAGATGCTTGACCGGAGCCTTACTCCACTAGACCACCTAGCCGCCCTGACTCTGATGTCGTTAATTCCTCTCATCACCAGTTAGTTCAAATTTGTTTTCTTGTGCTTTTGTATGTGTGAATAGAATGTGTTCTTCCTCTTAAGCAACAGATGTAAGTAGTAGTTCAAATTTATGTAAGATATAAGATGTAAGTAGTAGTTCAAATTTATGTAAGATATAAGATGTTGCTTGAGAGGAAGAACACATTCTATTCACACATACAAAAGCACAAGAAAACAAATTCGAACTAACTGGTGATGAGAGGAATTAATGACCTCAGAGTCAGGGCAGCTAGGTGGTCTAGTGGAGTAAGGCTCCGGTCAAGCATCTCTAGATACCAGGTTCGATTCCTGGCTCCGCCGTTAATTTTTCGAATTCACCAGTTTATCAAATTTATACCTTCAACAATGAATTTTCTCATATTTTATACCTTAAACCTTTGTTATTAAATAATTTTTTTTTTTTTTTTTGAAGTTATACTTCTTTAGGCGCGTTGAGAGTGAAATTTTAAGATGCGCGCGCATCACTGTAACACAAAAGTAACAGGTTAAAGCTGCCCGCTAAACCGCTCATAGCTACCAACGAAATAGAAATAGAACCTCCATTATTCGCGCATGTTGGCACGCTCGTCGCCTCTGATCACTGTTTTCATATTTATAATATTTATCCACATGTTTCTAGTTTCTACATTCACAACATGTGTTTTAGTTTCATACAAGTGCGAATTATATATGTGCTAATAAATTATATTCGGTGGTGATTTAAATTGAATATTTTGATTAATATTATTTACTATTCGTAAATATCAGTGGAAAAAATTGTGCTTGTATACTTTTTCAAGTGCTCCAATATAATTGAGGTTAATTATCCGTACGTATTATTATTTATAAATTATTTATTCAATTTCTATTCCAGTTTTCAAGATGGGTAAAACAAATGCGGAAATGTGTAAAAACTATTACAATCGAAAGCAAGCTGCCAAGGAAGCTGAAAAAATTCGGCAAGGCTTGTTTAATGTTGCCAAAGAAGTATAACTTCTCACGCGCGTACATAAGTACACGCAGCCATTTTTTTATTTTTTTTACCAATGAATTCGAGGTCGATGATTCTTGAAATTTATTTGTTTTGTAGATTGCGATGCTGGTCATGGCGCTATTGTTAAATGACTATATTTTCGACTTAGTTGGATGACGCCGACTTCGACGTGAAAATTTTAAATCAATGAGATAATATTTTCCAATAATTTTATTCTCTACTCACTAATTCGACAACCATGGGACCCGTTATTTGTTTGACTATAGTCGGTCCTAAGAAACGATGGGCTAATTTTGCCGATCAGCCCTCAGCCTCATTACTAAGCTTTTTATTAGGCTAATGAACTTCGGTACCGGGCTTCACGTCAACTTTTAGAATCTTGTCTGTATTTGTCTTGTCAAGCCGTTTATTCGCGTATTCATTGATTTGTTGTTCCACTTGGTGCCTCAGTACTTCGAACCTAGATATTTTCGCGATCCATCCTTCAAGTAGATCGTCAGTTATTTTTTGTTGTCGATCCACACAATATTCACGATTGTTTGTTATTGCTTCACGTGCATGATTTAGATAAAAAAGCGAAACTCGACTACCAGGATGTAAAACGGTGTTGTATACCAATTGTAATTTTGACAGTTCTTGATCCCATTGGATTTGTTTACCACGAATTGTTGCAGCAATCATAGGTTTGATAGTTCGATTGACACGTTCTACAGTGTTGGCCTGTGGATGAGCAAGCGGTGTTGTTATGTGTTCAACTCCTTTTGCTGTCAAAAATGTTTCAACATCTTTATTTGTAAACTCTGTCCCGTTGTCGCTGACAATCGATTCCGGGATAGTACCTAAACGATCGAATACAGGATCCAACACTCTAATGACAACGATATTTCTTGTCTGGTTTTGTACAGGGTAAAGTTCTACGTACTTCGTATAAAGATCTTTTTGCAACAGTGTGCGTAAAATTCAATTTTACACCTCGATATTCCGGGTGTAAAATACTACTTTTTTCAACACTGTGCGTAAAAAAGTAGTATTTTACACCCGGAATATCGAGATGTAAAATTGAATTTTACGCACACTGTTGTAAAAAATATCGTATGCACCACGGGCGTACGATTTACCCCCTCGTGTGATCGGCGCAGCCCTCGGGCCGGCTTTGCCGGCCCTCGCGCGCGGCGATCAGCACTCAGGTGTAAAACCGTCTTTTACGCCCTAGGCACATAATATACTATGAATGACGAGGATGTAATTATTTCCCTTTTTCGAACGAGACAATGGACCCACAGCATCAATCGACAATTGAGCCCATGGCTTTAACAATGGCCTCGTTGTTTGTGGTCCTTTTATCGGATTTTCATTGTATTTTACTTTGAGACAAATTTCGCATTCTCCGACAAATTTTCTAATGTCCTGTGTCACACCAGGCCAATATTACGTTTGTCGAATGCGCTGGTAGGTGTTGCCTCTTCCAAGATGTCCGGCTTGTGGCGGCTCATGATTTTCACGTAAAATCTCAAAGACTTTCTCCGGTTTACCGACTTTTTCCAGGGATGTTCGTCGTCAAATAAGAATTTTCCAAAATCTTTTCGAAAATAATACAATGTTCCGTCTTCGATCTTCCACTCTGAGAATTTTTCAGCAGACTTGCTGACGATTTCATACTTCGAATCGTACCATTGATTACTCGAAAACGCTTGTAAATCCGTTCGTTGTTGTACAGCTTCTTCAACAGTAGCTTCCCAAATTTGACAATTTGCTTTCACGTCCTCGTTCATGTCATGCATTCGTAATAAAGCGTCGGGTGCTTCATTTGTTATTCCGCGCTTGTACTCAATAGTCATATTATGTTGCAATAATCGGATCGCCCATCTTGCTAGTCGTCCTACTGGGTCTTTCAGCCCGTAAAGCCACTGCAGGGCCTAATGATCAGTAAGTCACATCAGTGAAATGCTTTCTTTCGAGGTAACATCTCAGTTTTTCTACGGACCAAACCACGGCTAGACATTCTTTCTCTGTAGTGGTATAACACGACTCTACAAAAAAATTTTCGTTCTTTGTCCTAAAGTTTATACTATTATTTTCCAATTAGTTATGCACAAAAACGAAAAGAAAATACCTTTTTTCGGTATAAAGTTTGCTTTTGTGATAGTTATAATAATAATACTCATTTTTCAATTTTTTCATAAATTTTAATTGATTTTAATATTTTTAAAAAGACCGCGCGGTGAGAGTGGGGTATTAACGTTTACACTGTGCCGCTAGATGGCACCCGAGTGATAAACAACCATCAGGTGTTATTTACAAGCCCAGAATAACTTAAAATGTCGTCACGAAAATGCAAATACGATGCTGATGCATTTTGTTTTATATGTGGTCAATTTATTAAAGTTCGAGACGTGAAATATGAACTAAAGACATCTCACGTTCTCTGTGAAGCCTATGAAGCATATTTTGACTATCCTGTACGGAATCAAGATAAGCCATGGGCTCCACATGTTGCTTGTAGTTATTGTAAAAGGTGTTTGGAAGGTAAGCAATTTTTATTTAATTAAGCGATGAATCCAAAATAATAGACATATTAATTTTTATTTTTATATTTTTAGGTTGGTATCGAGGTGAGAAAAGGTCTATGAAATTTGCAATACCAAGGATTTGGCGAGAACCAAAAGACCATATTACTGACTGCTACTTTTGTATGGTGAATCCGAGTAAAAGACGTAGAGGTAAAAATGCAAAACCTATTGAATATCCTGACCTCGAATCTTCTTCTGCTCCAATTGCTCACGACCTGACACGACCAGTACCTGAGCCACCAAAAAAATTATCGCAGAAAAGTAGCTCATCTTTTAGTTCTTATAAAAGTAATTCCGATAAGGAGTTTTTGCCTACACCTGAACAACCAAAACACTATCTCATTACTTCAGAAGATTTTAACGATCTAATTAGATTTAAATTTGCCAAAAAATAAAGCAGAGCTTCTAGGCTCTCGGTTAAAACAGTGGAATTTCCTTGATGATGTTAAGATCACGGATCAGCGGACTAGGCATGAAATGTTTGCAACGTTTTTCACGAAGGAAGATGGACTTTGTTTTTGTAATGACATTAAAGGTATGTTTGAAGCAATTGGCATACCCTGTGTCCCTAGCGAATGGCGTTTATTCATTGACAGCTCTACAAAAAGTTTAAAAGCAGTTCTATTGCACAACGGAAATAAATTTCCGTCTCTTCCAATTGCTCACTCAGTACATCTTAAAGAAAATTATGAAAGTGTCAAAATTTTGCTTGAATCTGTAAAGTATCGTGAGTATAACTGGGAGCTGATTGGAGATTTTAAAATGGTGGGATTTTTAATGGGGCTACAGGGTGGATATACAAAGTATCCATGTTATTTGTGCTTGTGGGATAGCAGAGCGGATTCTGAACACTATATTCAACGGTCATGGCCTGTAAGAAAAGAATTGTGTGTCGGAAAACAGAACGTCAAATTTGAGCCGGTTGTTGAAGCGGAAAAAGTGTTAATGCCGCCTTTGCACATTAAGTTAGGGTTGATGAAACAATTTGTTAAAAAACTGGATGAAACTTCAGAAGCTTTTGGATACTTAAAAAAATTTTTTCCGAAGTTATCGGAAGCAAAGGTTAAAGCTGGGGTTTTTGTTGGTCCGCAAATAAGACAGATTTTCGCCGATGAAAAATTTCCAACGTTGCTGAATCGTACTCAAAAAGCAAGTTGGAACAGTTTTAAAGCAGTAGTTTCTGGATTTTGAGGAAATAATGAAGCTGAAAACTACGAAAATTTGGTTGAGGATATGCTTACAAATTTTAAGGCCATGGGCTGCAGGATGTCATTAAAAGTACATATGCTGCATGCTTATTTGGATAAATTTAAAAACAATATGGGAGCTTATTCCGAAGAGCAAGGAGAACGTCATCATGACATCATGAATTTTGAACAACGCTATCAAGGCCAATACAATGAAAACATGATGGGCGACTATATTTGGGGTTTATTGAGAGAAAGTAGCTATGAACATAAAAGAAAAAGTAAAAGTGTGCACTTTCAAGTTATTTTCCACTTTTCTGTAAGCTAATTTGATAGTAAAACCTAATAAAAATAATAAACATTTTTATTTCAATAGTTTTGTTTTCAATCAAAAATTAAAATCCGAGATTTTTAAAAATTTCGTTCAATCAGTCTTCTAAGCACAAAAGCAAAGTTTTTCATGCCATATATTTTTTTTCCGTCTTATTACGACCTAAACTACCGAAATTTAATGCTTTGCAATCAAAGTCAAATTTCATGTTGACCCGTGTAATATGGTTCAGCGCCTCGTAATGGTCGACTCCAGACTTCCAGTAATCGTTCTTCTTTGTTCTCTGGGTCTTGCTGCACTAAGATTGCGCCTAATCCAGTATCGCTTGCCTCCGTGTACAAAAGAAATGGTTGTCCAGGTATTGGTGTATACAACCTCGGTGCATTTTCCAAATCATGTTTCGTTTCTTCGAAAGCCTCTTGTTCTGCTTCGGTCCATTTCCATGGAATCTTTGGGCTCGTCAATTTGTTTAACGGGCCTTGCACACGTGCAATATTTTGAAGGTGCCGATGATACCAATTGACTAGTCCATTAAATTGACGAAGTTGTGTACGATCTCTCGGTGGCGGAAAATCTGGGATCGGTTGTATCTTTTCAGAGTTTGGTCTCATACACGATTCGTCAATAACATATCCCAAAAATTTCACCTCCTTGCAGGCAAAGCAGCTCTTTTCTCGATTCAGAGTTAGTTTTGCTTCACGTAACACCTCGAAAAGCAACGACAAAATCGTCGGGTGTGCGTCGAAAGTTTGACCAACTACTATTCAGTCATCGAGATACGTGAATGATCTCTTGTTTGATCTCCGAGTTTATTCGGCAAATTCCTTTGCGATATCAATTCTATAAGTCTTCGCTTCAGTTTATCGATGAGTTGTTGGGACCTAGAGGGAGCCCCTGTAAAACCATATGGCATTCTGACGCATTCTGACCCATACCGACAATCACTTTCCTTCGACGACGAATGCTGTATATTCTCGACTTTTTTCCTCCATTGGTATTTGGTGGAATGCCTCACTCATATCTAATGTCGAAACTATTGTCACCTCGTGCAGTTGATACAAGACAGACTCCATGTTGTGCAGTAGATACGCCGGTTTTGCTGTTTGTCGATTTACCGGAGGATAATAAATAAAAAGTCTTAACTTTCCGTTTGCCTTCGGAGCAACGATTGGTAAGCATGCCCAATTGTTATTACTCCATTCAACGTAACCCTTTTCTAGTAATCGATCGACTTCTTGATGAATGAATTTTCGAACTACCTCACTTCGTCGGTAAGGTTTCTGGCGCTGAGGTGTATGATCAACCAGTTCGATCGTGTGTTGAATAAGATCGGTCACACCGGTGGTTTCATTTTCCATTTTTGTGAACTTGGCTTCCAGATATTTGTGTATCTTCCTATTTTCGTCGTCCGATAAAGCTTCCAATTTTGACCATTTTCCGTAGTGAGTTAAGAGTTGATATGAAAATTGACTCTCATCCAACGTCCATGTTTTCGTGACCGTATTAATTTTGACCTCAAACGAGGACCAAAAATCCATGCCAAGGACAATATCACTTGACAGCGTAGGCAGAATACTGAGCCACTGTGGGCCATAGATATCACCCAAGTCGATGATGAAACGTGCCTCCTTTTGTCTTGATAGGCGATTTGTCGCCAAGCCTTACACCATTTTCCGATGTAGCATCTTTGATTGGTTCCTTGATTTGAAAATGGCGGACTTTGTCGCATGCGATTTGGCTCGGACATGACCTTTCGCTCCCAACTGTCCAGAATTCCTCGGATTCTTTTGCCACAATATTGTAATATTCGTTGATGTTACGGAAATAAATATGGATCCGCGAGTTTAATTATCAAGTCAAAATCAAGAGCGTGAATAAAATGTTGTGAAAAAGCTTTAATTGCGTAATATGTGTTTCTCGTTTAAAGTGTGAAACAAGACCGTTTTTACAATAATGTTGGTTGACGCAGCAACCTTATTCTTTTGACAGACTTAAGAGGTTTATAAACGTCTTTTATCTATGATGACTACTAGATCATTAAAGAGGGGGCAAAACAGGTGATTTCACCCTTTTTAACACTACTCCCCCCCAAGAAAAAGAGTCGTCCCGACTCGAGAAAGATAAAACAATTATAAAAGTGATCTAGCAGTCAGTGCTCAAAAGTGAGTTGGAGCTGTGGCTCTAAAAATTTGAAGACTTCCTTTTTTACTAGCTGGCATTTGCCCACAGTCTGAAGGTAAACCACAGAAAACCTTGAGCAGATAGTTGAGCGTTAAATAATTTCAAAAATTTATGTGCCTTGTTTTATAAAGGTAAGTGTTATTAAGTGTTATGTAGCTTCATGAATTCGAAGTTATCAGCAACGGTCCAGATCGATGTCGAAAAGAAATCCAATCCTCTTCATGAAGGATTGTCCAAACGAAACAGGTTCGGGTGAAAACATCGAGGCGGGAACCAAAAATTACAGGACCAAACAGGATAGAAACAGACTCCTTTTCACAGGAAATAAGGAAATAGATGGGTGACTGATCCTAATCTTCTTAAGAAACAGCTCACCCTAGAGTTTTGGAAGGACAAATGTAAGTGATGGTATAACAATTCAAATTCACTAAGTGAATTCGGGAGAATACACGAATAAAATAAATTAATATGTATTCAAAAGAAAAGAAACGATCTTATTTGAATCATTTCCGTGTATTTCTTCAAAATAAGGCCACCAGTCATCCTCAAGAATCGGGGAAAGATTGGATGGAAAAAGGCTGTGTCAAGTAACCTAAAAATGTGCTCACAAAAACTGACACTTGAGGTTAATAAAATGTGAAAATCAAGCAATCGCTCATCGACCTCGAAAAATAATCGTGACCCTATTCACATCATGAAAGAAACCAAAGCCTATCTGACACAAAATCCGATTCAAAAGAAGTTTCTAGAAAAAAACAATCGAAGAAAACAAATTTCGAGTTGATTAGCAACCAAGAAATAACAAATCACTATCGAGTTATCTTTGTTAAAAGAAACATGTCACAAATCCATAATTTAATCATGGCAGGAATTCTGCCTCAAACTTTTAATTTTGCGAACTTCAAAAACCTATCAGAAGAATAATTGGAAAGTAAAGTTCAAGACACATGGAAAAAGTTTTCCTGCGGTTTTCTTGAGGGAAAAATCAAGAAAAGGGAAACTTGATTTCCTCTGTTTGTCATGCTTCACCCACAGGTAAATGAAAGAATAAACACAAGAAACTACCCCTTCCTATTGATTAATTATTTTTTTTTTAATTGATCGAAAATCTTTGAAAATTCCAGTCCGGAACTTCGGCGTGGTGGAGCAGACTTTCATGCAACCTTTCTCAAGAATATTACCTCCTGTGAAGACTGTAAAGAAAGTCTAATCTTCATTGAAAAACCAACCGAAGGCTGTTTAGAATGCGAGGCCCTAAAAACTGAATTAAAAACTATTATCAAAACTGCCTATTATTTCCAAATTATTTAGTTTTGATTGTTTAAATATTTATGAGAATGTGAATATTTGATTCATTAATTTTTTTTTTTTTTTGAATTAAATTTAAAGGTTTAACCTTCTCCGTGTGTCACTGCAAGACAGAGACTAGAATATACTTGATCGGCTGTGGATTCTGCATTGATAACCAAAACAGGAGCCGATAAAGGAGAAAAGGTTTGTTTTACTAGCCAATCTTCATGAACCTCATGAATAGTTCTGAGTAGCTCTAAAGAAATGCTCGATTCCTCCCCACGAGAACGAGAACTGACTCGTGCAAAAGAAGTTTCTGGGGAAACTCGCAAATAAACAATCAAATCTACTCAGAGCTCAGACGAGCGAATGAGAAGGTCGAAATTTTTCATCAATAAGTGAGATTCGAAGTCGCGAAAATTACCCAACCTTCGACGAGCTTCTACGAAACAGTTGCTACTGTATATCGATCTTTCCATCACCTTTACAGGCAATGAAGTCGTCTGAAGATGTCCATCTAACATAACCATTTGATCGAAATGCTGAAAATAATAGCAATAACGATCTGGGTCCTGATACATCAAATCTAAGAGATTACTTCCAGCTACGTCTCGATATTCCTCAACAGGTTCTAAAAGTGTACGGACCTGGCGATCTGCTAAAAACCTCTTGGTGAAAAATGTTTTTCCGCATCCGATATTCCCTTCAATAATGATCGTAAGCGGTCGAATTTTACTCAAATGAATTCCAAAAGGCAGATTCTTCTCCCGATCGATGACCGACTCTCAAGAAGGTCAAGTCGATCACAGTCGTCAAGGGTGTACGTTTGAAGATCTAACCTCGAAGGATGTTCCTGGTCTTGAACAAACTGTTCCAGGTTGATCTTCAAATGGAGCAAGACGATCCAGGTGAACCACTTTCTGACGCGAATGAGATCTTCGGATTCTACAAACAACATCATTTATCCGGTTAACCACTAAGTAAGGGCCTTCCCAATTGTAGTTTTAGACATTGTCCTTTCTGTCTTCGGGGTTGGAAGAGCCAGACAGAATCTCCAGGATTAAATTTTAAATCTGTGGCTCGAATATCATAACGAGTTTGCAATTTGTCTAAAGCCATGGAAATTCTACTCCTAGCAAAGTAATGAATTTCTTCTAAACGTTGTTGTAATGAAAAGGCATAATCTGTTTGATGCTGTCTTTGCACAGGAACAGGGCCTTTTTCTAAATCTGACGGAAGTCGAAGATTTCTTCCAGTAAGCATGAGGGCTGGCGTCTGCTTCGTCGTCTCATGGATCGCAGATCTGTGAGTTAAGAGGAGGAAAGGGATCCAGGAGTCCCAGTCTCTCTGATTCTGCTCTACGAAGGACGGCACATACTGTAGCAAGGTTCGATTCAGACGCTCTATCAAGCCGTCAGATTGCGGATGCAAAGGAGTCGTACGAGTTTTTCTAATCCCTAAAATCTGAGTAACCTATTTCATTAAGGTTGACTCAAAATTTCGGCCTTGATCAGTATGAAGTTCTAGAGGAACTCCGTTTCTACAAATCAACTCTTTAACGAATGCCTGTGCTACAGTGGAGGCTTCTTGATTAGCGAGAGGGACCACTTCAGGCCACTTAGTAAAATAATCAGCAATAACCAAAGCATATCTATTTCCAGAATGGGTTATCGGGAGAGGTCGGAAAATGTCCATCGCTATCCTTTCAAATGGAATTTCTGTTTTATGTACCTATGTGTTAATAACTCATGTATTATCATAATAGCTAAACCCAAGGTGGTTGATTCTGACCGATTCGAGTCCACTGGTATTGTTTACTAACATCCAATTAACCTGTACAGCCGGCCACAGAGGTGACCTTGAATCGTGTTTACATATCAACAGGGCTTAAACGAGCAACTTAAGAAAATATATATCGTATATTTAACGAGCGAACAACTTTTTTATCACTAAGCTCTGTAAGTTCTTACTCAGTAAAAGTTTATCGAATTAAAATCTTGGATTTGGTTTCTCGCCATGTGCCGTTTCTTTCAATAACCTTTTATACTCTTTTTGCTTTTCTGCTTGTCTGCGTTTTCTTTCCAATCTTCGTTCCTCCTCCGTCATTGCAGCTTTATCAACCTTAACGCAGCTTTCCACTGGCTGAAGACGTTTTGGTGATTGTATTTTTGGTTCTTCATTATTCGAAACTGATGAAACCTCTCGATTATCATAATTGTGTAAATTATGAAGTTGCGAATTCTGCCCAGAGTTTTATTTGAAGCGAAGTGTCCGCCTGCAGGAGAATCATGATAAAGAGCAAGAATCTCCGAAACTCGTGTCCTGGGAACCAAAAGTTGCCACCTGATTTCTTTCAAGTCTGCAGATTCCCATTTTCGGTATAAAATTCCATCAATTAAAGGGATAGAGTCCCATTGAGCCCAATAAATTTTCAAATCTGGCTTGGCTAAAGATATATCCTGACAGTCCGGGCTAGTTTCCGCTTCTTTCCAAGACTTCACTTGAGTCAAAGTGTCATCCTCTTGTTGCGTTTTCTCCATTCCTCCTGGTTATTTTTGAAAGAAATCTTCCGTATTGAAAGAGAGGAGTCACGGTTTTTCTCTGATCGGGCACACGTTTACACTCTGGCATTTCCTCGCAGGATCTCCGAGAGAGAGCATCGGCGTTTCCATGATGAAGTCCTCCTCGATGACGAATATCAAAATCGTACTGACCGAGCCTTTCTAACCATCTAGCTACCTGACCTTCGGGAGATTTGAACGAAAGTAGCCACCTGAGAGAAGCATGATCTGTCAAAAATCAATCGTATCAAAAATCTCCTACCGTACAGATAATGGTGAAAATGTACTACGGTCTTAACAACAGCTAAAAGTTCTCTACGAGTGACACAATCATTCCTCTCAGTTTTACTTAAAACTCCGCTGACATAACTTATCACTCTCTCCTGACCTCCCTGAATTTGTGACAGAACCTATTCCTGAAAGAGAGGCATCCGTATCTAAAATGAAAGGAAGTTCGATCTCTGGATAAGCTAAAATCGGCGAAGAAATAAGATTTTTTTTTAATTTCCTGAAAGCTTCTTCGCATTCCGGGGTCCAGTCGAAAGGAATCTTGATTCCGGTCAAGTGATGGAGAGGTTTAGCTATACTAGCGAAACCTTTTACAAGTCTTCTGTAATACGTACAAAGACCTGAAACGCTTTGAATTTGTTTTTTATTCTTAGGTGTCGGCCAAGAAGAAACCTTCTCGACTTTGGATGGGTCGGTCTTCACACCTTGTGCTGAGACGATATGTCCGAGGAAGCCTACTTCTTTCTGGAACAGGTGGCATTTTTTCGGGCTCATTTTTAGGCCTGCTTGCTTCAGCCTAGCGAAAACTTGTCTGAGATTTTGAACTTCTTCTTCAAAGTTCTTGCCAAAAACGATTATATCGTCTGAATAGACGAGGCATATTTTGCCAGTGAGCCCATGGATAACAGCCTCCATCATTCGTTCAAAGGTAGCCAAGGCATTACTTAAACCAAACGGCATAACCTTGAACTGCCATAATCCTACTATACCCGTAACAAAAGCTGTTTTTTCATTATCTAGAGGATCCATTTCGACCTGCCAGTATCCGCTCTGAAGATCTATAATGCTGAAACAAGTTGCACCAGCTAACAGGTCGAGTGTCTCGTCGATTCTGGGTAGAGGGTAAGAATCTTTCTTCGTTATATCGTTCAGCTTCGTGTGATCGATACAAAATCGTTTGGATCCGTCCGTTTTGTTAACAAGGACGATTGGTGAGGCCCAGGGACTAGACGATGGTTCAATCACATCGTTCATTAGCATGTCCTCAACAAGCTTCTTCACCTCTTCTCGGGCGTTGAGAGCGAGTCTTCGAGGAGCTTGATTTATTGGTGAATTCTCTCCGACGTCGATCTTGTGCTTGACAGAAGTACATCGGCCCTTATCACCGCTATCTTTGGCGAAAAAATCTATAAATTCTAGCAAAAGAGATTTAAACGATTCTACCTGAGCTGGATTTAACGAAATGGAAGATTTCTCCACAAAACTCGGTAAATGTGAAGGGAAATGTTGAAAATCATCTTCTGATAGTTCTATTTCCCGAATTCTAGGAGGAGTCCAATAAATTTCATTTCCATTTGTACAAAGAGTTATTTCACGATTGTTTGAAGCTAGTAAATTTCTCTTGGTCGAGATAACACAGTTCTAGCTGTAAGAAAGTCCATTCCCAAAATACCTTCATCCTCTACATCTGCTATAAAAACCTTATGTGGAGAGTCGATACACACAAAAAGGTTAATTTGGTCAGTAGCCTGTCTCAAAACCGGGGTCGTCTCTCCAGTGGCTGTTCGCAGGGATAAAGATGGAACAATCTGGTCATCGGATTTAAAGAGATCCGATCGAACTACGGTTACTTCCGCGCCAGTGTCTATTATCCAAAGACAATCGACGCCATTTACAGTACCGCGCGCGTAAAGACCAGATTGTCGTAGACTTCTAATTAAAAACTGTTCTCTAAGAGGGCTTTCACTCTTAACAATCTGCGATGATTTTCGCCCCGACAAATCATCTGAAATTAGTTTTTTGGACGAGTTCCTGTTGAAGAGCTCGATTGAGGATTTGCTTTCCCTACTTCTATTTCTTTCTTACGCCAGTTATAAGAGTTTGGATTCGAACTCTGCATCGGTTCTCCACTAATTTTTTTAATTAGAAAACAATGGTTGGCGTCATGTCCTATTTTTTCACAAAATATACAAGTCAAGCCGGTTTGATTTGTCATGACCGCGTTCTTAATTCCACGCTTGTTTATCTGGTCTTGAAAAGAACCACGATTTCTTTGTTTAAAATTATCATTGTTGTTTTCATTTCTATAATTTTGAGGCTTTGACTCTTCCGAGTGTTCAAAACTTCGTATTTCTGAGATGTTTATGGACACCTCCATCCGATGAAGCTTGTTCAACCCAAAATATTGTTTTCGCATTGCCTCCACCTCAAGGGATTTGGCTGTTGCCTCTCGTAGAGAAGTGAGACCCGATGTCCCATCGGCCATTTTAATTTCTGGAGCACTAATTGCGTTTAAGAAAGCTTGGGTCGCTAATAAATTACGAGACGGCTCGTGGTCTGGCAAAGCTACACGAGAGAGCCGTTCAATATCTTGGCTAAGTGACGCGAGGTCTTCGTCTCGTCCTTGTCTTCTAGTCTGTAATTGGGCTGTGTAAAATTTTGTCAGATGGTCATTTCCGTATCTCAATTTAAGCGCGGAGCCAAGTTTTCCATAATCAGAAATTTCTTCTTCAGACAATGCCGTTAAAACATTTAAATCCGGCGTCCGAAGACAAGAGGCAAGGCTGTAGGCCCTTATGGCGGATTCCCACTGATTATGCTTTGCAATTGTGTTAAATTGACGTTCATAATCTGCCCATGGAATCTTTCCATCAAAAATTGGCGGTTTTGAAGGATAAAAGGGTTTCTCGTTAATTTGAGAAGCAACCCCAGGAAATCTTGAATTATTTAATTGACTTAAATGAGAATAACGAGGTTGAACCTGAGACAGAGGCTCCGAAAAGCCAACCTCATTATTTACTGTTGTTCCAGAAATTGGGGATTCATCTATTCCCCTAATGAAAGGCACAGACCTTGAGTCTCGAACATCCTGGAACCGTCCTGGATGTTGGACCTCCTGAACAGCGGGAACAGGAACAGGAGAGGGAACAGGAAAGGGAAGCGGAGTAACGACTCTGGAACCTCGAGGGGTGACAGCCGGTTCTCCTGAGCCGTTCACCTGATGGACAGCCTGAAGAGCTGCCACAGTCGTCCGGAACAGTTCATGAAGACTGGTCTCGGATCGTTCTTGAGCTCCTCTATCGAGCCTCCGCTGTCCTTGTTGATCAAGAAGCAGCTGAAAAAGTTGCTGTTGTTGACGTTCAGCGGCTTCTTGTTGTTGGGAGATGATCTTCAGCTGATCAATCTGCGAGACCGCCGAGAGAAATGGAAGAGGGTCCACTGAAGGTGACGAGATTGTCTCAGGAACCCGCGGATTTTCCATAATGGAAGGTTCTTCTCTGCCACTTTTCCTTCGACGTGAGCGTGTCATACGACTATTGCTCATAGTTAAAGTTCGCGCACTGAATTGACTCGATTAAAAAGAAACTCAAGATCCCGCTTCTGACACCAATGTAACGTTCTTTGACGTTACGGAAATAAATATGGATCCGCGAGTTGAATTATCAAGTCAAAATCAAGAGCGTGAATAAAATGTTGTGAAAAAGCTTTAATTGCGCAACATGTGTTTCTAGTTCAAAGTCTGAAACAAGACTGTTTTTACAATAATGTTGGTTGACGCAGCAACCTCATTCTTTTGAAAGACGTAAGAGGTTTATAAACGTCTTTTATCTATGATGACTACTAGATCATTAAAGAGGGGGCAAAACGGGTGATTTCACCCTTTGTAGCAGTATAAATATCGACCGGAATTCTTATTACTTCCATAGGCTCGTACAAACCATTTTTTGTGCAGAAAATTCGACGCTCTCGTAAACGTTGCGAGATCATTGTCGAAATTTCCCGGTGGTCTCCAGTGACGATATTTTTCGGCGTCAATTTCTCCATCTTGTACAGTTTCAGTGATTGTCGTGAGGTTCGTTGACGTGAGGAAAGTGATAATTCCCGTTGTTACCTCATCACCGTTGTCAACCGTGATTTCTACGTTTTCGTCAAATTCGTCCGACTCCTCGTCAGACCCTGTCAGGAGTTGTAGTTTGCCCTCCATCGGTTCTCCGATTTTGACCTCTGTGGAGTCCAACGATTTCGTTTTCCGGATTTTTATTTTTATCGTCTTATTCACCTCGCTTTTTTCCATGATGGCAGGATCCGGAGGTCCAGTTACTGTCGGGCTTGCTCGTTTCCTTGAGTTTTTGGACAATCTTTAGTTACATGGCCTGCTGTGTAACAGTAATAACATACATCCTGTCTCTCGTCAAGACAAGAGCGTGACATACGTCCTCTATTGCCACAGTTGTAACAAAATATTTTATTTGGATCTTGAATACCTTTAAATCGTGTACTGGATGTTTGAACTGTGTTACTTTGGTCTACTTGAGTTTTGTCGGGATTTGCCACAATTTTCTCGAATCGCTGTTTCGTCAAGGTCTTCGAACTCTACGGAATTTTCTTTTGTTCAGCCTTAGTTGGTAGGTTTTCTTGTGAGTCATCCAGGCGTGATAGCTCGTCATCGCTGTCACTGTCTCCTGCAGATGCTTCGGTGTCCTCTTGAAGCATTCTCATCACGGTTTTCTTTGACAAGACACGTGGTTCCTTGTGAACTTCGTTCAAGCGTTGAAACAAATAATTTCTCTCATTAATATAGTGCACAAAGTCTTCGTAATTGTAAATAGGCAAATTTAAAATCTCAGATGTGAGTCGGGGTCTGACTTTCAACAAGATCTGTTTTAGTTGTTCTAAGAAGTGAAGGGAAGACCGCATGCGCTCGTAAATCACTCGAGTTCTGCAGGTAAATTCAGCGAGGGTTTTGCCATTTTCCAATTTAAAATTGTTTACTTCCAAAAGAATGCTATTGTCCTAGCGTACGCTCCATTGAAAACGAAAGGCTCTTGTAGGATCTTTCCAAGTTCGCCAATTTTCACGATTCAATAAGTACCATGATCGGTAAGGTCCTTTGAAAATATTTGACAAATACGGAATAAAAAATTTTTTGTGAATCATGCTCGCATTGAGCTGATCTTTTAAGACGCGCAGAAACTGTTCAGGATCTTTTTCCGAACTCGGAAACAAAATTTTCCAATTATCAACTATTTTTCCAATTTCAAGGGCTGAATCTATTTCCCTTTGAGGCGTACGCGCGAGTGAATCGATACCTCTATCTCCACTTTGCCATATCGCCGCGTTTTCTCGTCGCAACGGTAATTTTGTCTATCATCAAATCGTTGACTTATCTCGGAATCGTTCGAATCATCGCTTGATTGAAACAACGAGTCCGTTCGCGGTGTTTCCAAAGGTCTTACGTCTTGGGTTGGACGTGTGAAAGCTGGGCGGCGAAGTGTTGCGTCTTCGCTCAAAATTAGACGACGATAAGTATCCGCGGAAACAAGCTTCTCTTCCGTTATTGTTTGACCGTCAGGCATTTGACGAGCGAATGTTATTTTTATGAGTGGATCCGTGAAAGTATTTGTTCGATGATTTTCCAAATCGATTAATTGATCTACTGCCATGTGTTCGTAGTATCGGAAATATTTCGACGGAATTCATCGTTTTCTGGATTTGTTCATAGTCCAGTTCTCCTATGAACTCGAACTCTACGACGCTCTGCGTCCTCTAAGTTTTCATCCAAGTCATCAATTCTGTTTTGCCTCGTATGATTTGACCGTTCGGGGGCTAATCCAATTTCATAATCTCTATTTGTTGATGCATTATTTCTTTCTACGAACTTTTGACGGAAAGGCAATTCGTTGTTTCTTTTATTTCCCACCGAGGCATTTTCGATGGGTACGAAATTACGCAAGGGATCTGAAACTCTTTTGCGGATTAACAGAATTTTGTCGTAAGACGCGCCTTCCCCTTGACTCGATGGTTCGGTTCGTGACGTAGACGATCTCTGACTTTGCGTAGGAGCGTTGGAAGGAAGACGGTCAATTGATTTTGATAATATTTCTTTTACCGTGGCCATCTTATTTCTTTCCTGAGTTTGAGACTTCACGAACTCGTTTTGCACTGCATTCATTCTTCTAATCAAAAGAGCAATTGTATCTCCGGTCTCCGTATACTCATTGTCACCGGCCAACGTAGGAGTAGGCCCCTTTGAACCCCTCCCTGTTCCTACCGACGGAAATCCACGGGCAACCCCTGAGACATCGGGTATACTATCCCTCCTTGACGTGCCTGTATCTGAGGTTTGAGTATTCGATATCTCTACCTCTTCTGACGAAATCCCAGCTACTGCGCTTCCCCCTCCACACGGATTTGAAAGCGTTTCATTACGCGGTAGTCCCACGTTGTCAAACGCTGACAAAAATTCGCATTTTCCTTACGCGACGACCTCGTCGATTTTGCCGGCGGTAACGTAAACATCACGACAACGTAGATGAACAACAGATCAACTATCCAACAATTAATCCACCGGATCGTAAAATAATGTACGAGAAACCCTTACTCGACAATTATTTCGATCAACTATTTGGATTTGACAAGACAAAATTCAAATAGCCTTTAACCGACTGAATCTGTTTCAGTAAACGAAATTTAGACCGACTGAATCTACTTCAGTAAACAGACTTTAAACGGACCGAATCCTCTTCGGCCAACTCTTAACGGACTGTATCCACTTCAATCTAGAATCTTTGAACGGACTGAATCCACTTCGATCAATAAACTTTGAACGGACCGAATCCACTTCGATCAAAAACAAAAACTTTCAACGTGAAACCCAATAACCGTGGAACAAATAACTTATGCGATAAATAATTTTCGTGTTTTACTCAATACGCAAGTGAATAACAATTCAAAATAAATTAACATATATACGACAAATTTAAATTCAATTTCATATTTGATATCCGTTGTAATATACTGTAGCGTTGGCTGTTCACGCAGCTAATGTTTACATCTGGGGCTCGAGCGACTATTTACTCGGCCCACTCACGTACAATACATAAACTTTTTTTTTAAGTTGTTTTTCGTACTTTTACCATAGACCCGTGAATGTCACGGACGAAATAATAAATCTCAGATGATCGCAATCAAAATATTCTTCAAAGACGAAGATATTGTTTTGAAGCTCGCAAACAGAATTCATATTATTATATACTCATATGAGAAATACAGAAAGCGAAAAGGACGATTTTATTTATACTAGTTATATACTGTAGTCTGGACTGTTCACGCAGCTAATGTTCACATCCGGGGCTCGAGCGACTATTTACTCGGCCCGCTCACGTATCATACAGAAACTTTGTTTTTTTTACACATCGTGGCAGGAAAGGAAATTTACAACGTTATTTGTTGCAAATTCTGAACGAATCTACACTTGACTTTCCAGAACTTGACCAAATATTTCAACCGTTCAAAGACAGATACGGTTGAACTATATTAATATCTCGATCTGTTTTACAATAACCAAGTACATCAAAATGAAAAATAGAGTGATAAGCCTTTGTTAATAATGCTGCACTTTGACGGAATCGGGATGATTCGATGATCATTTTCGAAAGAATTTCAATTTTTGCGCTACATCATCTCGACGTCGCCGGGTCGTCAAACGGTAATAGCGGGATCTAGATCGGCCGGATCGGCCACGCGCGAGCGTTCGCTAACCTCCGTGCTACAACGGTTGTCACTGGCAACCGATGATAACAAAATGCTTGTTAACCTCCCGTTATGCTGCTTTCGTGTTAATTGTCATTGATAATTTTAAGTGCGGACGTTTTTGTCACGCTTCTCTCAATGCAGATATTTTTAAACTACTAATCTTGCTGCTCGCCTAGCTGCAAACAGAGAAAGTCAGTCCAATGAAACTCATCGCGCAGAATCGTCAATGATATATCGTATACCGCTACCTGGACTCGAGTGAAGTTGGCGCTGGTCGATTTTGCCAGATATTTCAATTCCACCTGTTCCGCCAGTTAATACCGAATTTTCGACAAAAAGTTCGAATTTTGAAATTTATTTCTGGGTGATTGGTTTGACGAATTCTGGAAAATTTTTGATATCCGCGTTCAGGATTTTGCGTATTTTCAGAAAAAAAAATTAAACCCTATTTTTGGTCTCGAAATCGAAAATTTTTTTTTCGCGCGCAAAAACGGTTGTTTCTAAAAAAATTTCGACTTCACTATCGGAGAGATCGTCGCAAATCCTTTAAAAATCATGCAAAAAATTTCTCAAATTATCACACGGCTAGATTTTGGAGGGGGGTGGCCACCCTATCGTGGTCACCCTGTATATGGATATTTTTTTTTATAATACCCCGTGAGTCAAGTAATTGGCATTCTAAATTACTTAGAGTAATGTTATTAATTTTTTGTCCTAGTGTCTGATAATCCTTGGTTGGTTCAATAGTTTTAGAATCTTTATTACTTTGAGCTAGATAATTTTTCAAAATACCAACACCTTGAGCAATTATTACTTGGTTTGCTATTTCTTCGGACAAATTCTTTGTACCATGAGCTTTTTTTGCGATAAATCCATTATAATTATCAAAAGTGAAAGCCGATGTACCTGATACAGGACCCCATCGTTTCACAGACAAAACAAGATGAAGTAGTTGATGTAAATTGTATGTCAACTCTTTATCATCGAATAAACTTGGAGTATCTTTAACGAAAATTTGTAGCAGCTTATTTGATTCTTCCAAATCTTTTACCGAAATATAATCCGTCAACAAATTAAATAGAGCAATAACTAAGCCCATCAAGTGTTGAAAGTATTTTTCTGGTAAAAAATCTTTTAGAGATGGAAGGCAATAAAAGAGTAATAAATTGTAAAACTCAGAAGCCTTGAAAAGATTTGATTCAGATAATGATCGTGGCATTCGATTCAAAGACAAAGGAGGTTGAATGCTTAATATGAATTCATCAATAATTTTTATAAAAGATTTGATACTCCATGGGCCTGGTTTATTGATGTAAGTATCAAATAGTCGCTTTCCCACTCCCAGTAGAACCGAATGCATGATTTCAGGTATAAAACATGTACCTAGATCAAGTAACGGAAAGCAAGATAATATAGACAATCCTTTTAATCCCCTCAGATGTTTTTTATTCAATTTTTCTAAAGCATGAGCTTGAGAGATCATTCTCTTCCCATCTCGTAGTTTAACGTCAATATCATAGGGATACACTCTACTTGCTCTTTCGCCCGATATAACAGTTTGGCTTTTTTTTGTTCTTACCTCGCAAATATAGCATCCATACCGTCCGTTGAAATTTAAGATGTTTTGAAGTTTAGCTCGAGCTGGAGCATCAGCTATGATTAATGAAGGTACTATTTTGGTGACTAGTATCTCCTTTGTAATTGGATGTTTCCACTGCACTCCATTTTCAAAACATTCCTCGAGTTTTGATTGCAGAGGCCGCAAAAATGTGCCCATCGATGGTTTGAATTTTTTGCTATACCAAAGACCTACATTTAATACAAATGACTCTCTAATAGTGACCGGTAGCTCAGCTATTGTACATAGCAGTGGCCAACAATGGCTTTTAGCACTTTTAATGAGAGACAGTCCATCTGTATTTAAAACCAGTGTCGAATCATATTTTTGCCTGTCAGGTCGGGAATTAATTCGAATGTACTCAGTGCCATCAGTGATATCTGTAATAATAATGTCGTTTCATACAAGAAAAGGCTTTAATTTTACATAGAGATGGTAATGCTCAAATAAATATTTAATTTGAGTGCATGGATCAAATTAAAAAAAAAAAGTATCTTCACATTTTTTGGCATCACATATTGGACATTTTAAAATTTCAATGTTACTCCTAATTTACTCAAAACAATTTTCACGATAATAATGTTTTGTGACAGTGCACGGAGGCGCAATTTGTTCAACACATTAGAGCAATCTGTACACTGTTTTGGGCATCAAATTATTTTCTGGTGATAACTTTAGCTGTATCTCTAAAGCATCTCCAAGAGCAGCTTTAGTTAGATCATGTTTGACATATAAATTCAATAAATCGAAGACTGCTTCGTCCAAAGTAATTCTATTACCTTCATACAGCATGATATTTGATCTATTTTCAAGATTATATAAATTTTCATCAACATCTTGAGCTCCGGAGTTCAAATTGATGTCATGATTTTCTTCTTTTTCTTCATTTGGGTCAAACTGATCATAATCATTATTTTCTAATTCATTGTCACAATTTCCATCTTCACTGTTGACTATAATCTCTTCGGCTGATGAGTCTGCTGAATCTTCGTCTTCTGAACTTGAAGTTAACTCACTCTCAGATTCTTCACTCAAGTCATTTTCACAGTCTACGGTATTATCTATATGAAAGGAATTATTATCTTCGTTTGAAGTTACCCCGTTGCTTGTTTCGGTCGTGTTATTTCGAATACATTTATCTATCTAACGTTCTAATAGGAATCTAGAAAAATTATAATTTAAATAATTATTATTATTATCATTTAGTATACCAAAGAAACGTATTTACTTTTGAGACAATCAACTTACAGGAAGAGTTGAGTCTTCAATATACAGTTTGTATCTTTTTCTTGGTCTAATACCCGATGACTCCTCTCCATTTGTTGATAATGATGACGTGATAGCTCTCACACAAATATCAATTCGTATCTACAAACAATAATCCACATTATTTATCATTAGTCATATTCATAACTATGAATAATCAAATGGAGTGACATTCTGACTTTTTTAGGCTTTAAATTAATTAGTAAAAAAATTTATTGCGTATTCGGTATTCTCCGTGATGCAGGAATTATGAGAGTTTTCATGACAAAACTCGATATTGTAAAAAAAAAAAAACAACAATATATTTTGATATATGTTACATTGACAATAGCAGTCATGTCCAATAATTTTGGAAGTTATACTTCTTTAGGTGCGTTATGGAAAACTGATGAGAGTGAAATTTCAAGATGCGCGCGCATCACCGTAACACAAAATCAACAGGATGAAGTTGCCCACTCAACCGAATTCATTAAGTCTCGAAAAAAAGCTACCAACGAAATAGAAATAAAACCTCTCTTAGTCGCGCATGTTGGTACGCTTGTCGCCTCTGATTACTGTTTTCATATTTATTCATAATATCTATCCACATGGTTTCAGTTTTCACAGTCACAACACGTGTTTTATTTTCATATAATACAAGTGCGAATTATATATGTGGCAATAAAATATATTCAGTAGTGATTTAAATTGAATATTTGGATCAATATTATTTACTATTTGTGAATATTAGTGAAAAAATTGTGCTACAATACGTTTTCAAGTGCTCCAATATAATTGAGGTTGGTTATCCGTATGTATTATTTTTGAGGTTAGTTATCCGTATGTATTTATTTCTGTTTGTTAGTGAACATAAGATCGAAATGAAAAATTTTTTAAAAAGTACATGTTCAACCTTTTCGCTTGCCCCAACACACCAAGTTTTATGAATTTTAATTATACTCAACTGAGTAAACATCTGATAATTAATTGGCATTCTTTAACAAAATAATAATCATCAGATATTTTCTTTTAAATTTATAAATTTAGTTAATTAACTAGTGGAAATTTTAACAAATAATAAATGCAGTTTTATTTTAGTTTTCTCAGCCTTAATTTGTTTTTGACATGATGTCAAAAATCAGCCAGATGACTTGTTCACAACAACGTTGTGAACGCAACTCGTTGGTCGCGCGCCTTCCAACTCACGCAAGGCAACCAGCCTCGCACACTTTCCAATCACGCGACCCAGAAGAAAGTGTGACGTCACGCACGCCGCTCACGCCACCCACGCAGCCGAGCGCGTTGCGTAATCAACGAACGTGGTCTCCCGCTGCCAAAGATCAACCGAGGCTGGAATAAGAGACGGCCGATCAGACCGATCGGCAGGACACTTCGGGTTCAACTCGTCCTGACGTACCTAACAGACGCTGACGCTTCAACGCCACGCCGTTCCAGTTCATCAACGCTACGCCGACTTTGACTGACGCTACAACGACTGTGACTGACGCTGCGACAGTTGACTGACTCTACGACAGACCGGACTACAAGACATTTGTGTTCAGTGCCTGAGCGTCGTTTTGTGCCCGTGTCATTGCAATCTCGAGTGCGAGCCGCGCTCGAACGATTCGTCTCCGCAGGGATGCCAAATCTCGCGTAGATGAGGAGGCGAGCGCGCATCACGCATTTTTTTAAAACAGTCGAGTTAAGTCGTCCGTCTAGTGACGATCGTGAGCGACGCCGTGCGTTCTCTCGTAACACAACCAAAAGACGAGAGGCCCAAATATCCTCTCGTATCGTTCGCTCCTCGGAGTAAGGTAGATGAGTACGGCCCGAGTGTCTCTCATTCTACACGGGACCGAGTGCCCATACACGCATACCAAGGGTCTTGCACCCTTCCATCATACAACGAGCCCGAGCGCTCTTGGTGTACTACCAACACCAATCATACTCTCATACACGTTCGCTCTACGGAGTAAGGTAGATGAGTACGGCCCGAGTGTCTCTCATTCTACACGGGACCGAGTGCCCATACACGCAAATCATACGAAATTCGATCGAATCGAATAAAACAAAAATCGCAATACGAAACGCACTCGAGATCGCGGTGGCGCGAGCCAAACGGGCTGTAATCGGCATATAGTACACATTCATATACACAATCGACACATACTTTTATACGTTTACAAAATACACGTTCATACTTCGTGGGTTTTTATGCCGCAAGGCTTTTCCCACAAGAGCCAATAAACATTCATAATTCGATGGCTCAAACGCGAGAGTTTTTTTTATTCAAGAAAACCTCAACCTCTATCCTTCACCCAAATAAAAAGGGTTCAATTCAAAACTACGAGGCAACTTCGCCTATGAAGAAGCTTCGACTATACAAATTTGGTGTCAGAATCGGGATACGAACACACGCCCGCATAGAGGACAAGAAGAAAAAGGTGCAAACGTGCATCGTATTCAATAAATCGTGCCACTCTTCGACTAGCCAGCCATCGTCTCCAAACTCGTCACCCCCCAGTTCGCCATCGATGGAAAACGATCATCATCTACAAAAAGATAAGTACACAAACGGTACAAGATTCTTAATATCGTATTATACACTTTCTCTGGCGTTATACGTCTTTCTATAGTTCATAACGTTCGACGTAGTCGAAAACACATTTCGGTCCAACGCACGCTTTGTGTGAAGAACGTAGCATGCATATATCCGACGATCACGTGTATAAAACATAGGTCTCGTTTTCTGTTATGAGAGTCTCGATATCTAGGCGTTGAAAGATAACCGTCGCACGGGGAGGTTTGTTTACACTTGACGCGGGCCGCGCTCGCCCTCTTGATCTTATACGGTGAAAGACGGACGAGTTCGCGCGCGTTTTCGAAAAGATACGCGCTGCACGGGGAGAGGCTTAGAGCCGACCCTTGAAAATCAGTCCAGCTTCGACATCGAACGCATAGACGTCGTATCCTGTTTTTTCTCGAAGATCTCAAATATTTGTACGCACAAGCTCAGTAAAATGGCTGCCCGCGTAAAGTTTATTAATCAAAAGCGTGCGACTTTAAAGGCGAACATTACCAAACTTAAGCGACTCACGGAGGACGCGGATTTTGAACCCGCGAACATAAAAATGCGGGCGGATCGTGTAAAAGAACAATTTCGAACATACGAGGAATTACACGATGAACTTGCATTATTAACCGACGGAGACGGTGACAACGTCGATGACTTCGACGAGTTGCAAGATCGATTCTACGCGATCATAACTAAAATCGAGACAGATTTATCATCGACAGCACCACAACATCCCGGTGTAGCAAACGTGACGTCGCTGCCGATCGACGGCACGCGTCGACTTAAATTGCCGGTCGCCGACCTCCCAAGGTTCGACGGCAACATCGAAAAGTGGCTATCGTTTAAAAATACATTTTTGACAATGATCGACTCTCGCGAAGACATAACGAAATTACAAAAATTCTTGTATCTAAAAAATTGCCTAGAGGGTGACGCGTTAAATAAAATTCTCATTTACAACGTGAGCGAAGAAAATTACGGGACGGCATGGAAGTTACTTCTAGATTCGTATGACAAGACTCGAATTTTGATAGTAAAACATCTCGACGCGATCCTCGAGTTGCCCGCGGTAAAAAAGGCGACACATAAAGATTTAGCGCGACTCGTCGACGACATGCGCCAACACGTGAACATGCTCGCGTCATTGGACGTGATACCAGATGAACACTTATTAGTCCGGATAATCGAGCGCGCGTTACCCAACAATATTCGGGTGAAGTGGGAAGAGACGCTCAATCTCGACACCTCGCCAACGCTCGAGCAAATTTACAAATTCGTCTCCGAGACCGCGTTTCGTTTATATACGCTCGAACAAGATGTATCGCGTTCCAAAACAGAGACCAATTACAAACGACCGCTTCCGAATTATAAAGATCAAAGCGGAATCAAGACACGACGCGGAGAAAATGGCGCGCGTACGTTAGCGATAGGCACGTCAGCAAAGTGCGTAGTGTGCAAACGGGAGAGTCATCCCATATACCAGTGTCGCGAATTTCAAAAAATGACGGTTCATCAACGGTGGAATTTCGTCAAGAGTTCATCGCTCTGCAAAAATTGCCTGCGCTCGCACCGCGGCAAATGCACTTCGACGCATTGCAAAAACTGCTCCAGGTTTCACCACACTCTTTTGCACAACGAATCTCCTGCTGCATCCACCCATGCGACCCAAGAAACGATACCATCGGATACACCTAAGTCGACAACAAAGGTAAATTTAACATGTAGCAAAATGATTACATACAGCTTCACGTCAAGGGCGTTACAGTCGCAGTTAATGCTGAGCGCTCAAATACGCGTCAAAGACTCACGCGGTCAATACCTAAAACGTCGCGCTTTGTTAGACACTTGTGCGACAGCGCATTTTATCACGGAGGATCTTGTGAGAGAATTGAAACTACCGATACGCGCGTGCACGATCGCGGTAGGAATGATCGACGACGCAAATACAATTTCTAAAGGCGCGGTCGAATGTACATTTTATTCGATACACGATAATTTCAACAAAACTCTCACGTTTCTGGTCATACCGAAAATAGCTGATAACGTACCGAACGAAATCTTTCCTCGCGAATCAATCGACTTACCGCGGAATGTAAAATTGGCCGATCCGCAATTCCATTTGCCTGGAAGGATCGACATCCTCATCGGGTCAGGGACAACGTTGTCATTATTATCGATCGGACAATGTGATTTGTCCCGCGACGGCTGCGATCTAATCTTACGGAAAACTCAGCTCGGCTGGGCCGTTGCCGGCGGAAAATCAAACGCCACGGTCGGGAAGCGAACGTCGTGCCAACTGACCGAATTAAAGGAAACAATAGAAAAATTCTGGTTGCTCGATGATGCAAACGCTAGTCAAAGAAAATTATCAGAAAATACAAGCTGCGAAACTCATTTCATTCGAAACGTCACTCGCGAACCGTCGGGGCGGTACGTCGTTCGTCTGCCGTTCCGCAGCGCCGATCGAGACCTCGGTGATTCGCGATCTATGGCTTTGCGACGATTTGCTGGCTTGCAAAAAAGGCTTAACGCGAACCCGGTCCTTAAAGCGGAATATCATCGCGTTATGAATGAGTACATAGAACTAGGCCATATGTCACTCGTTGTCGACGAATCACTACCCGGTTATTATCTCCCACACCACGCGGTCATAAAGGCGACAAGCGCTACGACGAAGACCCGAGTTGTCTTCGATGCGTCCGCCAAAACAAGCATGGGAGTGTCGCTTAACGATACGCTGATGGTCGGCCCGACTATTCAATTGAAACTAATCGAGCATCTTTTACGATTTCGCAGTTATAAATTTGTGATTACCGCGGACATCGCGAAAATGTACCGACAAATTTGGATCGCCCCCAGCGATCGTCGGTACCAACGAGTTTTCTGGCTCCAACAGGAAAGAATTCGCGTATTCGAACTAAACACCGTAACGTTCGGCGTGTCGTCGGCTCCGTTTCTTGCGATACGAACCGTACAAAAACTTGCAAGCGATGAGAGCGCGGATTATCCTAAGGGGGCCGAGGTTTTAACGCGCGACTTATACGTCGACGATTTGTTATCAGGGGCAAACACCTTTGAGGAAATCGTACAAATTCGGGACGAAGTGATCGAAATATTGAAGCGTGGCGGATTCGACATTCGACAATGGGCGTCAAATCACTCGCAGGCCCTAAATAATTTGAGCAAAAAAACCGCAGATATCGATTTTCTGACAGACGAAAATCCTGTGCACAAAACACTCGGTATATCATGGAACGCGCGGAATGACGACTTCCTTTATACGGTGAAACGTATCGAGCCCTCCGAGAAGGTCACAAAACGATATATCTTATCAGAAATCGCGAAAATTTTCGACCCCCTCGGTTTACTCGGTCCGGTGATTCTCACCTCGAAAGTGATTATGCAACGATGCTGGAAAGCAAAAACTACATGGGACGAGTCCGTACCCAGCGCGTTGGATTCCGCATGGCGATCGTTCGCGGAACAACTGTCATTAATCAACAATTTAAAGATTGACCGATACGTTTCGACAAATAACCCAATCGATATCCAGATTCACGGATTTTGCGACGCGAGTCAGACGGGTTACGGAGCTTGTATATACGTGCGCTCTTGCGAGCAGGACGGCGAAATTCGCGTAAGACTTTTCTGTTCAAAGGGACGGGTGGCTCCGCTAAAAGATCAAACCATCCCTCGACTCGAACTCTGCGGCGCTTTGACACTTGCTCGCTTATATCGCGAAGTCCTCGAGGTAACGAGCTTTCGCGTGGACAAGACAATTTTCTGGTCAGACTCGACAATAGTTTTACAATGGCTAAACAAACATCCGAGCGTCCTAAAGGTGTTTGAGGCACATCGCGTCGCAGAGATACAGGAAGTCAGTAAAGACGCGGAGTGGCGGCACATCCGGACTGATCAGAATCCGGCAGACGCGTTATCGCGAGGTCAATTTCCACGGGAATTTTTAAATAACGACTCGTGGCTTCGGGGGCCTGCGTGGCTAACTCAGCCCGAATCCGTTTGGCCGCAAGTCGCGGTAACGCCTCAGAAGGATTTACCGGGGATTAAAAAATCATTGTGCATGTTCTCGCAATCGCAATCGGAAGAAATTTTCAAAAATTTCTCGTCATACACACGATTGATTCGTGTCGTCGCGTACTGCTTACGTTTCTCACCCAACAATAATGTCAAGGGCGTTTTGACAATCAAGGAAATTGAGGAGGCAGAGTATCGCGTTATTCGATTAATCCAACAAGCGCACTTTCAAGACGAAATCGATCGTCTTTTATCCGAAGAAAGGGTGAAATGCGCAAAACTCGGATCTCTGAATCCGCGAGTCGACGAGAGAGGCTTGATTCGCGTCGGTGGTCGTATAAATAAGGCCGATATCTCGCTCGATCAAAGAAATCCGATCCTTCTTCCGTCGCGACATCACGTAACCGACCTTTTGATTCGTCACACGCACGAAAAATTCTTTCACACTGGGATCCAATCGACATTATATAGTATCCGGCAAAGATTCTGGATACTAGACGGCAGAAATCAAATACGTAAAGTCGTGCGACGTTGCGTGCGATGCATCCGGTTTCGGGCTAAACCAGAGACGTACAAGATGGCCGATTTGCCAAAATCTAGAGTAGACAATGCACCGCCGTTCTGCCACACGGGAGTAGATTATTTCGGTCCGATACTCGCAAAAGAAAAGAAACATCAGAATCGGAGCAGCATTAAAGTCTACGGCTGCGTATTTATTTGCATGTCGACTAAAGCTATTCATATCGAGATCGCAAGCGATCTGTCAACAGACGCGTTCATAGCGGCTTTACGACGATTCGTCAGTCGTCGGGGCATTCCGGGCCATATCTATTCGGACAATGGGACGAATTTCGTCGGCGCGAACAGTCAACTTCGTGAATTTTACGCTGTCAGAGAGTCCGAAGACTTCCGTTCTCAACTGTACGAATTTACGTCGACCAGAAAAATTGAGTGGCATTTCAATCCGCCCCTCTCACCTCATTTCGGGGGTATATGGGAGGCGGCTGTAAAGTCGTGTAAACACCATCTTAAACGCGTCATGTGCGATTTTTTGTTTACGTACGAAGAATTGACTACTCTAGCAATCGAGATTGAGGGCATTCTCAATTCGCGCCCATTGTGCCCTATTTCCACAGATCCAAACGATCCAATTGCTTTAACCCCCGCGCACTTTCTTGTTGGAAGACCGCTCACAATGCTGCCGGAAAATGATCTTTCGCTTGTTCCAGACAACCGAATATCCTCGTGGCAACTAATCACTAAGACACGACAAGAATTCTGGCGCCGGTGGCAACTCGAATATTTGAGCGAGTTACAAAAGAGACAGAAATGGATAAATCCGACCAAAAATATCGCGCTGGACACGGTAGTCCTATTGATTGACAAGAACCAACCATGTATGCAGTGGCGACTGGGTCGAGTGGTGGAACTACATCCTGGAGACGATGGCGTAGTCAGGGTGGTCACCGTAAAAACGACTCGAGGACTCTACAAACGCAACACGCGATCGATTTGCGCTTTGCCCATAAGCGCTTGAGATTATCGGGAGAATTCAACGAAAACGATAATTTTCGAACTCTTCTCAGTTGAAATTTACAATTGATTCTTTCTAATTTTTCAAAATTCGAGTTTTCGATTCATACTTACGCAAGATTCAGTCAATATACTATGTAGATGTAAGCCAAGGATATTTCTTCAAGGTCATATTCCAATTAATTATTTACTCTATGCATAAAATATCAACTTTAGACTTAAGGTAATCGCTGTAAAAGGATCAGTTATAATAAGGTTAATGACATGTACTACTATTTGCATAATTTTGTTCGTTAGCACTCCCAACGGGGGGAGGGTGTTCAGTGCCTGAGCGTCGTTTTGTGCCCGTGTCATTGCAATCTCGAGTGCGAGCCGCGCTCGAACGATTCGTCTCCGCAGGGATGCCAAATCTCGCGTAGATGAGGAGGCGAGCGCGCATCACGCATTTTTTTAAAACAGTCGAGTTAAGTCGTCCGTCTAGTGACGATCGTGAGCGACGCCGTGCGTTCTCTCGTAACACAACCAAAAGACGAGAGGCCCAAATATCCTCTCGTATCGTTCGCTCCTCGGAGTAAGGTAGATGAGTACGGCCCGAGTGTCTCTCATTCTACACGGGACCGAGTGCCCATACACGCATACCAAGGGTCTTGCACCCTTCCATCATACAACGAGCCCGAGCGCTCTTGGTGTACTACCAACACCAATCATACTCTCATACACGTTCGCTCTACGGAGTAAGGTAGATGAGTACGGCCCGAGTGTCTCTCATTCTACACGGGACCGAGTGCCCATACACGCAAATCATACGAAATTCGATCGAATCGAATAAAACAAAAATCGCAATACGAAACGCACTCGAGATCGCGGTGGCGCGAGCCAAACGGGCTGTAATCGGCATATAGTACACATTCATATACACAATCGACACATACTTTTATACGTTTACAAAATACACGTTCATACTTCGTGGGTTTTTATGCCGCAAGGCTTTTCCCACAAGAGCCAATAAACATTCATAATTCGATGGCTCAAACGCGAGAGTTTTTTTTATTCAAGAAAACCTCAACCTCTATCCTTCACCCAAATAAAAAGGGTTCAATTCAAAACTACGAGGCAACTTCGCCTATGAAGAAGCTTCGACTATACAATTTGTATGACGGATCCCTTTTATCTGGCTTCGGCCAGCGAACAGACAAAGACATCTGCATCCAACCCGCCTGTCCCTTGGATACTACATCCAATTGACATTCCATCACGACCACTGACCAGACCACCAGCCGTACTGCTTTCTTTGTGCGATGTACGCAGAGCACGACTGACCTCTCCGAGCTATCACCGACGCATCCCAGCTCCAGTATCCCCATTTCCCGAGCCGCAGCGCTCGTTTGTGTCAACTGCCACCCAGACGACAGATAGCGAGTGGGAGTCTCCGGTGAAGACAGCTGAGAACCGCCGTCCCCCAACGCCACCCAGCTCTCCAGAGAGCCGATACACTCCGCCACCCAGGACTGTGACTGAACCCCCTCGACGACCGACATCCTCACTGAAGCCTCCACCGCATTGTTTCACCACAAAAACTATCCCATGTATCACTTGGCAACCCTTACGATAACTGTAGATATGTAAATAAAATAAATAATAAGTATAAATAAACTCAACACCACAAACTCATCTTTGATTTCAAGCGACTCACACCTTCCACGCGGTTCGGTCGAACTACGAGCTATCAAATAGCGAACATGACTATTGTTTTCAGTTTCATAATTTTTGTAACTTAAAATTACATTTCACTTAATTAATAAGTCTACGAAATAATTTCAATGTCATTCCTTAGATTTTATATGTAATTCATTTATGTCAAAGATATATATGTATATATATTTTTTACTCACCAAACTATTGTTTATAAAACTTGTCTAACAAATTTTATTTGTTTTTTAATTAGTGGAGCACAATTATAACAACAAACGTGAATATAATACTTTTTCACTATGCTTATTTTGTTTTCATGTTAATGTTTATTTATACGTATCATACATAGTATGACAATTCTATTAGTGTTACTACGTAAACACTGCGACATCTATTGTTTAGATGTAATAATGTCTTTACATGAGTGTGTGTGTTGTGTACATACATACGCTCGATCAAGTTCAGCGTCCAGCGGAGAGTGGGGATGGAAATTTGGCGGTCGAGCGTCGCGTGTTTTCCCAATGGCGCGTAAAAGCACAACGGATCGGACGCGGAAAGAATTTGCTCGTTAATATTTAATCCAGTTAATTATTATATTGATTAATATATCTGTAGTGTAAACCAGTGCTCATTTTTTTTGAGGAGATTTTTAAATCTCAAGAATAACGATGTTTTCAATAGATTGTGAAAAAGATAATTTATATTGTAAGGTTGACGACTTTGAGGTTAAATTTGATGAGGAAAATATTCCAACACCTGGTGAACTAGTAAATTTCTATTGGAAATCTAAAGAGTTTCAGGGCAAGGTTATTATGTATTCAAGTAAGTAAAAGAAACTTTCATAAAATTTTACGGTTTTTGAAATTATTAATTTCGTGTTGATATTTTAGAGGATGAGAATGCTATTGCCCTGAAATTTGAGGAGTTGACGAAGAAAAATGAGAAGTCGAAACGACGTAAATCTGGTGGCGTCATTGTGACACCTAAAAGTTCGGGAAGTCGAAAATGGCGTGGGACACCAGAGAATAAAAATGTATCGGATGCTTCCGATAATAAGAAACCGAAGGTATTTTAACAGAGAGTTTATATGATCATTGTTACGTTTTTTTTTCCACAACAACTAATATGACAATCTTAATTATTGGTATTTTTTTTACTCGTCTAAAATTATATGTATTTACTTTGATATGTTTGCTTGGATTGGCAATGATAATTTATATTTATCCGAGTCATTATGTTCAATTAACTGTTAATTACAATTACTTGCTCAATCATTAAATTCATCTTATATAATATGACAGAAATCCGCCAGCAACAAGGTTATTAATAATTCCACTGATCCTGACCAAACGTCTCAAAAGTATATTCAACAGTTCCTCAATGAGAAAACAACAAAACGTAAATTGTCAAAAATTGAAAACACAACAAGTCCAACAAAAGAAGACTTAAAAGAAAAATTACAACAAGTACAAGCGCAACTAGATGCTGTTCAAGGTGAAATTTCTTACTGATTTATAATTATTCCAGAATTATCTTTATCTGCTGCTAATAACTTATTTTTTTTTTTTTTTTTTTATTAACCAAAATACAATTTTCAAATTCACAGACAAAATTCGCGCAGAAAAAGAACGCACTCCTTGTACTCGTGGTAAAATTGAAGGTGAAAAGAGAGATTCATCACCCATCACTGAATCACCCAATGATTCAGATAGTTCTAGCGTGGGCTCAACTGCCGGTTCAGTAAAGTCAAGGTCTGATGAGAGGAAGACGCTTGATGTTTCACCACCTAAATTTTCTATCCATGAAGAAGTGGACTACTATGATCTGATAAATCAGGAAGAAACTGATGAAAATGAGAACAAGCGTAAAGAAAACAAAAATCAGTCCGACGAAGACAACGATAAATCTGCCCCAGATGACAAGCCTGACGACCCCGGTGAACTTTTGGCTACCTCAGAGGGCGATTCAAAAGATAAAGCCCCGCTCAATGATCCTACTTTCTATGATGAAGACGTACAACTACTTGGCCCTAACCACAACATGAAGGTATTGTATATTCTTGCTATTGAAATAATAAAGAAGTAATTTTGTTAGTTCTTTTGTTTAATAGTGAAAGCTACTTTTGGGTCTAATGTTTCTTTAATCTGTTATGGCAGATGATTGACATAGAGCAAGGAATATATTGTACAGAATACCGCTTGAATTTAGCACATTCATCACGAGAAGGAACAATAATGATTAGACATTTAATGGAGGGAGTTTTCAAACATGATAAAATAATATTGAACCGTACTTTTACGGGGCAACCTCCGAGAAACAAACCAAAAACTAATGAAGTTCTTCGTCCACTTCATACGAAGGCTACATCATGCACTATTAGTAAATATCATGTATTTTACCTCTTTCTTTATTCTTGATTTTTACTAGATTGTGTTTAACAGATACTATAAGGGATATACGAGTATATTAGTGATCTATTCTATAAAAAAAATATAAGCGCAGAAGTCTATTTATAGTTTCCATTTTCAGATTATGTATTGAAACGTGCAAAAGATAATAAATGGATGAAGAAGATAATAAATGGATGAAGAAAACAAAACATGGGCTTGTTTGTTACACATGGGAAACTCTTCAGCAAGCCATGAGTCAGCGCTTGGGAGAAATCAAACGCACCAACTCCGCAAATTCTAAGTTGCTGTCAAACCCCGGCTCTTAGAATGTAGGATGATTCAGCTCTGCGTTTTTTGAAGTGCAAATGATTGGTGCTAATATCCTTTTACTTTAGTTCTTAAACTTTTAGTTTTTATCGTTTTAATTATCATTACTAATAATTAACATACAACAGCTCAAGAAAAATTTTTTTTGTTAAAAGTAACTCAATTACATATTAAAACTATGACTATATTATATTCAATATTTATGGGTTCGAAAATATTTACGTTTTGAATTTTTTATTTTTATTGAATTAGTGTGTATCCATGTGTATTCTAAAAACTATTTTTTATAAAATAGAAAAAAAGTCATAGATTCAATATATGTCAGATAATAATAAAACCATTAAATAATTTAATGTACGAAATGTTGAAAAATATTCAACTAAACGTTTTAAAACGTTTATAAATTCATTAAATCGCAAATTTAGTGACTAATAATAATGAGAAATGGTGAATTTAAATATAGAACTCGATATTTGACTTTGATAACGTTACAAGTGCAAACGATCAGTTATAATTTTATTTCAGTGCTTTTATCGTTTAAAATATTATCGTTATTATTAGTTAACACGCAACATAGCGTAACAAAAATATTTTGTGTTAAAATAAAACTTACTTAAATATTAAAGCTGTGGTTATATTATACCAAATATTATGGTCTCAATAATGTTTCATGTATGTATTTAAATAGTATTTATATCTTTTCAATAAATTATTTTTTATAAATTAGAAAAAAAGTCATAGATTCGATCATAAAGTAGATATAAGAATATGGCGAGATGATAATTTAATAAACGCAATGATTAAGCATATTCAGCTACAAAGAAACAATTGTTTAAAAACGCTCATATATTGATATAATTACAAATGTAATAGAAATATTCATGTAATAATAATTTAAAATGATAAATAGTGAGCTTGTATCACGTGTTTATAAAACTCTCATCAAGGAAGATAAACGTTATTACATTTTTATAATACGACATCAAATATGAATATATAGACGATGCTCAAAGAAAAATTATACATAATTATATATAAATCATTATATATAATTATGCATAATGATATATAATTATATATGGCCAAAACTCATACATAATTTCATATAATGATTTATATATATTTTTATATAATTATATAAAAAAAATTTTTCCCGGGTCAGACGAACATAACTTGCTCGATTCAAGGCAATCTGGGTATCGTTCCAACCACAGCACTCAGTCCGCACTTCTTAGAGTGGCGGACGATGTTTGACGGGGTATTGATCAGCGCACGATTACGTTCTAATGGTATTTGATTTTAGTAAGGCTTTCGACACCGTGCCGCATCTGCTCCTTTTATCGAAATTGAAAGCTCCTGGTTTCTCACAGGCAAGCTCCACGTAAATTTTCTCATATCTTACTGGGAGGTCACAGACTGTCGTTCATCAGTGTGGTCGTAGATCAGCTTGGTTAAATACATCAATTGGGGTACCACAGGGATCTGTTCTTGGTCCTCTTTTATTCTCCCTGTTCATCAATGATATCGGTAGTAACCTTAGATACTGCAAGAGAATGATCTTTGCCGATGACACACAAATATATCTTCATTGCTCCCCCTCCGAAATCAATGACGGCTTGAATAAAATTGCAAACGATGTAATGGTTGTTTCACAGTTTGCTGCTACAAATGGTTTAGCCGTGAACATCGGTAAATCTAAAATATCGATTCTTTGTAGCGGAGTTTACGTGCGAACTATTGACCTGCAAAATCTACCTCCCATCACTATTGGCGATTCATGTTTATTCTTTGTCTCTGACACACGTAACCTCTGTGTCCACTTCTCCTCTGATCTTTCGTGGAATAGGCATATTGCTCATCTGTCGCAGAAGGTCCACTCTATTCTCCACAAACTAAAATACCACAAGAACTCGCTCTCAACGCAGCTTAGAATCAAACTTATTTCTACTCTTATCTTCCTGCAACTCGACTGCAGTTGCTTAGTGTTCAACGACTTAACAGACGAGCTGAACACCAAACTTGAATATCTAGCCAATTGCTGCATTCGTTTCATCTATGATATTCGTCGAGATGTACACATCACTCCGTTCAGGCTGCGTCTGGGATGGTTATCCGTGAGAAACCGTCGCTTTCATTTTCTTGGCATTATGACGTATAAAATACTGTCGATGCATTTCCCTCGTTACCTTGCTGAACTGGTTCAACTTGTCGACGATGGTCTTCGACGCTCCTTGCGACTTCCCCAGTCTCATTCCGTTCTTCACATCCCTTTACACTGCACTGCTACTTTCCGCAATTCTTCCCGCCTGCTGTATTAATTTCCTCATCCCCTTCGTTAGATATTTTCAAAACGAGACTTTTTGATCATCTCCGACGGTCTTAATTATAGTTTTAAGCTCCATAGCGTCTAATTTTACTGTAATGATTATTTGATTGTTTGTTTTGCAGCATTATTGTCTATAATAACTCGACTATCAGCTAGCTCATACTGTTGTCTTCTGTTGTATATTACATATCTATTATTAATTATGTATTATTACCATCATAAGTCAACAACTTGTTTCTCTATACTTCATCTTTTTTCTCGATTAATCACTCTATATTTACCTGTGAGCTAACTTTACTATAATTTATAAATGAAATATAACAATATTTCCACCTTATGTTAGTCTGCCTTCGCCCTACAGCTTGCTAGGGCATAGTAATAAAATCGATCAATCAATCAATCAATCTCTCCCTCTCTTCCTCTCCTAAGTATTATCCAACGTGTTCTGTTTACGCTTTCCCTTGTAGAACTGTGTTATGTATACTGCAATGTATGTAAATACACTGTACAAGTGTATGTATGTATGTACGTGTACCCCGAGAGAATAGGTAAGCACGAGAGTGTGGGGGAGTCCTAGTGTGGGGGAGTCCTAGTGTGGGGGATTCCTAGTGTGGGGGAGTCCTAGTGTGGGGGAGTCCTAGCGTGGGCACGCAGTAGGCAACACATGTGTTCTACTGGTGATAATAAATACGATATTGTTGTAATGAATATTAGTACGGGAGCTAGCAACGTCGGGAAAACAAGAATTTCAGGTCAGCTGATTTTTTTATAAGCCGTTCCTTTGGCTCTGTCGATCAGCGCCCGAACCATCTGGCCGCCGGTACCGGTTGCGTTTACCTGTGCGCATCCTACCTGTACAGGTGATAATATCAATTTTTAAAATTATTTTATAAAGCTAAATTTTTTTTTATGAATTTTGATAGGTTTAACAAACATACTTATCATATTGCCAGACATTTCTATCATTGTTAATAACGCGCCATACGCTATTGTTTATCGAAAAAAAAAAAAAAAAAATTCAAAGTATTTCAGTATGCCTGTAATTTTGATATGTTGCTCTATTACTATCAAAAATCTTAAAATTAATTTGCCAGACAATAATTCCATTGTTTAATAATAAGCCAGACTGATAAAACTCTGAAAAGTATTCCTGTATCATCCTACTAGCCAGAGAGAGACAGTTGCGCAATAGATGGTTAAGAAAGAGACGAGAAACTATTAAATTAGTACGAGTTCACGACAATAACATTCAAGCATTAACAGAGAACGAATAAAATTAGAATTCCAGTACAATACAGAAGAGGGAGTAAAAAAATTTTATTTTTGAAAGTTCAAGCTTTTCATTTTTTATTTACATTTTTCTGATTACCACACGCAAGTTACAAATAATTATGGTTTTTCTCAATCAATAATAGTGTCGCGAAAAAATGATGCATCCTCATAATCGTCATCATTGTCGTCGCTTTCATTATCATAGTCGTTTATATCATCATCTTTGGCGGTGTCGCCTTCTAATAATTTATCATCTGTAAAAACAAAAATAACGTTAGTGTAATTCTTTTCATTATTTAATTATTTTACTTCGTACTTACTTTGAATAATAATATCTGCAACTGATGATGGTAATTGTCCTCCCACAAACCAGATAAAATCATACTTGTTGTCGCTGATGGTCCAACCAGAAGCAAGTGGTGATAAAGATGTTGGATGTTTTAAGTGAGCATTTCTCCACAGTTTTGTGACATAGCGAACTCTCAATAAATGTTGTTGCAATTCCGCTTTACAGGGTGGTAAACTTGATGGATCGAAGATTCGAAATTTTTTTTCAAAATTATCATCCGGCTTATTTGATTGATAAGTACTTGAGAAGAGATGAAATCTGACATCATTTACATTGGAAGAATTGCGGACCCCATACATTTGATAAATAAATTTCTCTAGAGTTACAAATGTGCTTTCTAGTAATTCTTCATCATCTGTAGTAATGTTTTGAAAAGCTGCCTGATATTCTTTAGATTTTTTGAGCAGTTTAAAAGGCCTAATTTGACCTTTTCGAAAGAAAGCCGGTGTGTAATCACATCCTGTGATTGCGTGGAAACACGGTAGAGCTTCAGACAATGAATTACCTAGGATTTGATATAATTCATTAACGTTTATGTATCGCTGATGATTACCTACACCCATGTTTATCCAAACTTTCAGGGATGCGCTTAAATGATCCATATTGCCAAGAAGTATAATTAAAGTATCTGAGTCAGAACAGCGTATAAGAACATTTGCGTCGAAATTTATTTGACAAATATTATATATTATCCGAGATTCAGCTTCCTCATGCTCTTCACATGACAATGAATCTTCAATTGTTCTGAAGACTTTGTTCTTTGTTCTACTCTATAAGAAAAACATTTGTTGTAACTTAAGTAAATATTTTTATTACCAATAAAAGGTATCATCTCATCATTAGCCCAATGATCAATGAAGAAGTTAACTACAGCTTCTTCAAATTGTACATTTTTAAGTTCTGCTGAAAAATTATGGGGACGACTTTGATATGGTCCGATTGATACTGGGCTGTCAGATTCATCTCGGCGTGAACGCTCACAATCTTTTATGGAAGGTGAAAAATATTGGTCAAACACAATATCAATACGAGTAGATTTAAATGGCGTCATCATCTTGAGGAACTTTTTTGATATGCCGTCACAGGTTTGAGGTACATCTTTCATAAGATGTAACATAAAGAAACCATCAACAATACTGATGTCAAAAGATGATGGTGGTTGATTCACTTTGTCATCCATTTTCTTCTCTATTAATTTCGCTAATTGTGATTTTTCGGTTTTACAAATGGAGCCATCTGCATGACACATTGATGTTGGCATCGGTGTTAGTGGAAATAACAATACCTTCTCAATATCAACCTTGTGAGTAAGAGAGATCCCCAACATTCGACCAAATAAATCTCTTTGCATTCTAAGTTCAACAACTTTATTACCCAGTGTTAATTTTTTCTTTTTAGGAGCTTCAGCAAAATTGAGCACTTTATTTTTTTTAATTGGCTTATCAAATCTATTCTCATCCTCAGCACATTCATTAATAAACTGGTTTCTCAAATCTTCACCATTTTCTTCAATATTTAGTAAAAAGTCAGCTACTTCCGAAGAAACAGACTTTGCGGTAGCAATATTGTAGAGATTATCATTATCCAAATCTGGATTGAATGGATTAAAATTTTTATCAAGGATGTTAACAAAATCGGCAATATGTTTACCGTAGATTTTGATTCTATTGGGTTGTAAGTCTGCTGTTACGTCTTGTAAATATCTCAATCCACAAGAATCAAGAACATGAGAGATTAAAGCTGCTCTAATACTGTGGCTTTTAGTCCAGCGTTGACGTGCAGCTATGGAATTAGTAAAATGTGCAATTCCACTGAGACGTTTAGCTGCGTCAGCGTTAATTGTTTGTTCAAGTGTTAGATCTATCGGTATTCTTGAAAATGGTTTGTCAGTTCTTTTAATACCAAAACATCCATTCATAAAGTCATCTTCTAGTCCAGGGTGAGTTTCATTGATATTATTTGAATTATCAAAATATTTCACACAATATCGAGCGTAATTCGGTTGATTGAACATAAAAAATAAATTAGCCATTTTTGGAATTACATGCTTAAACATCTGGAAATCACCCATACGTATGCTTCTTGAAAGGGTTATGTAGTAGGTTATAAGTTGAATATAAATCAGATAGAACTGAGCTGTTTTCCCATGATTACCTTCTCTTGTCTTTGTAACGTATTTTTTATACGAATTTAGCACTTGTGATAATACGTGATTAGGTAATAATTCTGTCGACGTCGATGAAACTGGAATTTTTTCATCCTGATACTCTAGAAGATCGTCATAAATTTGTCCTTTCATGAAATCGTGTTCAATTCCTTTAGTTTTTAAAAATTGGTCAAAATGTAAAATTTGTAAGCCTAGAGCCATTAACGGATGGAGACGTTTGCATCGGTTAAAATGTTTACCTTCTACTATTCCATTTACAGAGCCCGAAGCGATAAGTTTGCTCTCAACCATCATGTGAAATAATCCACACTCATTGATAAAAGTTCCAACAGCCTTAAAAAAGGCCATCATCAAATGGAATGAACCAAGATGTATGAAGAGATTGTTAAACCTTGGAGCTTCTGTTGCTTGAATTTTGTAAGCTATTTTAGCAATCGCCAAATCATATGTGACTTGCACATAACTTTGGCCACATTCTTTGCCTACGTTTTGTGCTTGCTCCATAGTATACACTACCACTGATACATTTGTTGGTGATAAATTAATCGGAGTAAGATAGGATACTTTCTGTTTCGGGCTGTTGTCTTCTATAATTTTACAATTGAATCCTGTCCACGATGGTGTATTCGGCACGTGAAAAACATGTGACAACAAATGTAATAGATCAATTGTTTGTATGAAAGACAAATTTTCCGGTGAAGGTGATCGATCATTTTGAAGTGGTTTTAAACACCCTAACATCTTTAATTGTTTACCAAACGGATTGATATCAGGTGTAATTTCATTTAAAGTTCGTCTTCTTTTTCGTGGTGGAGATGGTGGTAATATATTATCAGAATTCACATTTACGTCATCTTGATTCAATCCACTTTGAGAATTATTATCAATATTTTGGTATGTTATTCCCACAGTGTCATGTAAAGTTTCTTTCCCGTTTAAGGTGTCGACATATCTATCAAAATTATCAAACGCTACTCCTGTGCATAATGACGGTTTTAGAATAATGTCAGGAGGACAAACTTGTGAACGACGTACAGATGAGATGGTCGCTTCAGTTTATAATTCTTCTAGTGTGCTATAGTTACAGCAATGTCCAAATCTATTTAAAATATTTATTATTTTTTTACTGCTTGTTAGACTTTTAATAGTCATACCAAGAGTAATGCGTTTAGATGGTTTAATTGTACCATTACTCACACAAAAAACTGCATCAGAAGCTATTGAAGAACTTAATCGGTTACAATTAAGCCCATCTCTGCGACGAATATCTTTACCTCCAATCAGTAATCATCTGTAGTAATGTTTTGAAAAGCTGCCTGATATTCTTTAGATTTTTTGAGCAGTTTCAAAGGCCTAATTTGACCTTTTCGAAAGAAAGCCGGTGTGTAATCACATCCTGTGATTGCGTGGAAACACGGTAGAGCTTCAGACAATGAATTACTTAGGATTTGATATAATTAGTAGTACAGCAAGGGGGGTTCTACACGCAGATTCCTGTTACCGACACTCACCAACCGAGCCGCTCCGCGCAGCCCACCAAGCCGACCAGTCCGCCTATACATTCTCCCCAGACTCAAACCCTTTTCCGCTCCGCGCAGCCCAGACTCGAACCCTTTTCCGCGATGACGTCACAGTCTGCCGTACCGAAGGTCCAAAACGTGCAACCTTACCGACAGTTCGAGGGTCAAAATCGAGCTGTTTTACCGACAATCTTACCGACCCCGTGCAACCTTACCGACAGTTGTATCGATCGAGGGTCAAAATCGTGCTGTTTTACCGACAATCTTACCGACCGAAGGTCTGTAGTGCTCGCCTGTCCCACGATAGGACTGCTGATGTGTAACATTAACCACTCCGAATTCCTTTCCCACGGTAGGACTGCTGACGTGTAACGTCAACCACCTCACATTCCTTTCCCTCCTTATCAACTATCTCACATTCCTTTCCCACGTTATCAACCACGTGACATTCCAAAATTAATGGTTCCGAGAATTGTTTGTCTCAACGTCGCACCGAAAACCTTTGACCGCATGCCGCTCGCCGTCGAAACTTGTCGAACGCATTGTTTTGTCTAACCACCTTATCAACCACGTGACATTCCAAAATTAATGGTTCCGAGAATTTGCTGATGTGTAACATGAACCACTCCGAATTCCTTTCCCACGGTAGGACTGCTGATGTGTAACATCAATCACCTCACATCCCTTTCCCACCTTATCAGTCCCATGACATTCCAAAATTAATAGTTCCGAGAATTGTTTGTCCCAACGTCGCACCGGAATCCTTTGACCGCGTGCCGCTCACCGTCAAGTCGAAACTTGTCAGGTGCGCGCGCATACGTATTTGATATCAGTCCCGTGACATTCCTTACCCTCCATCAAATTGTGTGGTGGGGGAACGTTATATAAACGAAAAGTGAAAACTTCATCGTCAGTCTGAAGCTGTTCTTGCATAAGAAGTGCTCTGAAACAACGTGAGTTGAAGAAACGATTAGAACTGCTCCTCAAGAATATCGGAGAAGTAAAACATCTCTTGAAAATCAGATCCGACCTCAATCAACTGACAAGAGATTTCGAGCACCTACAACTGGACCGTAACGACAATGGACTTCTCAAAACTGAACGAAATCGCGCGGTTGGAGACGTTTCTGCCGTTGAAAAAAGTTTCGGATCTTGAAGCCTACTTCGAATACAGAGTCAGCGGTGTTCGTCGAGTCAAAACGAAATTTGGAGACAAAATCGTTCTGGACTTAGATGACGCTTTCACGATTTTTCTGCCCAACCGACTGAACAAAGCCCTCCACGAAAATGAAGATTTGTTCCAGAAGGTGACGGCAGCCAGTAAGGAGATACGGTTGCATATACGCTATCTTGGCGGACCCTACAGTCAACTCGAATTTGTATACGTATAATATTCAAACAATGTTCTGTGTAAGTCTTACGTTTAATAAACAAAAAGATTGAAATTATGAATATTTTTTCATTGTATACCTTTAATCCTACGTACGTTTTGTATCTAGAATTAAGTCTCAAAATCTAAGAAAATGTCCGAACACCACTAAGCAACGACGGAGGGTTTCGAGCTGCGTCATGTGAACTCTACGATGAGTATTTGGACGGGTTCAGACCGGAGTGCAAGGTCGGCCGATAGCCGCGGTCAGAGCCTGCGGTGTTGGGTTACTATCGCTCTAGGAATGCAAAACTCGGTTTGAGTACAGCTCGGTCAAGGATGGAGAGCAAGGTCGAATCTTACATAAGCTTCTAAAAAAAAATTCTCTCTTAAGAGCTAAGGTGAAGGTATAAAATTATTTCATGAATATTCTTTAAAAGTTTTATTAAGTACAATTTTTAGAGTACGGTTGACAATTACTTCACAAAAAATAGTACGATAATTCTATTCAACAGTGTCATGACCAGAATGATATATTCGCCAGGAATGCGGGACCGTTCTTGTAGACGCTTCTGCGCAGTAACACAAATCGTACAGCCTCGCCATCCGGACGGTACGATGATTTTGTAGCCAATTCTGGAGTATGCAAACGTTTCGTGCTGCACAGATTGCGTTGGGTATTGTGTGAAGGTCGCATCTCAGAGACACAGCTGAAGTTTTTTGCAGGGTTTCAAGCGACGGGCAGTCAAAGTCCAACATATCGATGATTTGAACTTTCGGAACGATTTTGAGCAACCAATCTCGTTTTTCTTCTCCTTTTACGTACACGGTTTGAGCTTTGCACAGCCTGTCTTGAATGGTCCGCTCAACTTCCTCAAAAGGTATGGTTCCACAGCTCCAACGTAAGCCGTGAAAATCGCGTTCTAGCCAAGAATTTTGGCTTTTGTATTTGACGTCCATTAAATTCCATTTGTAAGGTGGTTTGAAGAAAAACACTGATGGAGATGCTTCCGAGTAGATTGAAATTACAGCCAATTCTTTTAACGTGAAGGTGTTGTTGAGAGGTCTACGAAAGCCTTGTATGTCAACGATGAGCTCCATCTTTGAACTGTGCGAGATGGTGGAAACGGGTCAGCTTTTATACCAACTTTTTCACCCCACCACTGAGCGGGTTGTATTCGACAATACGATCGTGAACGATCAAGCAGTACGCCGATGTTTCAGCGGGAAAGTTGGCTTTAGCTTCAAATTCAAGACGGATGTCGACGGGTCCGTACTTCAAAGATTCGTTTTGTTTTGAACAGTCGATAACGAATAAGGGGACGTCTCGAAGGAATTCACTCTTTGTCAGCAACGGCTCGGGGTTCTTGTCGTAGTAGGTAGCTTGGAAGTTTGCGTACATCTCGTACAGGAGCGCGTAGAGATTACGACTCATGTTGAGGTTCAGGTTACCGTACGGATAAGATTGAGAGTTTAAGAATAGCTTGACGTCCGTGATATTGCAATGATCGAAATGACTTGCGTTCTAGCCGGTCTTGTTCTTTCTACTTGTTTGGAAACCCAAAATGACGTACCGAGGTTTTTCAAGCTGAGTGGAAGTTTTCACAGTCCAAACGTGTTTCGATGTTGTGTGAAGTAAGGAATATTCGTACAATTCCCAACTGCGGAAGCTCATCGAAACAGGCGGATCTCTCTGAATAAAATTTAGTAGGTCAACTTTTTTCCGATCCGCGAGTTTCAAATACGGTATTAGCCATTCCACTGCATTGATCGTGATTTTTAATTCCTCCTCTTGAGTCTGCATGATTGCGTTGACGTCAGCTTTTGATCTCGTCAAAATTAACTCATGTTTAGCGTTGACAACGATCTTGCGGTAGTCTTCGGCGAAACCCAATATCATGCTGAGCGGTATCAGTACGTCAAAGTTACCATCGGCATCGGTTAATTTTTTCGTCTCTTCTACATCGAGCCATCCAGCGTTCTCCATCAGCCAAGTCTGACCAGGGTGCAAGGGAAGCGTAACCCTTCATGAGACTTGTCAAGCCAACGTTCTTGCTTCTATCAACCTCAACTGCGTTAATTTCGTAGCGAATTTCTTCAAACAGATGACAGATGGCGTTGTTTACGAGCTGTGTGTTCACAGTAGCTGTACCATCAGGTTTGAGGAGTCGTCCGCGGATATGTACCGAACTTTTGCTGGGTAATATGCATAAATCCTGATGCTGAACGGTGATTCGAATTTCATCGCTGTTGTTGAAAGTTGACGAGGCGTAAGGTTTGTAAGCGTGAATCTCGTAATGCGCAACGGATTCGTCAAAGACGACTGGTGTTTGAATGCTCAAGATTTCCTCCTCCATGGCACGTAGCAGATGATAAAAAAGCAAAATCGGATTTTTATTTGTCGGAAATTCCTCTTCCAAAAGGTGTCAGTTTCAGACCCAGAGCTATCAGGAACTCCACGTTTCGAGGTGTTAGCGGTTCGGGAATCGATCGACGACTGACTTGATCGGGGCATGTCGACTTACTGATATACCTACTCTTTGACAGTCTGTTATATACAATTCCCATCGTTTATTGCGATTTGATGTGTAGTCTCACAGTAATAACTTCTCCACGAAAATTAACCAGGTCTCCGTCTTGATCCACTAACCGGAGCTGAACGTGATCTATGGTCTTGACGGTGATCGGAAGGTAAATGACGTGCGACGGTACTTCCACGATCTTATATCCTGGTGGGACGGTCGGGAAAAACTCGTGAATAGTGTGTACTTTGTGTCCATTGACGTAGGCGCCCGTTGTAATGCTACACTCGACTCGCAACGCGTTGACCTTGAGTATAGTTACAGGCACGTCCGATTCGTGAGTTTTGTCAACCTCCAATACACGTGGTGTAAATCCCAAAAGTTGAGCAATGGAATCATTCGGCTCAAAGTTAATCGTGTGGTTGCATGTGATTTCACTGCGTAATGTATTATTGTTGGGTTTCATAGCGAGCCTGATATCTGTATTTCTTAGCACGTTTTGAAGATACTTCTCTATGTCCTCGATCTCGTAGCTGCCGGTAGGTATGGTGATCACTTTGTCAGCTACGTAAATTTTATTGTGACCGACATCAACGTTGGGAATCGAATTAAAGGTTAACAATTCTACCAAGCCAAGAGCATAACTTTTATCACGAGCAAGTTCGATCGGTGGGAAATATTGTGCCTCGAGTATCAAAGAGGTTCCCGAAATCGTTAACGTTAACGAATCATCCATGACTGCGAGTGGTAGACTGACTTTGACGAATCACGCACCATGTTTATATAGCTCGCGTCTTAGAAATTTCAGACACAAGTGTCCGCATTCAAATGTATCGTAATCCTGGTACCTCTCATGATTGTATTTTACGCTACCAACGCCGAGGTATTTTATGAGGTCCGAGGGTGGTTGAAGGTTGCCGAAACTGTCAAAGTAATCGATATTATTGTCGCGTTTCTTGTACGCAACCCAGTGTGTTCCCGGACCGTCTTTGTCGTCAAGGTTGATTATAGCTGACTCGTTTTTTCGTGGACCGTTTTCGGGCATTTCGTTTCGCATGAAAACACCGCGGAAATGCGGAACCCTCAAGATTTTTGCATATTTCAACAAGTCCCAATCAGTCAACGCTCGACGTGGGAGCGTCGCATCTAGTTTTTTGAAAGATGGAGACCAAGACCTGTTTTGTACGGTTTCATGTGAAGCCCTTTGCCCAACGCGATAGCTTCCATAGTTTTGTTGTGTCGTTTGCTTTTCTCCAATTCTCGTTTAGCCGCGCTCGCATCGTTCACAGCTTTTGCTATACCTGCCGCACCACCGGCTAACGCACCCGTAGCGCTGAGACCGGCAAAAATAGGAATCAGAAACGGTAGAAAACCACCGACTTTCGAAGGTACCGGTAGGACGCGAGGTGTTCGCACTTTACATTTACCACCCGCTTTTTTAACGGCGTTCTCAGCTCCCTTCAGCGCAGATTCGATAGCTACTTTTATATCGTTGCTTGGAACCATAGAACGTTTTGCAGCATTTACAATTTTTCTCAAGGTCACATTTTTTGACTTTCGCATTCCCATTCCGAGTTTTGATTTTACTTTCATTGTATTAGCTACTGCCCAAGCGGCTGCCTTCTCACCCAAATTTGCGTCCTTTGCGAGAACCCGTTTCCAAGCTTTCTCAGTCAACACCCTATCAGCCTCGTTTCTAACCTCAAGGTTCTCACGATTTTTCGAATACGCTATATCGTGTTCCTTACACGCTGCATCGAGAGGGTTGATACCGGAATCGCCTCTCGCGAGTCTTTTCGTCAACTTCGTACCGGGACCGCAGTATTGGTAACCGGGAACATGCAACTCGATCGGAAGTTTGTTGATGATTCTATTCACCAGACCCTTGCCACGATGTTGCCGCCTGCTGCTGCTTCGTTTACCTCTGTACGCGATCATGTTCGTGCGTTGACTGAAGAAAAGTGCTTTAAAACGGGGTATTTATAGCAAATCCGATCAGTCATGTCCGAGATGCGGTTTGAGAAACAACCTACCAAGCTCCCCGTGATGAATTTTGACAAACTTTCGGAGCAAAATGTCGAAAAGCACAAACGGCACGGTGAATTACTCCCGAACAGTGTACGTGCGATATTCTGTGGACCGTCGAATTGTGGTAAAACTAATGCGTTGCTCACACTTATAACCCATCCCAACGGACTCAGATTTGAAAATATCTACATCTACTCGAAATCTCTCAACCAACCTAAATACCGATTGTTGAAGCAATTGCTGGACCATGTTGAGAATACGGAGTATTTTGCGTTTACCGAGCGTGAGCAAGTGATTCCACCGGAAGAAGCACGGCCCAACTCAATAATCATATTTGACGATGTAGCGTGCGAGAAGCAGGACAATATTAGAGCCTACTTTTGCATGGGTAGACATCACGACGTTGACTGTTTCTATCTCTGTCAGACGTACGCGCGTATTCCCAAACATCTCGTGCGCGACAACGTAAACTTACTCGTGTTATTCAAACAAGACGATATGAACCTGAGACACGTATACAACGACCATGTGAACACCGATATGTCTTACACAGAGTTTAAAAGTGTGTGCTCTGCATGCTGGAACGGTCAGAAGTACGGGTTTCTGGTGATCGACAGAGACAGTGAGCTCAACGAAGGACGATACAGCAGGGGATTCGATTCTTTTGTTAGCCTGGAAAAGGAATAAAATCTAGCGTTTTCGAGCGAGAGACGCAGTAGCGCTGCAGACTCAGTTGCATCAACATGCAGAGCTCTGAGATTTCCAAGCAAAAAGATGTCCTACATCAGATCGCTCAAGCAAGTGCTGCGATCCGTCGAAAACACAGATTGCTCAAGTCGGGCAGGGAATCTACGACTCAGAAATTGAGTGACGTTTTCAAACCAGTAGTGACTCCGTTGCAAGAACTGGTGAATGTTACAAAAGACACCAAACCTGTCAAACAAGAGGTGGAAGAAATTAAAGAAGAAATAAAGGGGATGAAAAATGAAACGAAAAATGAAACTGTCTCGGAAATGGACGATTCCTTTGCTTCGGCGGGGGATGAAACAGTCGTAGAAACACCGGTCGAGGACGAGTATTTTGCACTGATGAGAGATGCGAAGACAAAAGGCGAATTGGACAACGTGTACACACCGTACGCAACCTCTCAAACGGACTAATGATCGGTGATTCGTTGATATCTTTTGAGAGTGACTACGTTCGTATTGGCGATACGCGTTACCCGAAAACGAAGGGTTTGCTGAAACTTTTGTTCAAAAAGAAGCCTGACGGTTGTTTTGTGAGCGCCGGAGATCGGGAAAATTTTAAAAACATAATCCTCGCAACGAACGCGCATAAGAAGTATTACTCATCCGACGGGGCTGTTCGAAACGATAACAGTTACAAATTTAGAAATGTCATTGCCGAATTGATGGATTATTCCCCATCACCTCGCCGAAAGGGTAAAGGTCTACTTCCGCAAGCTATGATCACTCGACAAGGTGATGAAACGGAATACGTCTTCTGGGATGATCCAAACGAGTTGGTGGAGCGTCTTCGTTTACTCCTGGCATTTTAGGCAGCGGGAAATCCGAGTCACAATAACGAAATAATCTCCATTATCGAAGAGCTACGCGAAGCAGGAATCATTTATTAAGCAGCTCCCGTAATTTTTTATTCATTACCGAGATGAGCGTCGACGTGTTTGGACGTCAGCTGAATAAAAACACGACCGCGAGCACTCGCGGTCCTCCGGGTGTCGGGTTTCAAATAACAGCGGACGGGCATTACGATATACGGAACAAGAGACTGTGCAACGTCGCAGATCCCGCAGAGCCGAACAATGCTGTAACTTTGAATACCTTGAGACGAAAATTCAGCGTGCTGCAAAAACGAATCGACAACCTCGATCAAATGATCAAAGCTTTGGAGATCACCACGGAGAAAGCCTTGGATACCTTCTACACGGACTTTAAAACAGGCAGAGACTTGTCGATTCGAAACGCGGAAATCATTTCCAAATTGGACACCAGACTAATAGCGTTGGAATATGAACGAGGAAAAGCAAGCACTGGTGACGGAACTGCATAAGCCTGCACGCCGGAATTACCCGCGTCGACGTGTAGACGTGCGCGGCATCGACGAGACCTGGCAGGCGGATCTTGTTGATATGACGTCGTACGCTGGACAAAACAAAGGCTACAAGTACATGCTCACAGTCATTGATATCTTTTCAAAGTATGCGTGGGCTGTACCGATAAAGAGCAAGTCTGGAGATGATGTTACGAAGGCAATGGAATCTGTGCTTGTCCAAGGACGGGTACCGAAAAATTTACACGTCGACAGAGGAACGGAATTTTACAACTCGAAATTCGAATCGCTTATGATACGCTACGGAATCAAACTTTACTCCACGAACAGTAATTTGAAGGCTTCGATCTGTGAACGTTTTAATCGCACGCTGAAAGGTAAAATGTGGACACGGTTCAGCATGCAAGGAAGCTACAAGTGGCTCGATATCTTATCCGATTTGGTTTCGGCTTACAACAACGTCAAACACCGAACCATAAGAATGAAACCGTCGGATGTCACCGTTGCAAACGAGAGGCTGTTATTACGTCAGGCGTACGGAGGGCTTCGAGCGATACCTACCGTATCGGCAAAGTTCAAATCCGACGACAAAGTTCGAATCAGCAAATTCAAAAATGTCTTCGAGAAAGGTTACACTCCCAATTGGACGACTGAAATATTCACGATAAGTCGAGTGGAAAATACTCATCCTGTGATGTACAAGCTCAAAGACTACCGAGATCAACCCATCGCTGGTGGTTTCTACGAACAAGAGCTCCTCAAGGTTAAGCATCCGGATATCTATCTGGTGGAGAAGGTGCTCAAGAAGCGTGGAAGAAAAATATACGTTAAATGGTTAGGTTTTGACAATACACACAACAGTTGGATAAACGAATCGGACATGTAACATTTCAATAAATGAATTTTTTGTAAAAACGTATGTTCCTCTTTATTTTATATCCGATACACAACAAGTCCGCGTCTTTTTTTAGACAATCGACAGACATGGTACAGTTATAAAGCTAAGGTGTAGGCATGTAGCCCCACGGAAGCGTGTCGGTTGTATTTTGAAACACGATCCGCTTGTAGTCATTCCAGCTCAGTGCTACTTTCTGCTGTTCTACGGTGTATACCTCGTGCTTTCGACTCATGATCAAATGCTGATTTGTAGACAAATTTTCACGGTTCAGAACACATTCCAAATAATCGTTAAAGGTTATTTTTGTTAACGCTGATCCCTTGACTCCTTTGGCACGTTTACTGTCTTTCTCATCTCCCAAGACTCGGAATGCGTACAATTTAGCTCGTAATCCTACAAATTCCAACATTATTTTTCCGTTATTCTCGTCTTTCATCAAACCGAAAACTTTTTTGTTCGCTCGAGGCATTCCATAAGCGTTGTCAAGAGGATAATCCGACGTGTCAAATTTGTGCAAGTCCTCCTTCATGTGTTCGTATATGTCGGGGACGGTAAAATTGTAAATCAAGCTATCGGTATCTGTGTACATTAATTTTGCTTGGTTGCCGAATTTCTGTTTAATGTAATTGTAATGAAAATCATAGATGTATGTTTTAGCCAGATCCATGATGGAGAAACCTGCATACAATGGTTTATTCAATTTGACTATCGTCTTATTCATTTCGACGATAACCATCTCTTTGTCGAAAACGGTACAGCTGTGAAAATTGGGCTTGGCTATGGTAGCTCTCGCACCGTACCGTCCATCCCATTCGGTGATCAATCGAACATCTCTGTACTTTCGCACGTTTTCCATAGTTTTGCCAAAAACTGCGTTGTTCATTAGCTTGTAAAAATTTTTCTCAAATTCGTTGTCAGATTTTTTTCGCAAATCGGTATTTAAATCTACATATTTTTTCAGCCACGGAGTTTGCTTGAATTTGAGAACTCTGTGAATTTTGAGTAATTTTAAACCTAATTGTAAACATTGTTTCAAAACGCGGTAGTGAACAACGTAGTTTTTCGTGGAAAATAGCGTGGGCGTCAATTTTAGCTGTTTATTGGTCGAAATCGGAGGTACATAGTGCTCCGGACACAATGGTAAATCCTTATGAGTTTCATGCAGTTCCGCAGGATATTCCAAATCTACCTCCAGCACGTAACCAAACTCCGCATCGTCCGAGATGGTAAGAACGTCGCATTGTCCGAAGTCTGATACCCATTCGAAGGAACTGTATGGCAGAGCAAAGCTCATAGCTGCACCGTACAAATTATTAACGTCAAAGTACATGAGATAAGATTCTTCGATCTCAGGATCGAATTTCTCTCCCATGTACCTGTTGTTGCCCTTTGCATATCTGTTCGAACACTGTGATACACCACCACGAATACCTTTTTCGATAAACATAACCATGTCTATGTCGGTGAGAAGCTCGAGTTCGATGCCTGTACATTTTAACATTGCATCAAACGACAGACCGGGCGCTGTGTAGTAATGTAACGGGTCCAGTTTGTACGTCGTCCAACAATTCTGTCGAAAATTTTGAAAAACGTCAGCCAGTAAAAACACGTCCGTCTGTAAATACAAGTCCGAATACTCTCCCAAAGTTTGGACGTTAAAAGTTTGCCATACGTCGCACGCATGCGCGTAATCGTCGTCTGATATATTCCGGTCGTTCAATTTTGAATAAAACTGTTCTTTGGCTGGTAAATGTTTCTCCTCGAGCTTCTCCCAACTGTCTATGTATTCGTACGGGAAGACACCTTTCCTAGTCAATAACCGAAATTTGTTCAAGCTACTGCAGAATTTACGTGTTATTGTTTTTCGGCAACCGTCCAGATACGATGATAATTTATCGAGGCTGCTAGGCATGAAACGGTACGAATCTATGAAACGGAACGTTACATCCGTTCCCTTAACGAATTTAGTGAAGGAAATGTACTTTTCTTTGTTGACAGGTAATAGTTTAACAGTACCTTCGAATGACGTACCCAGGGCTTTGATCAGAAAATGCGAATCGTAACCCGAAAGATTGTGGAATATCACTGGGATGGTGTGCGAATTTTGGTAATTTAGATTACAGCTGCGGTGAGCAGCACCACGGTACTTTCCTGTGAAATGACAGTGATCCCGATGTTTCACGTCTGTGAGCGTAAACGGTTTTTCACAAATATGACAGACCGCTGACAAATCAAATTCGTTGATCTGATTGAAATTTAGTGGTTCCATCGGTACAACAGTCTTGTAATATCCCTCTAACGAAAGTGCCAATTCCTTTAACTCGTTCACAAACCATTGGATGCAAGTTTCTCCACGATTAATTTTGAATTTTGGAAGCAAATCGTCAAACGCGCAATGCAGATAGTAAGCTATACTATACGGAAGATGCTTCTGATAAATTGTTCTATTTTCCCCAAAACTTTCATGTGTGGGTTGCAGTAAACATTCGAGATCCGCGTAAATGCAGAATGGAACGGTTTCTTTGTGCTTGAAATTTTTGAATTTGAGTATTTTTTCCTCATCTGTAGGTAAAATAACTTTGGTTTTGTTTAAATTCATGCAATCAGCTCGGTGCTTCAACAAACATCTTTCGAAATTAAAATGAGACAGACACCTATCGCACAACCAAGTATGACATTTATGCTTGGAAATTTGAGATCTTGTCAACCGCGATAAATTTCGAATCCATGTAAAATGAAAGATTCTATTTTTTTCATTATTTACCATATCATCATCATCATCGTCAGTGGTTTCAGTTTCTATCGCCAAAAGATGAATTGTAGGTTTATCAGACTCATTCTGACTCAGGTGAATCGGTACTATTTCACTTTTTTTCCGATCACCTTGGTCTATACCATAAACGTTAATTGATAGGTCGTTAAGCTTCTCAAATTTTGAAATGGTGTTTTTGTCTAGAGACATAGGAAACGTTATACCATCATACCGTAGCACTGAGCTGAAATGTGGGTACGAGCTGGTCGCGTTAGGATGGTTGTTTTCGGCTGGGAACAGAGCTGCGGTGACCGACCAAAGAAAGCAGTAAGAGTCGTTGTTTCTGATGTTTACTACAGCCTTCTTATCACTGATATGCTTAGGTAACGGGGTGTATGTGAAGACACCGCCTCGTAGTGGCACGTACTTGTTGATATTCACAGTCAAATTGATTATTTCGGTCAGCGACCAGCCTGAATCCTTTTCCTGGAAATCTTCCACCTTTTTCAACAAACGCTCCGTCGCGTTTTCGATGAACCATTCGTTGATATCCGTTGTCTGGAGGATGATTTCATTTCTCGTATTAAAAAATTTGATCTCTTCCACCGTGCGATCAACTTTTCTGAGTTCAAATTTACAAGCCAGGATAACGTTGGCTTTCAAGCTCCTGTCTTTCTTCAGAGCGTTTTTCAGTCTCGTCACAGCTAGTATCTTTGCGTCTTCTGGAAATCTCTCCACATCTTTATGCTTCAAATTGACGATGGATCCAGTTCGAATTCTACTCTCGAAAGCTGATTCCAAATCTTCCCACCGTACTCGATCGCTTCTTCGCCGGCTTCGTAATCCGTCACCCACTTACTGCAATTGTTGAAATTTGACTGTCAACGATTTCAGAATTCCAATTGTAGTCAAAATTCTTGTCTTCTCCCCGATCGTTGAGGCGTTGTTGCGTAAGATTCTATTCAAAAGCCTGATATTTTGGGTTCCAAGTCGAATCCATTTTGCAATTTCTGCCGGCGACGATTTTTCCGATAAAATCTTGAACGCCGATTCCATAAAATCGATCAATCTCAAACACTTCGCGGATTCCATCTTGAGCTCTTTCCTCACGTATGCTTGACAGCTTGTGACGTAATGATCGTTTGCTGTGATGAGCGTCCTTTTTATAGGGCAGCTGTACGGATGCGCGCGCACCTTTTGGCATTCCAAGAGCGATAGTAACCCGACACTGCAGGCTCTGACCGCGACTATCGGTCGACCTTGGATATCAAACCGAGTGAGTGAAAAACAATTCTCGGAACTATTAATTTTGGAATGTCACGTGGTTGATAAGGTGGTTAGACAAAACAATGCGTTCGACAAGTTTCGACGGCGAGCGGCATGCGGTCAAAGGATTTCGGTGCGACGTTGAGACAAACAATTCTCGGAACCATTAATTTTGGAATGTCACGTGGTTGATAACGTGGGAAAGGAATGTGAGGTGGTTGATAAGGTGGGAAAGGAATGTGAGGTGGTTGACGTTACACGTCAGCAGTCCTACCGTGGGAAAGGAATTCGGAGTGGTTCATGTTACACATCAGCACTCCTATCGTGGGACAGGCGAGCACTACAGACCTTCGGTCGGTAAGATTGTCGGTAAAACAGCACGATTTTGACCCTCGATCGATACAACTGTCGGTAAGGTTGCACGGGGTCGGTAAGATTGTCGGTAAAACAGCTCGATTTTGACCCTCGAACTGTCGGTAAGGTTGCACGTTTTTGACCTTCGGTACGGCAGACTGTGACGTCATCGCGGAAAAGGGTTTGAGTCTGGGGAGAATGTATAGGCGGACTGGTCGGCTTGGTGGGCTGCGCGGAGCGGCTCGGTCGGTAAGTGTCGGTAACAGGAATCTGCGTGTAGAACCCCCCTTGCTGTACTACTATAATTCATTAACGTTTATGTATCGCTGATGATTACCTACACCCATGTTTATCCAAACTTTCAGGGATGCGCTTAAATGATCCATATTGCCAAGAAGTATAATTAAAGTATCTGAGTCAGAACAGCGTATAAGAACATTTGCGTCGAAATTTATTTGACAAATATTATATATTATCCGAGATTCAGCTTCCTCATGCTCTTCACATGACAATGAATCTTCAATTGTTCTGAAGACTTTGTTCTTTGTTCTACTCTATAAGAAAAACATTTGTTGTAACTTAAGTAAATATTTTTATTACCAATAAAAGGTATCATCTCATCATTAGCCCAATGATCAATGAAGAAGTTAACTACAGCTTCTTCAAATTGTACATTTTTAAGTTCTGCTGAAAAATTATGGGGACGACTTTGATATGGTCCGATTGATACTGGGCTGTCAGATTCATCTCGGCGTGAACGCTCACAATCTTTTATGGAAGGTGAAAAATATTGGTCAAACACAATATCAATACGAGTAGATTTAAATGGCGTCATCATCTTGAGGAACTTTTTTGATATGCCGTCACAGGTTTGAGGTACATCTTTCATAAGATGTAACATAAAGAAACCATCAACAATACTGATGTCAAAAGATGATGGTGGTTGATTCACTTTGTCATCCATTTTCTTCTCTATTAATTTCGCTAATTGTGATTTTTCGGTTTTACAAATGGAGCCATCTGCATGACACATTGATGTTGGCATCGGTGTTAGTGGAAATAACAATACCTTCTCAATATCAACCTTGTGAGTAAGAGAGATCCCCAACATTCGACCAAATAAATCTCTTTGCATTCTAAGTTCAACAACTTTATTACCCAGTGTTAATTTTTTCTTTTTAGGAGCTTCAGCAAAATTGAGCACTTTATTTTTTTTAATTGGCTTATCAAATCTATTCTCATCCTCAGCACATTCATTAATAAACTGGTTTCTCAAATCTTCACCATTTTCTTCAATATTTAGTAAAAAGTCAGCTACTTCCGAAGAAACAGACTTTGCGGTAGCAATATTGTAGAGATTATCATTATCCAAATCTGGATTGAATGGATTAAAATTTTTATCAAGGATGTTAACAAAATCGGCAATATGTTTACCGTAGATTTTGATTCTATTGGGTTGTAAGTCTGCTGTTACGTCTTGTAAATATCTCAATCCACAAGAATCAAGAACATGAGAGATTAAAGCTGCTCTAATACTGTGGCTTTTAGTCCAGCGTTGACGTGCAGCTATGGAATTAGTAAAATGTGCAATTCCACTGAGACGTTTAGCTGCGTCAGCGTTAATTGTTTGTTCAAGTGTTAGATCTATCGGTATTCTTGAAAATGGTTTGTCAGTTCTTTTAATACCAAAACATCCATTCATAAAGTCATCTTCTAGTCCAGGGTGAGTTTCATTGATATTATTTGAATTATCAAAATATTTCACACAATATCGAGCGTAATTCGGTTGATTGAACATAAAAAATAAATTAGCCATTTTTGGAATTACATGCTTAAACATCTGGAAATCACCCATACGTATGCTTCTTGAAAGGGTTATGTAGTAGGTTATAAGTTGAATATAAATCAGATAGAACTGAGCTGTTTTCCCATGATTACCTTCTCTTGTCTTTGTAACGTATTTTTTATACGAATTTAGCACTTGTGATAATACGTGATTAGGTAATAATTCTGTCGACGTCGATGAAACTGGAATTTTTTCATCCTGATACTCTAGAAGATCGTCATAAATTTGTCCTTTCATGAAATCGTGTTCAATTCCTTTAGTTTTTAAAAATTGGTCAAAATGTAAAATTTGTAAGCCTAGAGCCATTAACGGATGGAGACGTTTGCATCGGTTAAAATGTTTACCTTCTACTATTCCATTTACAGAGCCCGAAGCGATAAGTTTGCTCTCAACCATCATGTGAAATAATCCACACTCATTGATAAAAGTTCCAACAGCCTTAAAAAAGGCCATCATCAAATGGAATGAACCAAGATGTATGAAGAGATTGTTAAACCTTGGAGCTTCTGTTGCTTGAATTTTGTAAGCTATTTTAGCAATCGCCAAATCATATGTGACTTGCACATAACTTTGGCCACATTCTTTGCCTACGTTTTGTGCTTGCTCCATAGTATACACTACCACTGATACATTTGTTGGTGATAAATTAATCGGAGTAAGATAGGATACTTTCTGTTTCGGGCTGTTGTCTTCTATAATTTTACAATTGAATCCTGTCCACGATGGTGTATTCGGCACGTGAAAAACATGTGACAACAAATGTAATAGATCAATTGTTTGTATGAAAGACAAATTTTCCGGTGAAGGTGATCGATCATTTTGAAGTGGTTTTAAACACCCTAACATCTTTAATTGTTTACCAAACGGATTGATATCAGGTGTAATTTCATTTAAAGTTCGTCTTCTTTTTCGTGGTGGAGATGGTGGTAATATATTATCAGAATTCACATTTACGTCATCTTGATTCAATCCACTTTGAGAATTATTATCAATATTTTGGTATGTTATTCCCACAGTGTCATGTAAAGTTTCTTTCCCGTTTAAGGTGTCGACATATCTATCAAAATTATCAAACGCTACTCCTGTGCATAATGACGGTTTTAGAATAATGTCAGGAGGACAAACTTGTGAACGACGTACAGATGAGATGGTCGCTTCAGTTTATAATTCTTCTAGTGTGCTATAGTTACAGCAATGTCCAAATCTATTTAAAATATTTATTATTTTTTTACTGCTTGTTAGACTTTTAATAGTCATACCAAGAGTAATGCGTTTAGATGGTTTAATTGTACCATTACTCACACAAAAAACTGCATCAGAAGCTATTGAAGAACTTAATCGGTTACAATTAAGCCCATCTCTGCGACGAATATCTTTACCTCCAATCAGTACTTTAAAAAATCGATCTAATTTGTCAGGAATTGTACATTCACCATTAATTAAATCATTTGTTTTGATTTTTGATGGTAATTTTAATTTTTCCATTTTTAAAATGGTGTTCCGAAGCATTAATGCAACTTCATCAATCAGGTCGTCTTCTTCAAGTTTTGTAAAATCATTATCCAACATACTGCAGTCTTGATGAATAATTATTTTTTTTCTTTGCCTTGAAATAATTTTTATACTTTTATTAAAATGTTTTAGTATTTTTTTTTCAAGATAATGATTAGTTATTGAACTGACTTCTGCCTGAGGATGAAGTTTTAGTTCATATTCCAGCTCACTATTGTACGTATCACAAAGAGAAGATAATAATAAACAATTCTTTTTTTTTTAAACTTCTTCGTCTATTGTTAACACAATTTGATTAAAGATGTCTTTGTGGATATTACGACTTCTATGCCAAGAAGTATGTGGAGTTTCCGCAGCTACTTTATTATAATTATTAAAATATAACAATTCACAGGGATGATGATAAAAAAGTGTTTCATTTGCTGCTTTAAGATTGTTTATTTTTTGCAACAAATCTTCGTTATTCAGTTTATTCATCCACTCAAAGATTTTTTCATATATTTTTGCATCGTTTGAGGAATGTAAACTGTGCTGTTTACCTTTGCTCTGCTTACGATCTTTATTACAAAAAAAATGTGAGCCGTCACGGGACGCCTGGCAGATGTGAAACATCGACATTATTTTGTAATAAGAAAAACATTCGTGCGCTACACGCCATCAGATGATTTTGAAATACAATTTTATCAGTCTTTATAAAATTTATTCTTTAAGCAATTGTTCTGATGCATTAATTTTAATTAGAATGAAATTAAAATTAATTAAAATTAATAATCAATTTAAAAACATTGTATGCAATGAAATTTATGTGAATTTTCATCTACTAAGAAAGTAGATTTTACATTTACTGGCGTTAAAACACACCAAATATACACGTGCTTAATGCACAGATAAATGCACACTTTAATTATAAAAATTTGTTTTCAAGTAAAACACAGGTTATGTGTACTGTAGTAAACAAAAACAAAACACTGTATACACTCCGGGAGTATACAATGGACAGTCGATTGCGCACGGCGACGCGTCGCCACACCGTACTACCATCATATAGCGTGGCGACGCGTCGCCACGGCTTGCGTCGCCACGGCTTGCGTCGCCACGCCAGAAATCTGTTTTACGTGCGGCTATAGATGTTTCACATCAAAAAACAAACATTTTCAAGTCCCGGACCTGTTTCTATATCTGAAATATTAGCCTCCTCAGAGGTTTCATTACAGAGGTCAGTTTCGATATTTAAATCACAATTAGAGCTTGAAGCAGTTTCTTCTGACGTTGTATGACCATTCAAACTTGGAGCAGCATCTTGTGATATAATCTCACTGTTTAAATTGAAACCAGCAACTTCCGATCCAAACTCACAGTTTGAATTTAAAGCAACATTTTGTGATCTAACTTCAGTGTCTGAACTTGGAGCAGTATCTTGTGTTGTTAACTCACTGTTTGAATATGAAGCAGTATCTTGTGATGTTACCTCACTGTTAGCATTTGAAGCAGCATCTTTTGAAATCGTTTCACTGATATCAACTGAAGTACTAGATGATGAAGTGGTAGTTATGGCACAATTTGTTTCAGACGATGAATTATCTTCTAATGAATGACGGTATTTAGCCATTAAAGCAGTAAAACTGCTGTAACACTCTCTGTGATACCCATCTGTAGTATTTACTTGTGCAGGCAGCTCGGTATTGCTGTACTTTAATTTACATTTCACACGTACTCTCAAAATTTTCTGACATTTTTTTAGTTTATCGTCAACAAAAATTATTATTTTATCATTATTTTTTTTGCAAAATACACAAGTTTTTATTTTATCACTCGACATTGTCAGGCGTTGGTGACGCTCGCTCTGTACGAGCGGTGACCATGGTAACCCAACATTTGACGCTCGTTATGTACGAACGGTGACCATGGTAACCCAACATTATGTTATGATTTTTTAAGCATTTGTTTTTACGAGCGACTGCACTCGCTCTGCGTAAGATAGCGTGGTATTGTGCGTCTGACGGGCGCTTGCAGTTGTTCCGCAAGTACGGACGCTTGGACAGTGACGGTGGCAAAAACGGTAAGATCTCAAGATAGCGTCAGAGTGAAATCACATGTTTATGTTTGTGTTTGTTTTAATGTTTACTTTTGAGTTTTGTTACAATGTCGAGTGATAAAATAAAAACTTGTGTATTTTGCAAAAAAAATAATGATAAAATAATAATTTTTGTTGACGATAAACTAAAAAAATGTCAGAAAATTTTGAGAGTACGTGTGAAATGTAAATTAAAGTACAGCAATACCGAGCTGCCTGCACAAGTAAATACTACAGATGGGTATCACAGAGAGTGTTACAGCAGTTTTACTGCTTTAATGGCTAAATACCGTCATTCATTAGAAGATAATTCATCGTCTGAAACAAATTGTGCCATAACTACCACTTCATCATCTAGTACTTCAGTTGATATCAGTGAAACGATTTCAAAAGATGCTGCTTCAAATGCTAACAGTGAGGTAACATCACAAGATACTGCTTCATATTCAAACAGTGAGTTAACAACACAAGATACTGCTCCAAGTTCAGACACTGAAGTTAGATCACAAAATGTTGCTTTAAATTCAAACTGTGAGTTTGGATCGGAAGTTGCTGGTTTCAATTTAAACAGTGAGATTATATCACAAGATGCTGCTCCAAGTTTGAATGGTCATACAACGTCAGAAGAAACTGCTTCAAGCTCTAATTGTGATTTAAATATCGAAACTGACCTCTGTAATGAAACCTCTGAGGAGGCTAATATTTCAGATATAGAAACAGGTCCGGGACTTGAAAATGTTTGTTTTTTGATGTGAAACATCTATAGCCGCACGTAAAACAGATTTCTGGCGTGGCGACGCAAGCCGTGGCGACGCAAGCCGTGGCGACGCGTCGCCACGCTATATGATGGTAGTACGGTGTGGCGACGCGTCGCCGTGCGCAATCGACTGTCCATTGTATACTCCCGGAGTGTATACAGTGTTTTGTTTTTGTTTACTACAGTACACATAACCTGTGTTTTACTTGAAAACAAATTTTTATAATTAAAGTGTGCATTTATCTGTGCATTAAGCACGTGTATATTTGGTGTGTTTTAACGCCAGTAAATGTAAAATCTACTTTCTTAGTAGATGAAAATTCACATAAATTTCATTGCATACAATGTTTTTAAATTGATTATTAATTTTAATTAATTTTAATTTCATTCTAATTAAAATTAATGCATCAGAACAATTGCTTAAAGAATAAATTTTATAAAGACTGATAAAATTGTATTTCAAAATCATCTGATGGCGTGTAGCGCACGAATGTTTTTCTTATTACAAAATAATGTCGATGTTTCACATCTGCCAGGCGTCCCGTGACGGCTCACATTTTTTTTGTAATAAAGATCGTAAGCAGAGCAAAGGTAAACAGCACAGTTTACATTCCTCAAACGATGCAAAAATATATGAAAAAATCTTTGAGTGGATGAATAAACTGAATAACGAAGATTTGTTGCAAAAAATAAACAATCTTAAAGCAGCAAATGAAACACTTTTTTATCATCATCCCTGTGAATTGTTATATTTTAATAATTATAATAAAGTAGCTGCGGAAACTCCACATACTTCTTGGCATAGAAGTCGTAATATCCACAAAGACATCTTTAATCAAATTGTGTTAACAATAGACGAAGAAGTTTAAAAAAAAAAGAATTGTTTATTATTATCTTCTCTTTGTGATACGTACAATAGTGAGCTGGAATATGAACTAAAACTTCATCCTCAGGCAGAAGTCAGTTCAATAACTAATCATTATCTTGAAAAAAAAATACTAAAACATTTTAATAAAAGTATAAAAATTATTTCAAGGCAAAGAAAAAAAATAATTATTCATCAAGACTGCAGTATGTTGGATAATGATTTTACAAAACTTGAAGAAGACGACCTGATTGATGAAGTTGCATTAATGCTTCGGAACACCATTTTAAAAATGGAAAAATTAAAATTACCATCAAAAATCAAAACAAATGATTTAATTAATGGTGAATGTACAATTCCTGACAAATTAGATCGATTTTTTAAAGTACTGATTGGAGGTAAAGATATTCGTCGCAGAGATGGGCTTAATTGTAACCGATTAAGTTCTTCAATAGCTTCTGATGCAGTTTTTTGTGTGAGTAATGGTACAATTAAACCATCTAAACGCATTACTCTTGGTATGACTATTAAAAGTCTAACAAGCAGTAAAAAAATAATAAATATTTTAAATAGATTTGGACATTGCTGTAACTATAGCACACTAGAAGAATTATAAACTGAAGCGACCATCTCATCTGTACGTCGTTCACAAGTTTGTCCTCCTGACATTATTCTAAAACCGTCATTATGCACAGGAGTAGCGTTTGATAATTTTGATAGATATGTCGACACCTTAAACGGGAAAGAAACTTTACATGACACTGTGGGAATAACATACCAAAATATTGATAATAATTCTCAAAGTGGATTGAATCAAGATGACGTAAATGTGAATTCTGATAATATATTACCACCATCTCCACCACGAAAAAGAAGACGAACTTTAAATGAAATTACACCTGATATCAATCCGTTTGGTAAACAATTAAAGATGTTAGGGTGTTTAAAACCACTTCAAAATGATCGATCACCTTCACCGGAAAATTTGTCTTTCATACAAACAATTGATCTATTACATTTGTTGTCACATGTTTTTCACGTGCCGAATACACCATCGTGGACAGGATTCAATTGTAAAATTATAGAAGACAACAGCCCGAAACAGAAAGTATCCTATCTTACTCCGATTAATTTATCACCAACAAATGTATCAGTGGTAGTGTATACTATGGAGCAAGCACAAAACGTAGGCAAAGAATGTGGCCAAAGTTATGTGCAAGTCACATATGATTTGGCGATTGCTAAAATAGCTTACAAAATTCAAGCAACAGAAGCTCCAAGGTTTAACAATCTCTTCATACATCTTGGTTCATTCCATTTGATGATGGCCTTTTTTAAGGCTGTTGGAACTTTTATCAATGAGTGTGGATTATTTCACATGATGGTTGAGAGCAAACTTATCGCTTCGGGCTCTGTAAATGGAATAGTAGAAGGTAAACATTTTAACCGATGCAAACGTCTCCATCCGTTAATGGCTCTAGGCTTACAAATTTTACATTTTGACCAATTTTTAAAAACTAAAGGAATTGAACACGATTTCATGAAAGGACAAATTTATGACGATCTTCTAGAGTATCAGGATGAAAAAATTCCAGTTTCATCGACGTCGACAGAATTATTACCTAATCACGTATTATCACAAGTGCTAAATTCGTATAAAAAATACGTTACAAAGACAAGAGAAGGTAATCATGGGAAAACAGCTCAGTTCTATCTGATTTATATTCAACTTATAACCTACTACATAACCCTTTCAAGAAGCATACGTATGGGTGATTTCCAGATGTTTAAGCATGTAATTCCAAAAATGGCTAATTTATTTTTTATGTTCAATCAACCGAATTACGCTCGATATTGTGTGAAATATTTTGATAATTCAAATAATATCAATGAAACTCACCCTGGACTAGAAGATGACTTTATGAATGGATGTTTTGGTATTAAAAGAACTGACAAACCATTTTCAAGAATACCGATAGATCTAACACTTGAACAAACAATTAACGCTGACGCAGCTAAACGTCTCAGTGGAATTGCACATTTTACTAATTCCATAGCTGCACGTCAACGCTGGACTAAAAGCCACAGTATTAGAGCAGCTTTAATCTCTCATGTTCTTGATTCTTGTGGATTGAGATATTTACAAGACGTAACAGCAGACTTACAACCCAATAGAATCAAAATCTACGGTAAACATATTGCCGATTTTGTTAACATCCTTGATAAAAATTTTAATCCATTCAATCCAGATTTGGATAATGATAATCTCTACAATATTGCTACCGCAAAGTCTGTTTCTTCGGAAGTAGCTGACTTTTTACTAAATATTGAAGAAAATGGTGAAGATTTGAGAAACCAGTTTATTAATGAATGTGCTGAGGATGAGAATAGATTTGATAAGCCAATTAAAAAAAATAAAGTGCTCAATTTTGCTGAAGCTCCTAAAAAGAAAAAATTAACACTGGGTAATAAAGTTGTTGAACTTAGAATGCAAAGAGATTTATTTGGTCGAATGTTGGGGATCTCTCTTACTCACAAGGTTGATATTGAGAAGGTATTGTTATTTCCACTAACACCGATGCCAACATCAATGTGTCATGCAGATGGCTCCATTTGTAAAACCGAAAAATCACAATTAGCGAAATTAATAGAGAAGAAAATGGATGACAAAGTGAATCAACCACCATCATCTTTTGACATCAGTATTGTTGATGGTTTCTTTATGTTACATCTTATGAAAGATGTACCTCAAACCTGTGACGGCATATCAAAAAAGTTCCTCAAGATGATGACGCCATTTAAATCTACTCGTATTGATATTGTGTTTGACCAATATTTTTCACCTTCCATAAAAGATTGTGAGCGTTCACGCCGAGATGAATCTGACAGCCCAGTATCAATCGGACCATATCAAAGTCGTCCCCATAATTTTTCAGCAGAACTTAAAAATGTACAATTTGAAGAAGCTGTAGTTAACTTCTTCATTGATCATTGGGCTAATGATGAGATGATACCTTTTATTGGTAATAAAAATATTTACTTAAGTTACAACAAATGTTTTTCTTATAGAGTAGAACAAAGAACAAAGTCTTCAGAACAATTGAAGATTCATTGTCATGTGAAGAGCATGAGGAAGCTGAATCTCGGATAATATATAATATTTGTCAAATAAATTTCGACGCAAATGTTCTTATACGCTGTTCTGACTCAGATACTTTAATTATACTTCTTGGCAATATGGATCATTTAAGCGCATCCCTGAAAGTTTGGATAAACATGGGTGTAGGTAATCATCAGCGATACATAAACGTTAATGAATTATATCAAATCCTAGGTAATTCATTGTCTGAAGCTCTACCGTGTTTCCACGCAATCACAGGATGTGATTACACACCGGCTTTCTTTCGAAAAGGTCAAATTAGGCCTTTTAAACTGCTCAAAAAATCTAAAGAATATCAGGCAGCTTTTCAAAACATTACTACAGATGATGAAGAATTACTAGAAAGCACATTTGTAACTCTAGAGAAATTTATTTATCAAATGTATGGGGTCCGCAATTCTTCCAATGTAAATGATGTCAGATTTCATCTCTTCTCAAGTACTTATCAATCAAATAAGCCGGATGATAATTTTGAAAAAAAATTTCGAATCTTCGATCCATCAAGTTTACCACCCTGTAAAGCGGAATTGCAACAACATTTATTGAGAGTTCGCTATGTCACAAAACTGTGGAGAAATGCTCACTTAAAACATCCAACATCTTTATCACCACTTGCTTCTGGTTGGACCATCAGCGACAACAAGTATGATTTTATCTGGTTTGTGGGAGGACAATTACCATCATCAGTTGCAGATATTATTATTCAAAGTAAGTACGAAGTAAAATAATTAAATAATGAAAAGAATTACACTAACGTTATTTTTGTTTTTACAGATGATAAATTATTAGAAGGCGACACCGCCAAAGATGATGATATAAACGACTATGATAATGAAAGCGACGACAATGATGACGATTATGAGGATGCATCATTTTTTCGCGACACTATTATTGATTGAGAAAAACCATAATTATTTGTAACTTGCGTGTGGTAATCAGAAAAATGTAAATAAAAAATGAAAAGCTTGAACTTTCAAAAATAAAATTTTTTTACTCCCTCTTCTGTATTGTACTGGAATTCTAATTTTATTCGTTCTCTGTTAATGCTTGAATGTTATTGTCGTGAACTCGTACTAATTTAATAGTTTCTCGTCTCTTTCTTAACCATCTATTGCGCAACTGTCTCTCTCTGGCTAGTAGGATGATACAGGAATACTTTTCAGAGTTTTATCAGTCTGGCTTATTATTAAACAATGGAATTATTGTCTGGCAAATTAATTTTAAGATTTTTGATAGTAATAGAGCAACATATCAAAATTACAGGCATACTGAAATACTTTGAATTTTTTTTTTTTTTTTTTCGATAAACAATAGCGTATGGCGCGTTATTAACAATGATAGAAATGTCTGGCAATATGATAAGTATGTTTGTTAAACCTATCAAAATTCATAAAAAAAAATTTAGCTTTATAAAATAATTTTAAAAATTGATATTATCACCTGTACAGGTAGGATGCGCACAGGTAAACGCAACCGGTACCGGCGGCCAGATGGTTCGGGCGCTGATCGACAGAGCCAAAGGAACGGCTCATAAAAAAATCAGCTGACCTGAAATTCTCTCTCGAAAACGTTGCTAGCTCCTAGACAATATTGTTTTTCCAGCCTCAAAGAACTTTGCGACCCAATACACAACAAACTGTTTTCTGCCGCTTTCTGCCTTCGGGCGACGTATTTTGCAGAGTTCAAGCATGCTCAATTGTTGCTTTTCATCAAGTTCTATTCATTTTGTACGTAAATTGCATCTTTCGCTCTATAAATCGATGTAAAGTGCATTGGATCTTTAACCTCAATTCATCGAATCTGGCCTTGAGATTGATCATCTGTCAACGTGAGCATACGCTGAGCTTCTCATCTGCATTCTCTACTACTATTGGCCAGTAGATTTCTACGGAACCTCCTATTGCTTCTTCATCTTACCTCTGCACCAATAGCTCACCGAGAATTCGCCTCATCTGCCGCGTCGCTGTCATCGATCGCTAGCCTTAAGATCGAGCACCTATGTCCCACCGCCAACACCTACATAAATAACTGTTGTTACACAGCTGATCATTCTATCGCAACCTACCTAACCTAGTGACAGCTTGTCTGTGACTGCTTCTAACGAGCCGCATGTCAGTAGCTAAGTGCAATAAATGGGGCAAGCATGTTGCGCGAGACAGTGTTAAGTAACCAACGAGTTCAAAAACTTTTCACCCGGGTTGTGGAAAATCATACATATCTAATCGGTCGGCGAGTAAATGCTGTGTCGGAAATTTTGCAAAAATGTTTGATATCGATTTCTCATCGGTCGGTAAAACTGGGACTAGAATGACCGCGGCTAGCACAACGGCGGCTGGCAATTTGCCAACAGCTAGTACCTCCTCGATTAGCAATATAAGCTCGAATGTAACGGTCAAGCCCTCTGCCTTTTCTCATAGCCATCAGTAGCCTGCAAATGCCAACATTAATCTCGACATGCTATTTGCTAAACTCTTGTCGTTCATCGAGCATCAGAATAAGACAAACAATGAGATCTCAGCAGCAATACAATGAGATCTCAGCAGCAATACAATGCTGGCTAGAGCTTGTGAGAAAAGTTGAAAGTCACGATATAAAAATTAACAATCTTGAGAGGCAAGAAGCAAAATCGACACATGATTCAAATGTCATTCGTGCCCCTGAAATTTCGAGCCCTCCTTCGCCTCCGAGAGAGCTGATTATAACTGAAGTTCTTCCAGAAATTCGCGAAGCACCAAATAATATTGCATATAAAGTATTAGCATCGCTTGAGTTGTCTCACTTGATGGGTGATGTTTTGTATGTACGTCGCCTAATAAAAAAAAATCGACGGCATTACGTAGTCTTGCTTCAGCGGCGAATCATGCATTACCAAATAGTAATGAAACGACAAATAGCCAAATGCAGTCGTACGTCGTACATTTCAAATCTACTCAAATATGCGATTTTATCATTTCGAAAAAACGAGCTCAACGTAATCTGACGGTGAGTGAGGTATTCTCGATCGATGCTCCAGGACAAATCCATGTAAAACGAGCCCCTGCCTCCGGAAATATATAATCCATATCGTCGAAGCAAAGAAAAGGCAAGAGCGACCGCACAGAAATACACATGGGTAAAGTAAGCGCATATTTCTGTGAAACGCGATAACGGGCATCCAAATATCCATATTAGATCGGACGCAGACTTATCAAAACTCGATTGACTCGCGCCAGTCATTCCTATTGCTAATATATCATCGAGCCAACAAATCTTGTGTCAAAAGCTCATTTTAATGCGAATTCTCTTCTAAAACACATTGAATTCATCCGTCTTCATTTGAGATTGCATTTTTTTTACATAATCTCAGCCTCAGAGACATAGCTACACAAGAACATTACAAATGAGCTAGTATCGATGGATGGTTTTTCTCTTATAAGAAATGATCGAGAGGGAAAAGTAGGAGGAGGCGTCGCCTGCTATATCAGAAGTGATCTCAAAGTACGTATCCTGGCAATGCCCCCTAGTGCTTTTTCTAAATCGCCCAAGTTTATAATACTGGAAGTGAGTTTTCCCGGTTTTGAATCGTTATTATTCTCATCGATATATCGGAGGCCGAAAGGCCTCCTACTCAATGAATTCTTACTTTCACTTAACCAAGTCTCACATGCGTACAAGAATATTATTTCAACCGGAGACTTAAATTTTAATCTATTACAAGACAAATTTGAATCGAGATATCTTAGAGAGCTCGTTTCGTCACTCTCTCCTAGTATAATTCCTAGCGAAGCAACTTTTCCCTCGACCACTTGTGATTCGCTGGTTGATGTTTTCATTATCGATGATGTTGACAAGATTCTATCTTTTACCAAATCTTGTGAGCCGTTTATAATAGCACATGATCTGTTAACATTATCGTATAAGTTTGATCTTCCTTAATGTGAAAAAAAGACAATAACAAGACTACGCATTCAAAAATTTGACGCAAATTCATTCCATGCCTCCTTGAATTCTCAAATATCTCGGTGGTGCATATCGACATCAAATCATATCAATGCTCATAGCGATATAGAGCTTTTTTCCGACTCTCTTTCATCTGCGATTCTTTCATCATTGGATGAACATGTGCTGAAGAGATCATTCTGGGTGAGAAAGCCTCCGTCCCCTTCGGTTACACAAGAACTGAAAGATCGAATAAGACATAGAAGTATTCTGTATAAGCGAGCAAGGCGGTCTAACAATGTTTTGGATTTAGCCGAATACAGGCATTTTAATAACGAGCTAGACGTTGAAATCAAGTGTGCAAAACAAGCTCATCAAATGACAAAATTAACGAGCATAAGTGAACCTGATAAAATATGGAAGGAACTATCGCGCCTGGGTTTAATTAAGCCGTATACGACTTCTCCGCTAAATTTCTTTTCACGAGATCAACTCATCGAGTACTTTACCGCGATATCGTGTGCAGCTCCTCCCTGCTCTTATGATGAACTCGCGGAATTACTAGCTCTTCCACCGAGCACCGATCAAATCTTTTCTTTTGCGAACATCTCGACTCTCTCTATCACTCAACAAATTGACTCACTGCAAATTAAATCATTGGCAATTGGACCAGACGAAATTCCATCATTTTGCATAAAATCAGCATCAAACCTTATAGCTCCTTACCTAACAGGACTCTATAACTCGTCTATCAGGCTAAGTTATTTTCCGAGCCAATGGAAAAGAGCTTTCATTATACCGCTAGCTAAACTGCGTACCCCGCTCTCGCCGTCTGACATGAGACCCATAGCAAACTTGAGCGAATTGTCAGGAATATATGAGCGATTAATTTCAAATCAGATAGTAAATTATTCGCCAGCCAACAATATACTTGACCCTTACCAGTCATGATATAGAGCGAATTATAGAGCGAATTATAGCACGCAAACAGCCCTCCGCCGTTTCGGAGATGATATACGCAGAGCAGTCGATGAGAGGCAGATCACTATACTTGTCATGTTTGATTTTAGCAAAGCGTTTGACACTGTCTCTTATCGACTGTTTCTGGCCAAATTACAATCTTTTGGCTTCTCTCCGGATGCGCTTCTGTGGCTTCACTCCTATTTGACTGGCCGTTCTCAGGCAGTGGTAGATGATAAGCGGGAGTGTTCAGATTGGCACGATGTAACATCAGGTGTTCCACAAGGATCGGTATTAGGTCCGCTATTGTTTTCGCTTTTTATCAACGATATAGCGTCATGTCTAAACCACACAAAGCATGTCATTTTCGCTGACGATACGCAACTTTATCTTAGCTGCCCACCCAGTCAATTGCATAGAGGGCTTCAGCAAATTGGTGAGGATGTGCAAGCGGTATTCGATTATGCAACCAGGAATAAACTCAAGCTAAATTCATCAAAATCGAAAATATTGATATTAGGAGGTAATCCGTATGTTCGAAATTTCGACTTAAACTCTCTGCCTCAAGTCATAATAAACGACACTCCGATTCCATACACAGATCATGCTAAAAATGTTGGCGTTGTATTGCAATCTAATTCATCATGAAAGAGTCATATAGCTAATATCTCGCAAAAAGTAAACTTCACCTTACATAAACTGAAGTATCTCAAAAATCCTCTGTCGCGTGGGCTTAGAACACGCCTCATCACTGCTTTAGCTTTCCACACATCGACTACTGCTGACTCGTATACGATGACTTGACCGACAAGCTAGATACCAAGTTACAACGCTTAATAAATTGCTGTATACATTTCATATTCAACTTAAAGAGGGATGTTCGGATTGCTCCCTATCGTTACAAATTAGGGTGTTTATCGGTCAAAAATCGAAGGCGCTATTTTCTTGGAATAATGACGTACAGAATTGTATATCTCGATACCCCACGATATTTAAATGAGCTATTTGTAAGGGTGACGCTAAACGACTCTCGAGTGATACGCCATTTAAACCCGTCGAAAATTATTTCAATTCCGAACCATAGAACGTCTACTCATCGCGGATCTTTTCCACTTCCTGCTATCTATCTTTGGCACGCTCTTCCACCGCGCTCAAGTACAGCTCCATCTCTCAACATATTGAAAGATCTACTCTTTGCATATTTAAAACAAAGAGAAACAGATGAAACTATGCTTGACTTGACTGTTGGCGTCTTTTTCAATACTTACACACTGATATCATTATCTATATTGAGCCATAACATTGTATCGTTAGATCAAGCATACTCTAAAGAAGCACAAGTACTTTGAGATGAATTTGTTTGCTCATAATTGTTTTGAAATTTAATTTTGCTTTTGATTCTATATTCATTTATTTTGCCTTATTGCCCCACAGTTGTGACCAAGGCATAATAAATATAATCAATCATCAATCATCAATCATCAATCAATCAATCACTCTCCCTCTTCCTCGCCCTCTCCCTCACCCGCTCCTTCTCCTTTTCCCTCTCCCTCTCCCTCGCCCTCGCCCTCTCTCTCGCCCTCTCTCTCGCGTAAAAGAATCCGAAGAAGTGTACTGTGATAAGAGTAATCGTGAAATTCGCATCAACGCTGACCTCCTCTAACTCATGAGCTTGTGCTTTTGTTTTTCTACAGTTGCTTGCGGTTGGATTCTTGTTCGATTTCTATCGATCTGAACTATCAGAACGGGGAAGGGAGAAAAAAAATTTTTTCAAACGAAATGTTTGAACATACAAACTCTGATAACGATTCTCTTAAAAAAGCGAGCTGTGCATATAATTCACATTATGCCCAAAAATTCTGCTCCAATGTGGCAGATTACTGCAAGAGGAAGAACCTAAAAATTTATGTCTACGACAAAAAAATCGTTTTTTAACAAAGCTGTCATTCATAATTTCATCAACAATGACAATAAATTATACGCAAAAGATGACAAATTATTAGCATATGACGAAGGTATTGTACATGATCTATGTTATAAACGTGATTATATTAGATTAAACGAAGGGATTAATAAAAACGAAATTGGTCTGTATGTTCATTCAAACACCGATACAAGAGAATTCATCAACTCAGTTATGACCATATTACAGAGCACATCGCCAGATGACCAAAGATGGAGTGATCTAGATCGTGAATCCCCCTCGTCAGTCGGCGCAAAGAATGACCTTGGACCATCTTCCTCAACTTTAAATGAAGTAAGCATTAATGAAGAAAAAAATACAACACCTGAAAAAGATCCGGACGAAAATGCAGAATTTCAAGATGCGAATCCCAGATATTAGCATCTCAACTTTTGACGATATTCGAAAATATCCGAAAGGCACTCCTTTCATGGTCCAAATAAAAAAGAAAGACTCTGCAGGCGCTGAGACTGCTGGCCCAAGCGCGATCAACCAGAACAAAGATAGGACCACGTGACGGCAGCATGCCGAAAATCGATCGGGATCGCGAGGAGCATTCCTCGACCCGGCACATTCTACGTTCAGTGCTTATACCACCTAGACGTGTTTTCGCCGTATCATAAATATCTTTTCTCACCGCATCTTCCGCCTCACTTGTGTTTTGCCGCTATCTTGAATTTTCTCTGAGCTTGTATCTTCTATTCACCTGAGTGAGGTTTTCTTTGTTATTTTGTGAAGCCCGAAGTTATTTGCATTGCATCCTATCTATATCTTTTACCTATTTTCTCACTTATCTTTTCTCGCGGCTCGTGCTTCATCATATCTCTCCTCTAATACCGCAATCAACTTCGCGACTAGTTAGCTTACTTACTTGATTAGTAGTGATTATAGCTTCCTCTCTTAATTTCGCTTTGCTCATCTAATATCGCTGAATTGCAGCTTTTTGCTATCGCCTTGCTTCTGACTCCATAGAAATTATCCAATTACCTGTTTTATTTGAATAGCTGACTATTGTTCTTTGTGGTGACCGGAAAATTGATTAGCTTATATACAGGATGACCGAAAAATTAATTAGCTTATATACAGGGTGTCCCTAAATTGCCTCCTACGGACTAGCCAGCATGATACCTCGTTAAAATCCAACCGAGAATTTCTTTTCCGGAAGCTCGTCCGACGCATAGTTTTTGAATTATAAGCGATAGCGCTAGGCCAATCAGAGTGCACCATTTCATCTAGATTTGCGGCCACGGAAATTGCTGTTTTGTTCGTCTGGGTGACTTATTATTGTTCGTTTACGAATTAAATATCGACACCTTCCCTCTCTCCCTGTTGTCCCTCTCCAAGACCAACAGAATCGAATCCTCCACAATTCTCCACATACATCACCGACCTTCGACGAGATTCTCCCAGACTCATCGTCAACGGACACCGAGTCATCGAGATTTCTTGTCACAGCGAGATTATTCACCAGCAAGAAAGTTCGAGAATGTACTAGCCTCACCCAACGAAGAAAAAGGACGCTATTCGCCAAAACCAGAATATTATTTGCATACTTGTAGTAACACTTTCGTTTCTCGTGATATTTCTCAATTTCTTTATTATTCTTAAGTTTCTCTGTTTCAACCGTAGACTACCATGACTATTTTTCTTAATTGTAATATTACTATTCCCTCGCCATCGCAGTTTGTTGTCGTTTGCCTTGTTGCCCTAATTTAGAAACGTTAGATTGTGGATTGCATGCTAGCTTACAATGATTGAACTATTTTGTAAATCTTGCTGAGTGTACCTCAATGGTATCGTGAACACACACATTTCTATCGCTCACCACATCTCTCGTCTCGTTAATCCGTCAAGTCTCACTCATACCTTTTCTCCGGATGTATTTGAAGTTCTTCCATAAATTAATTGTACCTAAATGTCTTGTATCTCTCGCTTGTGATTAATATCGCTCGCCTGTCTTCAATATATTCAATACTATTACTGGTCTCTATTATATTGTGGTTATCTGTCGGATACGACCCCTTCCCTCCACCACTGTCTCGTCTATACTAAGCCGGCTGTGTAAAACCGTCGTAGAACCTGATCGGCTCTTCCCTTGTCTATTCTATAATTATCTCATATCTGACGCTACTGCGTCTAGCGCCCAACAATAGCATCTTCATCGTTAATGATCTTATTCTGATCAGTACCTGCGCCGTAGAGTTACCGGTCTGTAGTCCTCACAATTATAATGAAAAATAAAATATAAACAAAACATAAATCAAATCAAGAGAAAACCTCGGTTACAGTGTATTCCGTATTCATTTCTTTCGTATTCTAAGCAATTGTAGCGCTGGTTGTGCCTCGGTCAGGAAGGGGGCAGGCTCCCCACTGCCCCGCCAGTGGAATTCCCTCTGGGCCTCCCCCCCTTCCACCCCCGTCGGGGATTCTCTGATCCTAAACTCCCGATGGGCCGGCGGGTACCCGCGGACCAAGACGAATTTCGAGATGGATTCATTACGTTGGAACAGTACGTTACGTGTGGGTGGCTCGAATGAAGTTTTTCTACCGCAAGTGCCCAATGAGGATCGTGGAATTGTTTCGGAATTTATAGAAGTGAGTGTCGTAATAAAAAAAGGAGTTTCCCATCAAGATGAGCTTGAAAATTGGGCCATGCTGGCGGTAATTACGAGACCTAAAAGTGGCGGTGGAGTGGGATTTTGCCTACAAGCGCGGTAAAACGGAAACGTGAACTTCGATTATGAAACGAAAGGATATGAGTGGTTTTTTCCTATGAATTTACATTCCACACAGCTGCCAGTAAATGTCGCATACTGCTGTGCTGTAAGCAGCAATTGGAATCACCAGATTGTTCTCAAATAAGTACAATGCATGAAATAAGCTCTGTTGTTGATAAATTCTATTTGTTTACTACACATCCGTGAAACCCTCTTCAAATTTCCAGTTAACGTGTGTGACCAATTCTCATTTTCTAGAATTCATTTCCGGCCACAGGTTTGCCGATGATGTGTGTTTAATATCAGTTCACTTTTGATGTGAAACATCTATAACCACACGTGAAAAAATCGTAATATTTTTGTTGAATTATACGTAATTGCCATACTGCACACATACAAATGTATCAAGATATATCCATGAGTGAGGATGCGCGCGCCGCTAGGTGTGTATAGTATGTGAGTGTGTGTGTGTGCGCGCATGTATAGCGTAATACAGTCAGTCAGCCATGTAGATAGAGAGAGAGCGCATCTCGCTATGGCTTATACATACATATTGTAATCCTCATGTATCTTAAGAATCTTTCACAGTTATCAATAAATAATTTAATTATTGTTATCGTTATATATAATAAACCTCACGAATATATTTATTTCAATGATCCAACCTTAATATTTAACATGGTAGCAGAGCGTGGTTGTGAAAAAGTGAGAGGTTAAGGTATACACGTGGTGTAAGAAAAACTGCAAAAGTATGAAAAAGTGAATAGTGAATCAGGTAAAGAACAATAAAAAAAAATGAAAACTGTGAAGAACCGAGTAAAATAAAATGATAATTTAAACGAAAAAAAACGAACTTTTGAGACAATGGAAACACGTGGTGTATAAAAAAGGTTGAAGTGAAAAAAGAAACTGTGTGCTTAAATAAAAATGAAAAATATAAACGATTACGAATAAAATAAACCTTAAAGATTGTTGTGTAAAAAGAATTTTTCAAAATAAATAAAAATTGAACGAGATGCGCGCGGATAAAGATTGATATTAAATTTTGATAAAAGTAGCACATATAGCGAAGCTGAGTAAAATGACAAAGTCGGACGAAATGTCGGTACCCGTTTTTGACGGTCAAGATTACGATAAATGGAAAAAGAGGATACTTTTATTCCTAGAGTGGAAGAAGTGCAAAGACAATGCGATACGCGAAAAATCGAACAAAGATGATGAAACGACGTGGAAAGAAGCTAACATAAAAGCAATGAACTATATATATTCAAGTATTTCGAATAAGCAACTCGAGTTTGTCGGCGACGAGAATACCGCGTATAAAATTATGCACAAATTCGACCAAATTTACTTGAAACCGTCAACGAGTTTACAAATTTGTGTTAGAAATAGACTTGATCGATTACGCTTAAAAGACTTTGAAAATTCGAGTGCATTTTTCTTTGAATTTGAAAAACTAATAAACGAATTGAAAAACGCTGGTGCTACAGTAAAAGAGAGAGAAAAATTGGACTATCTCATAAAAACACTGCCTGATTCACTCAGCTATCTCGGTGATATTATCGATAGTGTTAAAGATACGGAACAAAATTGTGAATTTTTGAAAAATAAAATTGTGATGTATGAAACTAAAAGTAAAATGTCAAACAATCATATAAAATCAAGTGTTTTCAAAACTGAAGTTCGTGACGTGGAGTGTAATAGATGTCACAAGAGAGGACATTATGCAAGAGATTGTCGAGGTCGTGGCGGCTTCAGTCAGAGGGGTAGGTGGCCAGGAGGTGGTCACTACCAGCAACAACAACATCAACAGCAACAACAACATCAACACCAACGACGACAATACGAAGAGACGTATCAGCCAAGAGGTTATAACACGAGCAGAGGTAACTTCACACAATCAAGAGGTAGAGGTTACAACGAGAGAGGCTATGGTCAAAGAGGTCGCGGAAGAGGTTATGGCAACAACAACAACAACAACGGTAACTACCACAACGCGAGGTATACGTACAACGAAGAAAATAATTATAAGTCAAATGAAACTTTTTTTGCGAAATTAGAATGTCAAAATGAAAATGTCGTTGAAAATAATATGAATAGTAAAATTTGCGAGTATGAAAGTAGAGTATTTATGAATGATTTGTGCAAAATGGAATGGATTCTTGATAGCGGTTGTTCGGATAACATAATAAATGATGATTCATATTTTTTTGAGAGTTCAGATTTACAAAAACCAGTTGTAGTTAAAGTAGGAGATGGCAGACCATTAAAGGTTACAAAAGTAGGAAAAGTCTTGATTTATTTAATAGTAAATGGTAAAGAATTTGAAATACCTGTATCAAACGTATTTTATGTAAAAGAAATGGACAAAAATTTGTTAAGCTACGCGAGAATTACTGATAATTACAAAATTGTTTCAATTAGAGAAAAATCGTGTATTTACAATAAATTTGGTGATATAGTTGGAATAGCTTACAAAGAAAATGGACTTTACAAATTAGAGAGTTATGTCTTGAAAAATAATCACAATGCAAATAGTACACAAACAATGACTGAAAAAGAAAGGTACCATAGAATGTTAGGACATATCAATTTCAATTATTTAAATACAATGTGTAGAGAAAACTATGTAGATGGAATTCCAAAAAAATTAGAGAATGTTCACTTGAGATGTGGTACATGTATACAAAATAAGATGCATGCTTTACCGTTTAAGAATGATAGAAGTAGAGCGAGAGAAATACTAGAAATTGTACATACAGACGTAAATGGTCCGCAGAAAAATATTGGATATGATAATTCTTGTTATTTCGTTAGTTTCATTGATGACTATAGCAAATTTTCAATTGTTTATACAATAAAATATAAAAGTCAAGTTTATCAATGTTTTTTGGACTATATAAATAAGGTTGAAAATTTCACTGGAAAGAAAATTAAGAAATTAAGATGTGACAATGGAAAAGAATACATAAATAGAGACATTTTCAATCTTATCAGAGAAAAAGGGATAATCTTGGATAAATGCCCCCCATATGTACATCAGCTTAACGGAACAGCTGAACGTTTTAATAGAACAATTATGGACGCAGCGAGATGCTTACTGGCGGACGCAAGATTAAATATTCGATATTGGCCAGAAGCAATTTTAACAGCAAGTTATTTAAAAAATAGAACGATAGCAAATACCTTTGAAAGGAAAAGCCCTTATGAAATTTTTTTTGGAAAAAGGCCTAATATTGAAAATTTAAAATTGTACGGAAGCAAAGTATTTTTCAAAATTGATGAGAGCCAAAGAGATAATAAATGGGATATAAAATCAGATTGTGGAATATTAGTTGGATATGAGAATGTAGGATACAGAGTTTTGTACAACGGTAGAGTAAAAATAGCGAGACATGTAGATATAATCGAAAAACATGAAAATTTGATTGGCTTTAAAGGAAATGATGAGAGTGAAAATGAGAGTGAAATGAATGATAACGATGTAGAGGATGACGTTTTTGATGTTAGAATTGAGAGTCCAGTAAAAATAAAAAGTCCAAGTCCCAAGAAAAAATCAAGTCCAAAGAAAAGTCCAAAAATTGAAAAAGAAATAAATTCAAGTAACGACTCGGGAAATTTTGTAGATTGCGAAGAAACAGAAATTCCAACTCGTAGAAAGTCTAACAGACAAACAAAAGAACCCGACCGATGGGGTTATTATGGTAATAGAGAAACCTATTACATATATGTAAATTTTGTAAGCGAGAATAGCCCAAAGACATATGACGAAGCTTTGAGTAGCAATGAGTCTGAATTATGGAAAGAAGCAATGCAAAGAGAAATCGATTGTATAAATAAAAATAAAACTTGGAAATTTGTAAACAAACCAAAAGACAAAAAAATAATCGATGTCAAATGGGTATACACAAACAAATCGAATAATTTAAAAAAAGGCAAGATTAGTAGTTAGAGGTTTCCAACAAAAGGAAATTGTTGAAGATATATATTCACCAGTTGCGAGATTACAAACATTGAAATTGTTATTAGCTTTTTGCGTTCAAAATAAATATATGATTGAACAGATGGATGTTGAAACTGCTTTTTTGAACGGTGCGATTAAGTCAGAAATTTATGTCAAACAACCCGATGGCTACAACGATAAAACTGACAGAGTGTATAAATTGGAAAAAGCGTTGTATGGATTGCGTGAGAGCCCGAGAGCGTGGTATGAATGCTTTGACAAATATATTACAAAGTTGAATTTTCAAAGGAGCAATAGTGATTATTGTTTATATATCTTGGAAGAGGCAAATGGCGAGAAAATATATATAATTTTGTTTGTAGATGATTTATTAATTTGCGGAAAAGATCAGAATAAAATTAAGGAAATAAAAGTAAAATTAAGTCAGAGATTTGCAATGAAAGATTTGGGTAAAGTGAAAACGTATTTAGGAATAAATATTGAATATGATTATAAAAATGAAATGATGACATTAGATCAAAGTGAATATATTGAGTCATTAGCGAAACATTACCAAATAATTGAAAGTAAATTGTATAATACACCGATGGAACAAAGTTTGAATATTGAACCCGCACAATCAGCATCAAATAATATAAAATATAGAAACTTGATAGGAGCATTAATGTATATAAGTACATGTACAAGATTTGATATAAGCTACAGCGTAAATTACTTGAGTAGGTTTCAAAATTGTTATAACGACATACATTATAAATATGCATTGAGAGTCTTAAAATATTTGTATCTTACAAGAAGTTTAAAGGTGACTTACAAAAGAAATTTGAAAGCTGACATTTTGGATTGTTTTGTTGATGCTGATTGGGCAGGTGACACAAATGATAGAAAATCCACTACTGGATTTGCAATAAGATTTTATGGAAACATAATTTATTGGAAAACAAAAAAACAAAATAGTGTAACAAAATCATCGACATCTGCCGAATATGTAGCGTTATCAGAGGCAGTGAGCGAAGTAAAATTCATAAAAAGCTTGATTAAAGACTTCAAAGTAAAAATTGATTTACCGATAAAAATATATGAAGACAATTCTGGTGCAGTTTTGATTGCAAAATATGGTAATTTAACTAAAAGATCCAAATATATTGAAATACATTATCACTTTGTAAACGAATGTTATGATAAGAAAGAAATTGATATTATAAAAGTTGATACTGAAAATAATTTAGCTGATATCTTTACAAAAACGTTAGGTAGATATAAGTTTGAAAGAATAAGATTATTGTTAAATTTGAATAATTAATTATTACGATTGTTATTACTATACTTATCAAAGTTTTTTTGAGAAAAGAAAAATTTGTCAATTTAATTTTATGATATGAAAAGAAAAGTATTTTGGTTGTATTCAGAAAATTAACTGTTTACCGAAGATAGAGTTGTACAGTATGGAATTAAGGAGGTGTGTTGAATTATACGTAATTGCCATACTGCACACATACAAATGTATCAAGATATATCCATGAGTGAGGATGCGCGCGCCGCTAGGTGTGTATAGTATGTGAGTGTGTGTGTGTGCGCGCATGTATAGCGTAATACAGTCAGTCAGCCATGTAGATAGAGAGAGAGCGCATCTCGCTATGGCTTATACATACATATTGTAATCCTCATGTATCTTAAGAATCTTTCACAGTTATCAATAAATAATTTAATTATTGTTATCGTTATATATAATAAACCTCACGAATATATTTATTTCAATGATCCAACCTTAATATTTAACAATTTTATTTCATCATAATGGCCATATTTAGTTCCTATCGCAATCTGTTCTTTTCTGCATATTACTTTGACAAAATAATACCGATGTTTCACATCTGCCAGGCATCTCGTGACGACTCGCATTTTTTTTACGGTGGTGTGATTCGGAAGTGCTGCGTTTTGGCGCGATGTGTACGGATTTTCGAACTTTACATCAGAGGAGTTTAAAATATTCATTGCGGTTAAAATTTAAATGACGACAGGTATCCGGCGTACTTGCCGAAGGGGACCTACACGGGATCCATTTAGCTTTTCGGTTCAGTTACTTGTACTATCGTGTAATGTTACGTAATAAGAAACCCACGGGGGCTTATGGAATTTATCAAATACCGACATTGCGGCAACCTTCCCGCACCTATGATTCAGAGCGACTGGTTGTACATATACTGCAATAATTATACGTCATAATCTCTTAGACAGCTAGCGACGATCATCATATCACGCAAGATCGATACTCATTTCTCTACGATGTTCGTAGGACCAAAATTGCCCGCAGACCGGTGCGCGGAATGACCTTCCGCAACTCTTCGGGGTGCCGTTCAGTGCAGTGGGATATATACCTGGCCGGCGCCGCTGGAGTTGCGAGAGACGGGCGCCTCTAGCGGGCGCGTGCGCTACTTGGACAGTGCCCGCGGTACGGCGCGCGGCGTCAAGATAGCGGCAGCGAATTTCTGACCCCAAGACGTGCGGTGTTCCGGAGTAAGTTCCGAGTCGCTTCGACCATTCTCTCGATAGTTTCGGCATAATCATACATAGCTCAGGCCAGAAACGTAAGTATGTATAGCTTTGTGTCTCTCTTTCTCTTCTCGGGTTACAGCTCGAGGCTGATGTTTATCTGAAAGGGTCTCTTGCTATACTGTGTTTATATCTAAGGTGTGGACGACTTTTCTTAGGTACCCCCCCTATATCAATTTCAAATCATTAAAAAACAGTTGCGTAATTTTTTCAGATTCTTGTCTCAATTCTAACTCGTGCTGTCAACAGGGTGGATTTCCCTTTAAAATACACATATTTCGAACTTGTTCTCAGTATATTTCTTATTATAAAGGTACTGCTGTCCAAAAAATTTTGTAACTGTAAGGTTATAATGGTCATTAGCGCAACTATCTAAGAAAAGGTTCATGTCATCATACGATGTAATCGCGACGATTTGCACACCCTCGAAATCTGACTGTTTTTGCATTTAGAGGAAGTGTAAATTCGTCGAGATTGTATGGTATGTGATGTAAATTTTTTCTCAGATAGTAACAGTAATCCTCGAAGTAACCAGTAAAACCTCGCAGTTACAAATTTTTTTGAACACAATTACTGTTGTAATATAACACTCGTTTACGAATTAAATATCGGCACCTCCTCTTTCTCGCTGCTGTACCCCTTCTCGGGCGCTGACCTCGGTATTGTTGCCGCGGCACACGCTGCCGGCCGCACATCCATGGGCGCACACTTGTGTGTGTAAACAGAAGCGCATCCTCAGCTTGATAATGCTACGAAACACACATCTACGAATAAAAATCAAAATAAATCACAAAATGAATCGGAAAATTTAAGATTCCATGTTATAAAATTCTCCGAATCATCGTACCGTGATAACGGAGGCACGTGAATATCACTGCCAACGAATTGACGCGCTCGTCACATCTTCCATAATTACTCACCCAATCAAGCTGGCTCAAAATCGTCAAAATAATGCTTCCTGTTTATTTTTAGGATACTTGCAAGCAAAATTTTTCACTAGTTTTAAATAATTCTACACATCCGATTTTTTAGTAATGCGGATCCAGAGTAGCAACACATGTTGAAATTATCGAGATCATTGTTGTACAATTTGGTCGGTTTAACCGGTTAAATTAGTGGACCTGGTTACCGTGCTCTCGGTTCAACCCGTTAACCGCCTGAGCCGGTTGATTTGATCAACAGATTTGGCTGGTTAATGTGGTTAAGCGATTTGGCCGGTTAATCTGGTGAAAAATTAAAGCTCGCTCGATCAGTTGGTGCTCGATAAATTTCAACATCCAAATCCAATGAATCAGCTGTGAATAATCATTAACCGACCACTCCGGTAATAACTTATTACCGAAAAATGATAATTTATTCATATTCTTGTATCAAAACCGGGATATTCTGACGAAAAATACGAATAAAGGCGAATACTTTAACGTTGACCATAGACATAGTTTTATTGGAACGTTTCGCAGTTATTTTTACCTCTTATACGTTCAAAATTCTACATTGATTATTATTTCATTGTTCTTGGAATTATAATTTACTTCAACAAACCTTCGGAAGCGAATTTGGAATTCGGAATTCTAAATTCGGACCTTAATGCAATCGAACATGCGTTACACGTACGGTACATCCCTAACAATCAGCGTAGAAAGGAGATTTAGTCTAGTCGAGAAGTGAGTTTTCTGCGGAAATTAGTTACAGGTCTCGTAAAAATATGAGCGATAGCTCATTCGATCCGGAATCACAACACGAAAAAGGAGTTTTTTGGATTTTTTCTGCCGATCAAAATTACGATTGTTATTAACAAAAAACTGAAAAAAAACGCCCTTTGGTTTTTTGGTTAAAACTCAAAAATTATAAGTGATAGCGAAATTTAAAAAAAAGATCCTAAAAAAGGAGGAAATTTCCGATGAAAAACTCCGTACTCCCGGAATTCAGGCTCCATTATTTATAATTTTAATTTAACGCTGAAAGTAGGCTTACGCGCGGCAGTTTCAGCATGCGCGCGCCGCCACTATAGAGAGTACTGCACATATAATAATTTTTTTATGTCATTTGATGTTTTTTAAAAAATTTGAAAAAATTCAGGGGTCATCTAGAGACTTCAAAGAATACGGTCCCGTTGGAATTTTATGTCTATCTCAATTTTCCAAAAAGTTATGCAATTGTTAAGTAACTAACTTTTTCCGGGTTTCCGTTATTAAAGAACCCGTTATAAAAGTTTAAATAATAAACCTAAAAATATTTTGCTTCTAGGAGCCTTTTTTTATAAGCATGCTGAATAAGATGACGTCATAAAACTTTTATAAAATTTTTTATTTTGTTAATTATGAATTTTCACAGTAACAAAAAATGGAAAATTCAAAATATTGTTGTTAAAAAAATTTTTTTTTCAATATGTTGAGCTATCACTGATTTCAACTCTACTTTAGACATCAATCAATACCAGTTTTAATTTTTTTATGTCATTTGTTTATAAATTGTTTATAAACAAACTTATAAATTTACAATTTTTCAAAATTTTTTTCTTACCATATGGTTGGAATGTAGAAATAATGATTTTTGAAAAGAAAATTTTTTCTTAAAAACATTATCTTATTGTTGTTAATCGTTTGTCTCATTTTTTCATTACTTAAATAAATTATTAAGAAATCGTTTTTTTCTCTAAAAATCATCCTTAACATTTCTCAATAAAATAGCAAAAAAAATTTTTTTTTTAATCAACAATTTGTTCATTTATTTATTTAACAATTTATTATAAACTATTTTTTTTATTTGTTATAATTTTTTTTCAAGAAGATCAAAAAATTACAAAAACAGCTACCTGCAACAATATGGCAAAAAAAGTTTTCTTCTATTTTTAAAAAATTATCTTGTTTTTTTAACACGGCCAAGTCCAGCGCCGACTCGATTTGTTAACTAACAACTTGCTGTAACTTTGCAACTATTGCAGATACAGTTTTCGACCTTCAAGTCATTTTTGTGCAGCATGAGTTAAGCTTCCTCATAAAAATTTAACCCAACGTTTATCAATTATAGTTTACTAATTACACGCTTTTATTTACAAAAGTTAACATTGTCTATTCCTTACAACCCTTATATCTCATAAACAATTAATGTTACGACAAATATGCTTCAAGGCATTCTTATCACCCGATTATTAAACTATTCGAATATATTTTGTTTATATTTTTAATCTTATTTGTTTATGAGATTTTGGAATTTTTCTTCAATCATAACATATTTTATGGTCTTTTTTAAGATTTCGAAAGTATATAGTAATTGAAATTACACATTTTTTTTGTTTATTGTATCGTTAAATTCAATCTTACTATTTCTTTAATTGTTATTTATATTGGAATACAGAATATGATCGTTGTTTTGTATTTGAAAGTATTTATTTGATGTCTTACAAAGTAATCTCTAGCTTGCTTTCTTTAGGGCGATCGTCATTCGGTAGTGAACTCTCGTAACGTTCAGTAGTGTTTCGTGAGTTCTTGTACTAGTGACTGAAATATTTTATTTTCTTTCTTAAACTTTGCATGTGTTTTTATATTGTGTTAAACTTATAGTATTTTATTTATTAATTGCTACATTACGACATTATCTATACAAGTTATTTCATATATTATACTGTTACAAACATGGATACTTCCAAGAACTGTTTTATTTGCAAGAAAACGTTAAATGTCGGCGACCTTAAAAATGTTGAATCGAAAAGGATTGAAACTCTCACCGCTCTCAGTCGACAATATAGTGACAAGAATTGGAAATGGCTTGAAAAACAAACCGAAATTGTTATTCATCAACAATGTAATTTACAATATTCTACTCTGGCAAAAAAAATCCCGAAAGGAGTTGGTTCTCCACGTTCAGGACGAACTTCACGGTCTAGTTCAATCGAAGGTTTTGACTTTAGTTCCTTGTGTATATTTTGTAATAAAAATTGGACTAAATGTTCTTCAGATAAGTATGTTATATCAGACGATATAATGAAAGAAAAACTTATAGCAATTGCTCAGGAACGTAACGATGAACTGGGAATGAGTGTTATGTCTCTAATTGCTCCTATCCCGTCTCTAGTTGAAGTAAATGCTCGTTATCACAAAAATTGTTTTGACAAATTTAAATATAAACCACGGCAATCAGCATCCAGTAGTACATCCGATCAAGTTGTTGAAAATACAATGTAGCCAATTTACAATTATATAGAGAATCATGAAGAATGTCAATTTACAATCAAAGAATTACAAAAAGTGGGAAATAACATCTTATGCGATAAAACTATTTTGAAGTATTTGGAAATAAAATATGGCGAAGATATAACCATAGTGACACGCGCTCGGAAAGATACCATTATTTGTTATTCTGGTACCGGAACGTTTCCTGTTGACGAATATTGGTATTTGCATCAAGAAGAGAAGAAAGAACATGAACGTTTGAGGATCATTAAAACTGCTGCGGAATTAGTGCGAAAGCAAATCAAAAGTACCAATTATGACAACAAAACCTATCCTTCTTCGGCACATTTCTTAAACGACGTTGAAACGGATATTCCTAGTTATTTAAACACTTATTTAAGTATCGTTATGTTGGATAGATTTGTCCGAAAGAAACGGAATGAAACTCTCAGCACTGACAAATCGATTAGTATTGAAATCTTAGCAAGTGATCCTCCGGTACAAGGTATGTTTATAGTATCAACCTTAGTTTTTCTGTAGGTAGTAATTACTTTACTCTGTTTTTATTAACTTATAATGATAATCTTTTATTTCATTTTCTAGATCAAAACACTGCAGACGAATTTTTGTCTTACGATAACAACGAGAAGAAAATTAAAGTGAAGAAAAATTATCCTGCCCATTCAATCATTTCTGCAATTCGGCCAAAGTCATTTATCTCCAGTTTCCATCACGCAACTGGCCTTTACATAAACCGTAAAGGCGGATCAAAGCTAATAGTTAATCTTCTTTCTAACTTGGGCGTTTGTGCTACATATTACGATGTTGCGCTACACGAGATGTCAGCTATAAAAGCAGAAGTTACAACAATAACACCACCAGTTTTCGGCCAGTACGTGTATGATAATGCCGACCATAATGCGCAGACATTAGATGGTGAAAATACCATACAGGTAGCCGCTGCTATAGTTGCTCTCCACCCACCATCAGCATTAGGAACTGGCAATCCAGTGCGAAAATTGCCAAAATTGCCCCGCGCTGCTGAAGTCGCTTCTTTTGGGAACGTTCCGCTTGAAAATTATATCGATCACGGAACATCATTAAAATCAATAGTGTACGAAGATGTTCAACAGTACAAGTTTGGAACCATTGTGCCAGGATTAACACCTGTATATACAACTTATCTATGGGGTCGTTATTTAAAAGTATGGGAGTTACCGAGTGCCAGAGGTTTCCTAGAAAAAGTTTCGGAAGATAGTCAGTGTCACGTTTCTAGAATTCTTCTTCTACCAATTATTGATCAAGACCCATCAAATCACCAAACAATATACACGGCTTTACACTATGCTGCTAATCACGCGAAGAAAATTCATATGAAGACTTGTTTTGTTACTTTCGACTACGCTTTATGGATTAAAGCTAAGCAAATACTATGTAATACGCAGGATAAAGACTTGAACGCTGTGCAACTTCGTTTAGGCGGGTTTCACTTATTAAACGATCAAACGAACTTACCTTCAACTTTTTAAAGAACTTCTCGCTCTTATTCTCCTTATTCTTCTTCCTCTTGTGTGATTTTCCCATGATTTTTCTTGATTAATAAACTGGAACAATGCTCTAAACGTGCTACACTTTTACACACGAAAAACGTTATGGGAACTGTCGAGTTGGGCATTCGAGAAAGTAATTTCGGAATTTGGCAAACCAAAATTGGACCTGTTTGCATCCAGGATTAACGCGAAATGTCAAGCTTATTGTCCGTGGCACAGAGATCCTGATGCCTTAGCTATTGACGCGTTCACGATCAACTGGAAATCGGAGTATTTTTATGCATTTCCACCGTTCGCATTGGTTCTCAGGTTCCTTCGAAAAGTTATCGCAGATCGCGCCTGTGGGATTGCGATAGTGCCGAATTGGCCTTCGCAACCATGGTTCCCTATATTTATGGACCTTCTCGTAGAGAAACCGATGATCTTCGCTCCCGCTAAATGGCTTTTACTGTCCCCTTGTAGGTCTCTCCAGCATCCATTACAGAAATCACTGGCTTTGATTGCCGGGAAATTGTCGGCGAATCTTACCGCCGCAAGAAATTCTCGGACTCAGTGATCGAGACGTTGTTGGCTTCTCTCGCCGAGAGTACATGGAAGCAGTACTCAGGACCTATTAAGCTATGGGCGAATTTCTGTCGAGAGACGGAAACAGACATTTACAAAGCGAGCGCGAACCGCATTCTCGAATTTCTGCAAATGAGATACGGTTCAGGAGCCTCCTATGGCACATTAAACGCGACGCGATCGGCGATATCTTTAATATCGACGAACGACATGACTAACGATCGGATTATCAGTAGATTTTTTAAAGGGATTTTTCGGCTTAGACCAACGAAACCTCGATACGACGAAACATGGGACGTCGGCATCGTACTTACGTACATTGCGAACTTATATCCTCTCGAATCATTAAACAATCAACAATTGTCAGAGAGATTAGTTACGCTGTTAGCTTTAGGTACGGCTCATCGAGTGCAAACTTTCTCGCTCATGAGACTTGACAATATTTCTCACTCGGCACAGGGCTTCGAGATAAGGATCTCGGACATCATTAAAACGTCGAGACCAGGGGCTTTCCAGCCACTTTTGTTATTGCCGTACTTTCGCGAACAGCCTAGACTGTGCATAGCGAGCACGTTGAAGAGATATTTGGAAATAACAAAACCACTCAGAGGCGATTGCAGTAACGTACTGATCACTTCGAGAAAACCCTTCAAATCGGCGAGTACCCAGACAATAAGTCGTTGGATCCGGTCAGTGTTGGCAAAGAGCGGCATAGGACCTGAGTTCACGGCGCACAGTACAAGGCACGCGTCTACGTCGGCTGCCTTGGCAAAGGGGTTGGATATTAGCGCGATAAGAAATACCGCGGGCTGGTCAAAGGACTCGCAGGTATTTGCAGAGTATTATAATCGGCCGATTAAATCGGGCAGAAAAGACTTTGCAGCAACCGTGTTCTCATAATATTTATAAGTTATTGCATAAGATATCATTAATTACATTTTGTTAGAATCGAAGTAAGCGAATAAAAAACCGCTGATTCTTGTTCTCGAGAGACCACTGGTCTCGATAAAAGTTACTTTTTTGTTGCCTGAGGCTGTTTAGAAAATAATAAAATAATTTTTTCTCTGAACATCTACGATGTAATCTCGAAAACGAGACTCGTAATATAATTAAACGATCAAACGAACTTACCTGTTGTGAAGTTCGATCGTAATTATATGTAGAGTCTCGTTTGAGATGATTACATCCCACCCATTGAACGTTTTATTTCCGTTCGTTTCTATCATTCCCTCCCCCTTTATTTATTGAAATGTGTTTGTTTTATTATTTTCAATCCTTATGGAGTACTTTAAACAATATGACTTGGAGAAGGAACAACCGCAGCGCCAGGGGGCCAGGCGCTCTCTTTTTTTTTTATAAGCTCTGAATATTCGTGACACACTAACGTGAAGTAGACGATACTACGATGTAATCTCGAAAACGAGACTCGTAATATAATTAATGTCATATTTAAAAGCAGTGGGGACGATAATGGGTGGTTCTGGTCTTAAAGAACTGTTTACTACGGTATTTGCGCCGAATTCGATTGACAAAATCTTGAATTGTAAATCCTACTCCCGAGCTATACGCGGTCATATTTTAGCAGCAACAGCCATCGGTGAGTTGATTGCAGAAGCAGCCAGTACTGAAGAAAATATAAACAGTCACTCTGATATAGAAGTTATTAAATCTTTCGATCCTCGCAGAGCTGCGCCGTCAGTTATGAGCATACAACGGGTCATCGATGGAAAATCAAGAAAATTGACAGATTTATTGAAGAATTTTAGAGAGAATCCACCAAAATCCAACGTAATCGACGATGACAATGACTGTAAAGCTATGTATTACCTATTTTTAAGTGCTATAAGCATATTAAAACTAAGAGGCCCGACAGCTGAACTGTGGATACAATATTTCCATATGGTTATGACAGCTTTAAAGTTCATTGATGCCGAGAGAAACGGGAACTGGAATTCACATCTACAGTGTATCCGCGAAATGTTGCCAGTTTTCCATGCTGCTGGTCATTTTAACTACATCAAGGGCGCTCAGATATATCTTCAGGATATGGAGAAGTTGAAGAATGTTATGGATGTTGATGAATACATGGCTTTCACAGATAAAGGTCTATTCACTATCCGGAGAACTGAAAAACCGTGGTCTCGGGTATGGTCAGATATGACGATCGAGCAAACAGCTATGCGTTTTTTCGGGACTGGTAAGGAAGGAACAAAGCATGGTCGAACAATGACTGACAGTGTAGTTTCGCGGTTTATTTTGGGAATGCCATATGCTTTCGATGTGTTGGATCAGCTGGAACAGATTGCAGACTGCAGATCTTCGTCGTCAGATCAGCACGTTGAGTTGACGTATTCTCGCCAAAAGCAGGACAAAGAGGATACTCAAACTTTTAAGGATTGGCTACATGAGCATGGTGTTTTTGAGTGTCGGCCGAACAAGTTAATTTCTCTCTCAAGCGGACTTGTTGCAGATTCAACAGTTGATTGTCACCAAGCCATTGCAAAAGGCCTGCAAAGTATGAAGAACATGATCGGTTCCAATGCCGATACATACAAACACAGTAAATCAAACAGCGTAAAGACACTAATTAGTACGACACCGGTTATTGAAATCGAAAATGAGAAAGTCTCAGTGAATACGACGCTGATTTTTCAAAGAATCGCAGCTGGTCTCATTGACAATAAAAATCTAATGAAAGATGCCATAGAATACGAATTAGCACCGTATCCTATAGCTCTTTTTAACGAACAGGGCATTATGCGAGAAAGCCAAAAATCTGAATTGTACAAATCATTAAAATCTACCTCGTACATCCAAAAGGACTTTGCAGATGCAAAATTTGTTGTTGACGAAGGTTATTTACTCCATAAAGTTTGTTGGCCTAAAAATTTAACAGTACGAGAATTATTTGAAACTTACGAGACTTATATTATAAAGCATTACTCTCCCAGTGCAACGATAGTTTTTGACGGTTATGATCCTGAAAGCATGGGAATTAAGTCCTATGAGCGCTACAGGAGAGTGTTTAAAAAAGTTTCTCCAGAAATTAATTTTACAATGGATATGAAAGCTCCTCGTGAAAAAGATTTCTTTTTGTCTAATAGTAAAAATAAAGCCAAATTTATAAAGGACTTGATTTTTTACTTAGAAAATCGGCATGAATTAACAGTTTTCCAAGCGCAAGAAGACGCGGACGCTCTCATCGTTCAAACGGCCATCGATGCCGCTCAGACGACTGATAAAAAAGTCGTTATTGTTGGGACAGATGTAGATCTTGCGGTACTCATGATTGGTCTTACTCCAGAGGATGTTACAGTCAGCATGTTGAAGCCACGAATTTTAAAACAGCCGGACACTATAATTTTATCTACAGACAATAAGGCGTTCAAAAAATTCATCCTGTTCTGGCACGCTTTTTCCGGCTGTGACACGGTGAGTTCTATCTTTATGAAGGGTAAAAAGTTTTTATTAACATTATTGCAGACAGATTTGAGTACTGAAGGGCTAGTAGAGACTTTTTATAACCCGAGTTCGTCGCAAGAAGAAGTCAAGGCAGCCGGAGAAGCAATAATGTTGAAGCTATTCCGCTCAAAAAAACAAACTATGAAAGAGGCACGGGAAGAAAAATTCGCTGGTGTCGCACGTAAATCGTCGGCTCTAAACTTAGCCTTGTTGCCACCAACATCAGGCGCGACTTACCAACATTCGCTGAGAACTTATTTACAAGTCCAAATGTGGCAAGGAAACTTCATTAATCCTGAAGATTGGGGCTGGAAGAAGACCGAGACAATGTTTCTTCCACTTCGCACCAATGAGCCATTAGCACCGCAGGAGCTCTTAACAATGGTCCACTGCTCCTGCTCTACCAGTAACTGTGGCTCAAGATGCGGCTGCAGAAAAGCAGGACTGCAGTGTACTAGAGCCTGTAAATCCTGCCATGGAGAAACATGTTTAAATTCAGCCGATATTATCGGAGGAAATGATGATGACGACGACAACGACGACGACAACGACGACAGCGTAACAGAAGATCAGAATCCAGAGGCATCGGCAAGCGAATTTATTGTCAAACCTGGATACCTTCAAATCATCCGAGGTATTTATGGTACTGACAGTGATGATAACGAAGATGAAGATGACAATGATGATAATGAAGAAAATAACTCGTTGACTGATCAACAATCTCGCGATGTTCACAAAAAATCAACCCCTTCCACATCCACATCAGGCGACCAACCTTCATCAAAGCGCAGAAGGAAGAAATAATTAATAATTAATCCAATTATTTTACAACTTGACACATTTATCATCTGTAATAAATAAAAATGATTTTTCACGTAACTATTGCTTATTATTTTGACGATTTATTCCTCATCTCCTCTATCCAATTTTCTTTCCAAAAAGAAGACCATAAAATATGTTATAATTGAAGAAAAATTCCAAAATCTCATAAACAAATAAGATTAAAAATATAAAAAAAATATATTCGAATAGTTTAATAATCGGGTGATATGAATGCCTTGGAGCATATCTGTCGTAACATTAATTGTTTATGAGATATAAGGGTTGTAAGGAATAGACAATGTAAACTTTTGTAAATAAAAGCGTGTAATTAGTAAACTATAATTAATAAACGTGAGGTTAAAATTTTATGAGGAAGCTTAACTCATGCTGCACAAAAATGACTTGAAGGTCGAAAACTGTATCTGCAATAGTTGCAAAGTTACAGCAAGTTGTTGGTTAACAAATGGAGTCAGCGCTGGACTTAGCCGTGTTAAAAAAACAAGATAATTTTTTAAAAATAGAAGAAAATTTTTTTTGCCATATTGTTGCAGGTAGCTGTTTTTGTAATTTTTTGATCTTCTTGAAAAAAAATTATAACAAATAAAAAAAATAGTTTATAATAAATTGTTAAATAAATAAATGAACAAATTGTTGATTAAGAAAAAAATTTTTTTTGCTGCTCTATTGAGAAATGTTAACGATGATTTTTAGAAAAAAAACGATTTCTTAATAATTTATTTAAGTAATGAAAAAATGAGACAAACGATTAACAACAATAAGATAATGTTTTTAAGAAAAAATTTTCTTTTCAAAAATCATTATTTCTACATTCCAACCATATGGTAAGAAAAAAATTTTGATAAATTGTAAATTTATAAGTTTGTTTATAAACAATTTATAAACAAATGACATAAAAAAATTAAAACTGGTACTGATTGATGTCTAAAGTAGAGTTGAAATCAGTGATAGCTCAACATATTGAAAAAAAAATTGTTTTAACAACAATATTTTGAATTTTCCATTTTTTGTTACTGTGAAAATTCATAATTAACAAAATAAAAAATTTTATAAATGTTTTATGACGTCATCTTATTCAGCATGCTTATAAAAAAAGGCTCCTAGAAGCAAAATATTTTTAGGTTTATTATTTAAACTTTTATACCGGGTTCTTTAATAACGGAAACCCGGAAAAAGTTAGTTACTTAACAATTGCATAACTTTCTGAAAAATTGAGATAGACATAAAATTCCAACGGGACCGTATTCTTTGAAGTCTCTAGATGACCCCTGAATTTTTTCAAATTTTTTAAAAAACATTAAATGACATAAAAAAATTATTATATGTGCAGTACTCTCTATAGTGGCGGCGCGCGCATGCTGAAACTGCCGCGCGGAAGCCTACTTTCAGCGTTAAATTAAAATTATAAATAATGGAGCTAGAATTCCGGAAGTACGGAGTTTTTCATCGGAAATTTCCTTCTCTTTTAGGATCTTTTTTTTTAAATTTCGCTATCACTTATAATTTTTGAGTTATAGCCAAAAAACGAAAGGGCGTTTTTTTTTTTAGTTTTTTGTTAATAGCAATCGTAATTTTGATCGGCAGAAAAAATCCAAAAAACTCCTTTTTCGGGTTGTGATTCCGGATCGAATGAGCTATCGCTCATATTTTTACGAGACCTGTAACTAATTTTCGCAGAAAACTCACTTCTCGACTAGACTAATTCCTTTAACGGTACGATAACACAATAATGACAACAGACAAGCAAATATTAAACAACTTCAGGCCGCTTGAGCGTATTCAAAATAACTCGTTCCATCTTTGTGAAAGAATTATCCTACCTATTAGTGACTACGCGAACGACCAGACGTAGACTTATACGGAGGGAGAAGTAACTTGGCGGCGTGTCAATAGTCCATGAATTAATTGACAGTTCACTTGAATTAATGAGAATTTCTTGAATCCATGAGAATTACTTGAATTCATGGGAATCACCTGAACCAACAGAGAATCACCTGAATTAATGAAAATTAACGGAATTAACGGAGACTTAATAGTCGATTTCTGGAACTGATCGGGATTAACAGAGAATTAAATTCAACTAATTTCAATTTGTGCAGGAATGATCTTTTCAGCGTGCAATAATTGTGCCTGTTTATTGACGAGCTCTTTTTTCGAAATTTTCAGAGACGCGAAATATCTCGGGTCTCCCCATGTCTCTATCATAGTAATCATAGTAATCATAGTAACCACAATGATAAGAATGGTAATAGTAACTGCATATCGTAGTACGAAATGTATCGCAATAATAGTGATATTATGGGAAACTTAAAATAAACTTGAACTAGCGCAAGGGATGAGAAAAAATTAGGTTGACGAGACCAAAAATATTCCGAAATGAAGAAATCAAGTTGAATTGAATTATTCAATTTAGTTTCACACAATAATCGGAAAAAAATTGACGAAATTTTTAGGTATTGACGTGATTGGGGTAAGTTATCGAGAATTCTTGCGAAAAAAATTAATTCAATCGAATTGAATGAATTAATTTGAACTAACAGAAGCAACAAAAAGAAATTAATTGAAATTATTCATATATTCACTAGAATCGAAGTGTATAATCGAGAATTGATGGTGAAAGTACTAAATTAATTGAATTGAAAGAATTCAGTGTAGATTAATTTAAAACTAGTGAAAAATTTTTCTTGCAAGTATCCTAAAAATAAACAGAAAGCATTATTTTGACGATTTTGAGCCAGCTTGATTGGGTGAGTGATTATGGAAGAAGTGAGGAGCGCGTCAATTCGTTGACAGTGATATTCACGTGCCTCCGTTATCACGGTACGATGATTCGGAGTATTTTATCACATGGAATCTTAAATTTTCCGATTCATTTTGTGATTTATTTTGATTTTTATTCGTAGATGTGTGTTTCGTAGCATTATCAAGCTGAGGATGCGCTTCTGTTTACACACACAAGTGTGCGCCCATGGATGTGCGGCCGGCAGCGTGTGCCGCGGCAACAATACCGAGGTCAGCGCCCGTGAAGGGGTACAGCAGCGAGAGAGGAAAGGTGCCGATATTTAATTCGTAAACGAATAATAATAATTCACCCAGTCGAACAAAACAGCAATTTCCGTGGCGGCAAATCTAGATGAAATGGTGCACTCTGATTGGCCTAACACTATCGCTTATAATTCAGAAACTATGCGTCGGACGAGTTTCTGGAAAAGAAATTCTCGGTTGGATTCTAACGAGGTATCATGCTGGCTAGTCCGTGGGAGGCAATTTAGGGACACCCTGTATATATTAGGGTGGGCCAAAAAAAATTAGTATTTTTTTTTTTACTTTATACTCTGAAAATCGGTTGCTAGATACCTCTAAAGAATTCTCACCAAATATGAGCTCTTAATTTTGATAACAAAGTCCTCCGCTTTACAATTTTGCATTTTTTCCTGAGTATTAGAAACAAAAATTCATATCTCTTTGACAACTGTTCGTTAAAAAATATCTCTCCTCATATTCTTGTAGGAAATCGAACGCTCTACAAAAAAGATCTCTTACAATTTTTTCGTAAACCTTACCGTTTAAATGATATCAAAGCTTAAAGTTTGATTATTTTAGGAGAAATTTCTGTTTTGCTTATGAATTTTTTAACTCGCTTACAAAAAATTTTGATGAATTGCACAACTCATAGTTTCGTAGGAAATTAACTGCTCTACAAAAATGGTGTCTTATGATTTGTCGATTAAGTTAAGCGTTTAAAAGATATTCATCGTCAAACTTCAATGCATACTAATTTTAACAGTTTTTGATGAATAATTCGAAAAATTTCAATTTAATTTATAAGTTTCATGAAACTTTATTCCAATGTGAGTTCCTAAGGAAAGAGAAATGTTTTAAACTATTTTTCTTTTATTTTTTTAGTTCTATATATGTTTGGTTATATTAAAAAACATTAGTGCATTATTTCTAACTGAGAGGCAATGATTTATTAAATTTCCAAAAAAATAACGTTTTTTTTCTTCAAGATCAATACTTTTCATATTAAATTTATAACAAAAACGTTATTTTTTTGGAAATTTAATAAAACATTGCCTCTCGGTTAGAAATAATGCATTAATGTTTTTTAATATAACCAAACATATATAGAACTAAAAAAATAAAAGAAAAATAGTTTAAAACATTTCTCTCTTCTTAGGAACTCACATTGGAATAAATTTTCATGAAACTTATAAATTAAATTGAAATTTTTCGAATTATTCATCAAAAACTGTTAAAATTAGTATGCATTGAAGTTTGACGATGAATATCTTTTAAACGCTTAACTTAATCGACAAATCATACGACACCATTTTTGTAGAGCAGTTAATTTCCTACGAAACTATGAGTTGTGCAATTTATCAAAATTTTTTGTAAGCGAGTTAAAAAATTCATAAGCAAAACAGAAATTTCTCCTAAAATAATCAAACTTTAAGCTTTGATATCATTTAAACGGTAAGGTTTACGAAAAAATTGTAAGAGATCTTTTTTGTAGAGCGTTCGATTTCCTACAAGAATATGAGGAGAGATATTTTTTAACGAACAGTTGTCAAAGAGATATGAATTTTTCTTTCTAATACTCAGGAAAAAATGCAAAATTGTAAAGCGGAGGACCTTGTTATCAAAATTAAGAGCTCAAATTTGGTGAAAATTCTTTAGAGGTATCTAACAACCGATTTTCAGAGTATAAAGTAAAAAAAAACATACTCATTTTTTTTGACCCACCCTAGTATATATGCTTCATATTATATACGCAATATTTGGTTAATTTGAATTATGTTAATTTTCCCTGATAGTTTTCATATTTATATGGTTTAATGTTATATTATAATTAAAAGCTAGACTTTTGACACTCTTGTAATATTGTATGAACTGAGTTAGAATAACTAACTTTTTTCGTTATTTTTGGAAATAATATTGCGTAATATTACACATCTACTTCAAAGCTTTTACCTATCACGGATGACCTTATGCTTCATATTCTTATACTGAAATCTGAAAGAAAATAATTCAGCATTACTACTAAATTAATATTGCACTTCGCACATGCAGTCAATGTATTTTAATGTGACTTCGTAGTACAGATCATGCTCACACCTCTCGGTGATGTCTTTGACCAGCAAAAGAGAGGCACTCTGGGGCTACAACTCCAAATTCCACTTCGGTTTAATCCAAAATTTTTTAGAATTTTGCACCTCTAAACATCATGAATATTTTATGAGTATTCATATTCTTTGACTAGATATTTGACTTATGTTCCAACCAGCATTTATCTGTAAAATGTACCAACTCTTCATAATATTGACTATTGTCGATTGAAAAATTCCATAGTGATTTTTGAAACCTTTCCAGGAACAGCCTACCGCACAATTGCTCGTGAAGGTTAGCTTCAAAGCTCGTTGTACGGAGTCGCGTGGTGAATTTCCACTCTTTCTTGCAACTCTTTTTCTCTGTAAAAAGCCAGATATCATGCATCATAGCCAATTCACAGTCACACACTATTGCAAGTCAGTTTGTCATATGCATTGGGATGTGGTATTTTATATCCAGTCACATGGGCTATCGTAATGCACTCTTCCTTCCACAGAATAACAAATAAACAGCGAAGGCACGGCGGAGGCCAATACTCCAGAAAAAACGACCAGCTAAGTTTAGATTAGGCTTCTTATACTAATTGTGAGCTAATACGTGTCTATCTTTTTTATCTTTCGTACCGCACTACGAGAACACCCACCGAGAACATCGCTTCGAGAGAACTATATATCGCAAGGCAGAGGTCACGGATCGGGTCAACAACGTCTTACCGGCAGCCAGAGGACAGATTATCGCAACCTAACATCAGGTGGATGCCTGCAAGGATTGAGAATAGGGTCATGTTTGGTACCAAGCGCAGGGTGCGAATACAGACCTTCAATGACCAGACTTATCTGTCAGGAGCCAAACCACCGAGATTACCGCTACAGACGCCTGGATGCATCACCGACGGATACGCGAACCGTCGACGACACTTATCAGCCAGGAGCTGAACCAACCCTAACGCGTATTTCGCCATCAGCCATCAAGCTGGAGCATGTTTGTCTGATACACATGTCTCATCAAAGGATCGCAGCTTGGCCGGCAAACCCGAGTAGCTGGGGATGGGCCATGTCAGACTGGTGAGTTTGGATGAGAGGCCCGTGTGGTAATCACCACCACCAAGACGTCTCGGTACGGTGGTGCCGTAGGGCGAGTACCGAGCTGCGACACCGGAGAAATGGACTGCGCGCGGAATACCAGCATAGCGAGGAGCAGGCAGCGTTTTTCTACCGCTTTATTATCGATACCACAACGTGACGTAAAATCATCATTTACCGCCAAGATCTATTCTCGCATCGATACCGCAGTACCGTGAGGGGTACACTTTCCCCTTTTACGCGGAGCACGGGGCAGCTAATGGCACCCCCTCTCCCCCTCCCTACATATCGCTCGACGGGTCGATGAATTTATATATGACAACGAGGGAGCCGATGGACTACCGCCCATCTTACCTGTTGGCCCATCTCACGTGACTTGCTGGCCCAATTGCGATCATCCAGAACAGGGATAGGTTCACCCATTACAAGGACGGCATCACGCCGAAAATCGATTGGGATCACGAAGAGCATCTCTCGACCTGGCACATTCTACGTCTAGTGTCCGCGCTGTATCGACGTGCCTTTCCGGATATCCAGATTGTTGTTACCGCATACATCCTATTTGTTCTATCGCCATCGCATATTGTTCACGCCTGTATCTCCTATTCATGTAAGTGAGGTTTTCTTTGTTATATTGTGAAGCCCGAAGTTATTTGCATTACACCTTATCTATCTCTTTTATCTATTTTCTTTCTTATATTTTCTCGCGGCCCGCGCTGCGTGGGCCACATGGGCTCATCATTTATCATATCTTCTATCTAATATCGCAAATAACTTCGCGACTATTTAACTTACTTATTTGATTGGTAGTGAGTATTGCTTTCTTTATTGATTCCGCTTTGCTTACCTAATATCGCTGAATTGCAGCGTTTGGCTATCTCATATAACTCATATATATTGTAACGCGGCATTTCCGATGCGCATTTCGAACGGCTCCCCGAACCCTGGACGAGTCGTGAAATTAGGGATCCCGCGGATCAGACCGCGACTCATTTCGAAAAAGAGCGCCAGGACAACGGTCCCGCATCCGAGACTCTGAGAGGGGACCATTGTCGGTCTAGCGAATACGACTTTTCAGGATTTTTGTTTATTTTTTTTTGTTGCGAGTAAATGCGGCATCATGCAGGGGATCGGCGGCGAATTCGAACGACGTTACCGGATGACAGTCGCGGGGGATCGCGACGAAAGGAGGGCCTCACACGAGGCTACGGAGAGAGCGTCAACGGAGAGCTCTGCCGCGAGGGAACCCAAGGCGGACGAGATTCCCGTTGGTGGCCGGCGAGCCATAGCCTCCCCTCATCACGCTGACGTCAGGCAACCTCGCGAAGTCGTCACCACGTCAAACTACGAGATAGCGGAGACTGGACAGCCAATCATCACCCCGCCACAGCGGGCGCCAAATATAGCGATAAGTTAGGTTATAAGAATTTCGGAAAGAAAACACCAATGAGAGCAAGAGAGTTTTTCACGACGGATAGCGCCTATGTTCGAGGCATGTTCGAATTGCGCCTCCGATTAGCAGAGCTCGACACTTGAGTCCTGGCGTCGCTTCGCGACGGTCGAGCTTCAAAAAAAAAAAAATAAATATTAAAAGAAAAAAAAAAAAATTCAATTTTATGTGAGTGATATGGCTGAGACTGGCGTAGGTGAGTTCTTGGTGTGGCTGCGAAGCGGTAAGCGTTTTTAATTCCTTGCGGACGCATTTAGAGTGCAAGTAGATCGACGCACCGGCACCCGGTTGGCCAAGGTCTGGTTGAGTTAGAGTAGTACTCGAAATTCGTTTGCCGATCTTCTTGTTGGTGACCGTAGCCTGAATTTCGCGATAAAGCATATAGACAATCCGGTTCCTGTAGAGTCTCGTGTAAAGTCACGGTTGTACGTGGAGCCAATTTCGGTTTAAAATTGAGTATAGCCAAATTCCGCTGCACAGGGTCTCGTCGAGTCTGCGTAGGTAAAAAAAGTGTCACCTCTCATGTAGGTCGCGTATCATCGTGCGTAAACGCTCAGATTCGCGGGACGGTTTGCAAACCTTTTTTGAAAATAGCGACTACAACTGGAGCTCGGATGCGTAATAGTACGCTATAAGCAAGCACGAAAAGAAAAGCGTCCTAGAATTATTAATTTGGCCGCGATTAGCGCGTCGAGTGACGTTCTTTCGGTTTAGTTCATAAATTATTGTTCATCAGTAAGGTGGCGATTAGCGCACGTAGGCATAAGGAATTTTCTAGATTTATTAACGATCGCAGTTGGCGCATCGATTATGATTTCGGTTAAGTTTTTTGTCTAGCGGTTTATTGTTACGTGGCGATGAGCGCCGTGAATAGTAGAGGACGGTCGCGGTTAGCGCGTCGAGTCACCTCCCTTGTTTTTTTTTTTTTTTTGAATTATGTTTGGCAGTAAAGTGGCGATTAGCGCCCGTAGAAATGAGAGGTCATCCCGATTTAGTCATTTAATTTTCTTTCTTCTTTTCTGTTATATTATTTTCTTTTCTTTTGTTTGTTAGATCTAAGTAGTCGAGTAGGAGTCGAGAATAGCGAATTACGAATTATAACTTCTCGTGGTATTTTGAGTCCCAGTGAGCGACGTTTGAATAATTATTTTTTTTTTTTGTATATTTTTTTTTGTTAGAATTCGAAGAAAATATATTTGTCGATTTTATCAGTGCTTCGTAAAATAACGTGTTGGCGTACGTGTTTCGTATCTCTCTCTACCCAAAAATTACCCCTCCCCTCTCCGCGTCACTGAGCTGCCCAGTATATGGTCGCGGTATATCGCATTACCGATTTCGAAGCGTGTTGATCACGCCAGGCGTCCAACAAATTTCGCGATATTGTTTTAGGTCCAGGATACCTTGCGGACGCCGATTTATTGTGCACGCGGTAAGTTCTCAGTCATTTTCTCCGAGTGACCGAGGAGCGGAAAAAATCCACGTCACAATACATATTTTCTCAGTTTGTCTTATTCCTAGTCTTTTATCTTTATCTTTTTCCATAAGTTCTATCACCTTGTATATGTATATCTTTTGTCTGATCCGATTAATTTGTCTTGCTATCGATTATTGTTGAGTAATTAATATCTTAAATATACCGCGTGCGCGATCTTCTATCGCTGCGCGGTGTAACACGACGTTCTCGGAACCCGAAGTATTGTGCCGTACCGAGTAGCATCTTTGTGATTAATTCTCGCTTCCATTATCGCTAGCACGTAGTTTGTCCGTAGTTCTTCTCGCTTGTAATATACCGCATTACCGTATCTTTCATATAATTTTGCTTCGTAAAATGTTGAGAATATCTGTATCTTCCCTATATCTCACCGTCAATTATCTCATATCTATCACATATATTCCAAGCTAGATACTACGTATTTCTTTGTCTTCGTTAAAATCATTTTTGAATTTTGACTATTATATCGAGTATTTTGTACCTCTAAATTTGGATTATGATATTGTTTCGCTAACTTAAATTAATGAACCGCTGCTTCAACAACTTACGATATTATCTGATTGACTTGTAATTCTTGTTTCTATCGTTCCTAATAATATCTCTTAATTTATTTATTAGTTGTAATATTCCTTGCTAACTGCAGATTATCTTGTCGGTTTTTCTTTATTGTAATATTACTATTCTCGCACTATCTCATCCCGTTGTCGCTTGCATTGTACCCTAATTTAACAATCTCAGATTGTGTATTGCATGCTAACCTACATTGATTGATTTATTTTGTAAATCTTACCGAATGAACCTCAATTAATATTATCGCGAACGAACGCTCCTTTATCGCCTATCACATCTCTCGTCTCGTTGATCTGTTAACTCTCACTCATAACTTTTCTTTGGATGTATTTGAATTTCTTTCATGATTTAATTGTATCTGAGTGCCGTGCATTTTTCGCGTGTAATTAATATCGCTCGCCTTTTAGTCAATATATTCAATACTATTTCTATTCTCTATTTTATTGTGTTTATCTGTTGGATACGACCCCTCCCCTCTCCCATTATCTTATCTATACTGAGCCGGCTGTGCAAAACCGTCGTAGAACTTGATCGTTTCTTCTCTTGTCTTTTCTTTAATTATCTTATATCTGACGCTACTGCGTCTGGCGCCCAACAATAATATTTTTATTGTTAATTCTTTCCCTATTTTTGATCAGTACCTGTGCCGTAAGGTAACCGGATTTTAGCCCTCGCCATTGTCTGTGAAATTAATTTAAATAAAATAAATATTATATGGTTACAGTATATTTTCACAGATGCAATGCAACATCATTTCTAACTGAATGAACGGCATTATCTTCAGTGGCTGAATACATTGAAGACAGAACTTTCGACATAAATATATTGAGAATCATAATAAGTAATAAGGTCGTTTCCTTACGAAAGCTCTTTCTACGTCTTTTGATTTTGTTAGCAGATTCTCCAAGAGTTTGATATCTTCGATGGTTTTTAGAGGTAAAAGTTGTTCAGTGACATCTGCAATGTAATTTTCTGACTCTTCTGGTTTGTTAGATTCCCATACCCAATAAGAACACGATTGTTGATTAAACGTAGAAAAATTCACACAACCAAACGCTTACAACGGATCAGACCCAACCGCTTAATAAATCGAAAAATGTCCGCCTGGTAGACGATAATTTTTACGTATGTCCAGAATGTTTTAAAAAAGTGTAAAATAATCGTTGAATTCGCATATACTCACCACGAGGAAATAAACGAGAACAATATACGGATATTCCCGTTATCCATGTATTCGTATGTAAGACGCAAAAGAAAAACGTTTAAAATTTGACATATGCGTCGACGGTGAAATTTTGCCACATCTATACGTTTGAAATGTCACAGATGAATTCGTTGAATAAACTGAAAAATTTCCGCTCGGCATACGTGAAACTAAAGGTATTATCAACACGTATCATATACGCGGTGTATAGTCGTACAAATTATGACCATTTACTTCAAGGAATATATGATTGGAGTACGTATACATAGAGTATTTATTTCTTGTACATATTCGTTTACTAGATGTCGTGGAGATGCCCCACGTTGGAAAAACTCTAATGTTGAACCGTTGAATAGATCGAAAGTATCGGCGAAATATGCTACAATAACAACGTTTTCCCCGAATGTTTTAAATACGATGCGGATATTTGTAGAATTCACATACATTCATCAGAAGATTGGTAATATATACAGATATGATGTTATTTATACATAGTTATAAGACGTAGGGAAAACGTATTTAAAAGTTGAAGTATAATTCGGTGAAAAATTCCGCGTATCTATACGTTTAAAATATTAGGTTAGAATAATCGAAGCTTGGGTGATCTGAGTAAGGTAAGTATTATGTATTGATCTTTTAAAACGATGAATTACAGATATAACAGGACTAGGTGATTCGTAACAATGCATCATATCTTAAATGCTGAAAAGAGTACAAAATATCATACTATAATATATTATACTGTATCGGAAAGTCGTATTTTTTTTTTTCTTAATTCAAGGAGCAAAGATTGTTTGAAACGACGAAAAAGAAATGTTGTCAAAGTTTGAGCTCTTAATATTAATATTTGAAGGTGCATCATTGTGATTTTCCATTTCCCACTTGAATAACATAGGACATTTTTTTTTTAAGCTTAGAATTTTATAACTAGTCAACGCATTAGCGTTCTGATAAGTCCAGAACATAATTTTGAATGGAATTGAACGCTCTACAAAGAAAGACCCTTATTATTTTATGATAAATCTACTCTTTCAAAAAGTGATTTACCATCATAAATACCTCAGACACCTTAAATAACTTTTCAAAGAGAAGATTCATCATAAAATGACTACGTTTTTGTAGAGCGTTTGATTCACTTCAGAAATACGTTATGTCTCATCAGTACACTAAAGCCTGGACGAGTTATAAGATTCCAAAGTTCAAAAAAAAAATTTCTTGTTATGTAAATGGGAAATACAAAATTTCGACGATGCACCTCTAAATATTAATATTGAGTGCTTAAACTTAGACAGCATTCTTTTTTCGTCATTCGGAACAATATTTGCCATTTATATACATGTACACACTATATTTCTCTGCTATACTAAAATAAAATACTATATACTATATAACATATATAGATTGTTAAACAAAAAAAGAGATGCATTTTACATTTCAAGTACTTAAACATTTAAGAAAAAGATTTTCAAAAGTAACAAAAATAATATAACACAAGAAGTTGACTATTCATATATCACATTCATGTTTGCACCGATTAGATTAGTATTACATAGAACGCGTTGGATCACCGCCTTACGATTTTGCGAACCATAAAGCTGAGTGAGTTGTTGCAAAACCCTAATATATTATATAAAGCTTAAAACAAAAAACGGTACATTTTACATTTTCGATAGTGATAGCATGTACGGTTATGATAATGTAGTACTTGACCATTTTAGAAAAAGATTTCCAAAAGTGGTAAAAAAAAACAAGAAAAAAACAACAAACACAAGTAGTTAACTATTGATATATCATATTCATTTTACGCCATTTATATTTTTATTACGTATAGAACGCATTGGATCAACGAGTTACATGTGTTATCGCCAATCATAAGGCTAGGTAATTTGTAAACAAATATCATATATCTCGAAGGTTCGAAAAAATATCAAATATGTAATGTACATACCATAGCACATACATTTACATACAATATACATCTTAATAGGGTATCACATGTACGGATATGATAATGTAACACTTAAACAATTCATGAAATGATTTAAAAAAGTGAAAAAAAAGTAGAACGCGTATGAGCGCCAGCTATATTTTGATTATATAGATCACCAACACCGTAGTAAAGATTTATCCAAAATAAAAATAGAACTGTTTGTCAACATAAAGTAGCATGGTAAAACTTTCTTGGCAAATAGGTATTACGACTGATGAAAGTGCAAAATCGTTTGAGAGCAATAAGGTAGATAAATTAGATACGCTTTTGAAAATTGTGTACTTGTTCCGGTATGGTTAAAATAAAAACTCAAATTTAATATAAAATAATAGGATGCAAGAAGTGAATCGGACTTATACTTTCAAAGAAGAAATTAAATGTGAAAAATTTTTAATATTACGAACAAGTGAGGTACTACGGATAACTCATCGAAACTTAAAAAATATGGGTACGAACAGAGTGCATGTAGCCAAAATTAAAAGAAAAAAAAAATGATGCCAATAACTCAAATAGTTTTAAAATGGCACGCAAAAAGAAGAACTACAATGAAACGATATAGCGGACTATCTTTTAACGTTTTGTTGCTATAACCTGCGATTGTTGGGTGAATTCGGCGGCAGTGGTACGGGCGGTGAAGACGGATGCTGCGTGGGTCCATTTCCGGACTTTTTTCCCGCAATTGAATATGTATACCTACTTGTGGCTAGCTTCAACCAGTCTTTTATCGCATTTTCTATAATTAAATCTGAAGATTTGACTGGATTATCTTAACACGCCAATTTTGCAGCCTCTGAAACAAGATGTGAAAAAAAAATTGTTTATTATCTGGTGGCTCAACTATATGCACTAATAGACATTATTTCTACTCAACGCAGCAGAACCACTCACAATCACAAGTTCAGAGTTAATTATGCCAAAGTGCACGAAAAGGCTTATTCACTTATCCTTGAATTATTTGTTGAAGAGTGAACAAAGGAGATTAAGAATAACAAATGAGTGACAAGAATCTAATGCAGTTATAAAGCATTAAAACAAGCAAAATATTATATACATGTTTCCACCACATCGTGCAAAAAGAAGGCAGCAGCAGCACCTTACGAAATTTAATTGTAATAAACTGATTAGGTACAGGATTCCGGTCGTGAGGAGTTTTTACTATTGGAAAGCTGAATTCACCATTTGCCTATTATATGTGTGTGAATGTCTTATTTTTCCAATCTTCTATCTCTAAGCTCTATACAGGACGTATTGTGGAACCGCTGAGTCTACACCATCGGAGATTAAAGGTTATTCTTTTTCGATGTCAAAATGGTCATGCTATTATTTGAAATAATCATAAATACTTGTATCAACGTTTACTGAACATGAGTTGTAAGATAACATTTGAATGAGGATAAAAATCAAAATTCTATTCGAATTGAATTGATTTTCTCAGTATTACTGCTTTGCAAGGACACTATGCAATTCTAGGGCATAACCTCTCATAAAGTAAAAGTCGTGCTAAATGTAAATCTCTCTATCTAATAAAAAAGTTTCAAACAAATGAACGTAGAAAAAGATTATAATAACAATAGTAAAAAAAGATTATAATAACAATAGTATACGCATGAAGTTGGCGGTGGGGTGAGATCCCGAAAACAAAACAAAAAGCATCTAGCAAACCCTTTGACAGCTGTCATCGGCTGTTTATGACAGTCTTTGACAAATATCTTTATAGGTATCTGTTTCTGACGCGCAAAAAATGAACATGCAAACGAAAATTATCAAGATGATTCCCGACAGGAATTGTCTTTTTCGCGCGTTGGCGTATTGTGTATACGGCACTCAAGATCGACACGCAGAGGTGAGACTGAGTATCGTTTCAAATATAGTGGATAATTGGTCTACATTTGCGGGTTTTATTACAGGTAATGAGTCAAACGGTGCTGTGATTAGGTGACCTGGTGATTACAAATCACATATGAATAAAAATGCAATATATGCAGCTGCGGATATTTTTAAGATATGTTTAATCGTGTATCGCGAAGAACAAATTCATCCACACCGGATCGGATCACAAAATGGAACACAATTCTCGCTACTCTTCACCGGCAACGGAGACAGTGGACACTTTGATGTCTTGCAGAACCAAAATAAAATTCAGATAGTGAGTAATAAGTATGAAAAGTAACAATCAAATAATAGTAAATCTAAATATATCACCAAACAGTGAAAAGGACAGCCAGGATTTACGATGACAATGGAGAAAGGAGGAGTTTCAAGCAGCAGACAAGGCGATGAAGATGGTGGATGGTCGGAAGTATCACAAAAGAAAGAGGAAAATAAAATGGTAAGTGCGAAGAACCAAATAAGCCATAGAATAATATCCATCAAATATTCGTATAACCAGGAAAGAGGACGACCAGGATCGATGTTGACCACAAGAGAAAGGGGTGTTTTGCGGAATGAACATCAACGCAAAGATAGAGAAAAGAATAATATAAAGAAGGTGATTTTGGAGAATAACCGGCAGAGTGGCAGTAAAAATAATTCAACGAAGGGTGTCGAAGAATTAGAAGAATCGATTGCGATGATTGATTCGGAAAATAAATCGAGAGGACGACCAACCAATGTGATGTACATAGAAGAGCGAAAAATTAGACGACGGGAACAGCAGCGAAAATATAGGGAAGCGAACAAAAATATCATACTGGCTTTTCAACCAACGAACAGAAAGGAAGAGTTTCAACCAGCAGACAAGGCGATGAAGATGGTGGATGGTCGGAAGTATCACAAAGGAAAAAGGAAAATAAAATTTTAAGTGCGAAGAACCAAATAAGCCAGAGAATAATAATAAACAAATATTCCTATAACCAGGCAAGAGGACGACCATGATCGATGTTGACCACAAGAGAAAGAGATGTTTTATGGAGTGAACAGCAACATAAATATAGAGAAAAAAATAATATAAAGAAGGTGATTTTGGAGAATAACGGGCAGAGCGGTAGCAAAAATAATTCAGCAAGTCAAGGAGATAGACAGATATCAATAGAGAAGGAACACCAATTTTCAACCAACGAATGGAAGCTTAGATTGATGAAAAAAAGAAAAGTAAGCACAGAAGGAATTGAAGTGGACAGCAAGTGCAGGACCTGTCATTAAATCAACATGAAGGAATTCGCCTGTCTACTAGACAATGCGTAAGGAAAAAGTGAGGCGCGCAGCGCCGAGTGCCCGAGGCGCGTAGCGCCGAGATGGGGTTGGCGCGCGAAGCGCGCACGGGCGAAGCCCCTAGTTGTTTATAATAATAAATCGAGTCAATACGTATTAAACCGTGCTCATTTCATTGGAATTCGACATATAGCTGGAAATAGCTGCGCTTTCGGCTTACTTGCCTCACATTCTCCATTTCAAACACTATTGTTCACGATTTGATTCAACATTTTTTAATAATTTTTTTTCATAGTTTCAAATGTTGTAGGTTTAGATCGAAGGAGCATCAGTTAATATTCAAAAATGTTGAATTACTTGAGAGGTGTTAGCATATGCGCACTTGCCTGAAATAAAATATATATTGCCTGAGATGGGGGTCAAATAGAATATTAAATAAAAAGCAAAAGTTTATTAATGATGATTAAAAAAATTAGTATTAAGAAATTTGTATCCCAACCAGTATAATGCAGGTCGTTGAATAGACGTGGAATAAACCAATTTTCCCACGAGGTACCGTATAATACGCGTCTATCGACGCATTACTGTACGAGCGAACGAATTCCCGCGAACAAGGTAACAAAATGTCTCTTCTTAAAACTTCGATAGAAATGCCTATTTTCAGCATTGAGACAATGTATTTTTTATTCACCGATTGTTTTTTTCAACAATAATTTTGCAAATAAGGGTCGAGTATTTTGAACGCGCCAGGCACTACGTACACGCTAGAGAAAAAAGAAAAAAAAATCTGTTCCAACCATGGTTTTCAACCAACTGTAATTCTAATCATTTCGGAAAACATACTATTTGTTTCCTGTTATTCCAAAAAAATTCATCGTCCATGTTGATATATCGCGGAATCGACATCAAGGCCGTTGAATAGACGTGAAATAAACCATTTTTTCCACGAGGTACCGTTTAATACGCGTCTATTCGATGCATTACTGTACAAACTAACGAATTCCCGTGAACAAGAGAAAGCAAATGTCCCTTCTTGAAAGTTTGATAGAAATGCTTATTCTCTACGTCTCTATACTATGCGTCTTTTTTATTCGAGAGAATAAACTCTTGCTTCTCTCATTTAAGATAAAGCAATGCAACAGCAAGTTATATTTCCATAATTATCCTGAATAGAAAGAGCGTGATGAGAATAATAATAATTATAATGAAGCCATGTACTTACGGAGAAAAGGTTGGCAGAAATTGCTTTACAGAGACGCTCCAATGATGTGATACACTTCACAGACGGAACTACACTGAGAGCACGTGAGGCAATCGCGTACAGCGCCCCCCCCTCCATCGCACCTTGCTCACTACCGCGGACCGCCGTCAACGGCCTGTTGAGCCCAAAAGCGTTGCCGAATCTTCACGGACGTTCACGATCCGGATAGATTTTACTTATTCGATCATTATTCGCCCGTTTAACGACAGCAGCGCCATAGTCGGGAGCAGAATCGAAACCTAATACTCTAATCTGTGCAGTATCATCACGATTGTCGAAATTATTTGTACTGAAAACGGTTTTCAAATTTCTAATAATCAAGGGGATGACGTGTACGATCAAATCATAAGATTTTGTAGCGAAAAAAATACACATCATTGTATAACAACTCAATGGACTGTTTGGTCCCAGGCCAGTGTCATGGCACTGTCTGGATTTTAAAACTGGAAGAGAATGTCGGCTCGGAAAACATCATTCTTTAATTTATTATCAGTGTACTATTGTAAGTCATAAAAACAACTTTCTACGTATGTTTGTTGTTCTTTTTTCTGAGATACGATAGCTCACATATTATGAAATTTTGAATGAAACTTATGTGATTCCTTACTTGACATTACCCAGACAGCTCAAAGTTGTCTGAAAGATGTCTGAAAGATAACAAATTTCTCGACAAGTCGTCTTTTAGCGAAAGCGTTAAGTCACCGAAAAGATGACGAAGAGATGTCTCATGACCCACTTTTTAACGTCTTTTAGCCATGCCTAGAAGACATCTTGTAGCCAAATCTATCAAATGTTTTTTAGGCATGGCTAAAAGACGTTGTTTCGTCGCCTTTTATGCGATTATGTGTTTTCGGTAAATGTGAAATAAATGTCGTCAACCAAAATTAGTCAGATACAGACTTTATTATCCAGCATAGAACTTGGACGCATTCTATAATATTATTTAAAAGAATAAATTTGAGATATAAACTCAAATCAACCTTACATCTAAATATGTATCACATCAAAACATCTCACCTTATAAACTCTAAATTAATTCACCTATCTAATTAATACATATCACAATAGAGATCGAAACAAAATATAAAATTATGTTGCACGTTCAGATTTCAGGTGATACCGATATCTGTTCCCTAGTCGGCAATATTCAATTCTTTTCGGGTAATTGTATCTGAAAACTTTTTTCAACCGACATAATAGAAATGAGAAGAGGTTATGTGGATTTGATAGATCATACCCTACATGCATCAATTGATTATATGTAGCACTCAATAATCACACATCGGATATTGAATAATGATCAAAAGTTATTTAATCATATGTTCAACTAGTTTTGTAATAATCTAACTTACTTTTTCTCCAGCTCACGAAATCACGTGCACATCAATCACGCGCACTTTGTATAACGAGTTATCAAGCAGCCATCTCGCAATCTTTGCTTAACTACACGCTGCAGTTGGCGCTAGCTGACTTATCTTCTGAAAGACGTCTTTTAGACAGCTTCTCGTCAAGTTGACAAAAGTCATCCTGGAATAGACATCTTTCAGTCGACTATAATTATTATGGCCATTAGACATTTTCAAATAGACGTCGTTGAGTCAACTACGATTAGTCGTCTTTTAAAAGACATCTATTAGACATCATTTCGCCTTGCCGAAAAGACGACTTCGTCAAGATACCTTTTCGTCATCTTTAGGACCTATGTCTTAAAAAAAAGTGCCTAGATACAATGACGAAAAACGCAATCAAAATTTTTTCGCAAGTTTTCGACCAGAACGTATCTGAAGTATATAAATTAAAAACTTGAAAAAAAAACCTCAACCTTTTAATATCCAAAAAAAAATTAGAAAAATCTTATAAAATATAACGAAAATTTAAAACATCTACTACAAGAGGATGGAGATTTCATAACTTTGAAACATGAATAAGAAGAATGAAAAAAAATTATAAAAAAACCAGCTAGCATATAACTATGAATTTAATATACTACATTCACTCCTTTACATTCTCTGGAGTAGTTGGTTCTAAAAAAAAATATATAAAATATAATAAAAAATTAAAAAAATTCGTGAAATAAACGGGTTTCGGGGAAAATTGGTAACTAAAAGTTGTTTGACTTGCTGATAACGAATCTCAGGCTAGATTTGCAAAAAATGTAGTGGCAGATTCAGTATGGCGGAGGTCTAAAATCCAAAACTCCTCAGATTCTCATGGGATATGGTATCAAAGGGTTTTTAAGTCGCACTGATCACGGATTTGACGTTGGACTTCCCAAATTCAATTTGAATAATATGGAATATCCTCAGCGTGAGAGTGTGCGAAAGTGGGAAGTTCGAAGAACGTACTTATAGGGTACAACGAGTAGTCCGCGAATTTCAGGCTTGTCTTTCAACGCTTACTCACCGTCTCAGGAACCACGGATTACAATCCGTTCAAGAGAACGCATTTTATACGTTTACCCGATACTCTAGAAAACCGTTTCTCATTCACGTTTCTATTCTCATGTTTAAGCGGCATTCATCACGTTTCCTCTACCATCTATTAAACGCATCGAGTAAACGTATGCGACCGGTATAAAGTTTACTTTCCTTCAACGTTTACCAATTGTCACAGGAACCACGGATTACAATCCGTTCAAGACAACGCATTTTATACGTTTACCCGATACTCGAGAAAACCGTTTCTCATTCCCGTTTCTATTCTTATGTTTAATTGGCATTCATCACGTTTCCTCTACCATCTATTAAACGCATCGAGTAAACGTATGCGACCGGTATAAAGTTTACTTTCTTTAAACGTGTGTCAATTGTCACAGGAACCATGGATTACAATCCCGACAAGACAACGCATTTTGTACGTTTACCCGATACTCTAGAAAACCGTTTCTCATTAACGTTTCTATTCTCATGTTTAATTGGCATTTATCACGTTTCCTCTACCATCTATTAAACGCATCGAATAAACGTTTGTGACCTGTATAAAGTTTACTTTCCTTCAACGTTTATCGATTGTCTCAGAAACCACGATTTATATTCCTCACACGAAAACGTAATTTATTTGTTAACTTGATACAAGTAAAAGACGTTTGTCGACTTACGCTGACTATTCGTTTAAATCGGGAATCATCTACGTTGATAAGACGGAATTTAATTGCGATAAAATAAACATTTAATGAGTGTATTCTTTGAAATAATATTATACGAGTAATATTTGTTGAGCAAAAATACACCTACAATATACGTATTCCTGGAACGTACATTATACGTTTGTTTAAGAACCGTATATAAGAAACGACTATTTTTTATACCTATACCAAATATATACTGTTGAAACGGATTTTTAACGTTTGATTGACGGTCCTGTTCTTATTGGGACCTTCAATCGTCTAACAATACTTCGAAAAGTATTACTCATACGAGCTTGACATTCCAAAATTTTCTCCAAATACTCTATAACCAGGTCAGTGACACATTTATGTGTATAGATTCTATTCAGAAAATTATAAAGTTACCAATCGTTAGTTTTAAATAGTTGATGGATCAATCTATAAAAATTATCTTTTATAGACCAGAGTTCTGGATTACAGTTCGTGGAAAGCTCGTCGGACCACAGACTTCTCTTACTATTTTCCAAGTGGTTAAGGACGGCAACATAAGGTGACGCAGTAGTAAAGCAGTACCGGTTCTGAATACAAACACCTACCTTACTGGCGAAGCTCCCCCCAGACGCAAACCCTTGAAGGTTACCCCCACCCTCGTCAGATAAAATGTGCTCTACATCGGCATCGTTACCATCATATTCGTCGTCTGATTATTGATCGTTGTTAAAAAAAATCCTGAAAATTACCATGGTTTGACCCCTTGTCGGATGAATTGCACTCTTCGTCGGTAAGAAAAATACTCCAAATTACCATAGTTCTTACCCTCACCAGATAAAAAGCGCTCTTGGTTACTATGCTCATCGAGCGTAAATCCTCGGACGTTCGACCGAGAATCCTCGCATGTGTCAGCTTCTGAGAGCTTCCAGAAGGTTCGAGAAGAATCTCCGACGATCGAGAGGTTTCGAGGGGAAGGAACAACGTTGCGAGGCTCATGCATCGACTCTGAACGAATTTAGGCTGACAAAGTAATTCTCGTAATCGTTCGACGTGTTTTGACTTGACGTTGAGCGGCCTGCGGTCAAAGGATTTCGGTGCGACATTGGATTCTTGAAGGTTCTGTAGCCGTGAGAAAGTCCCGCTTTGGCCTTGAACGAATTTAAGGTTAACAAACAATTCTCGGAATCGTCCGACGAGTTTCAACTTGACGTTAAGCGGCCTGTTGTCAAAGGATTTCGGTGCGACAGTTGACACTTGTCCGTTATGTTTGCGAATTACCTGTCTCACTCTGTTCTACTGCACTAGTCCGTAGGCCTCAAAATCGTGAACATGACAGCCGTAAGCAAAGTAAAACATCCCCATCTACTAATACTACTATACTTCCATGTATCAGTCTGGCGATTAGTTCACTACCACAGCTCTCTCGTACGCGAGGATTGCGAAACTTCTTTACCAAGTTCCTGCCATACCATCTTACACGCACTGCAGGTTCGTTTCTTTATCGACAATGTGTGAGTCACGTTGTTGTTTACCCATAAAAGGAACCGTACCAGGGTGAAGCAGTCATTCTGAAACAAGTCTTGCAACTTTGTCAAGTGTGCGATCCAAAGTAGAAGCAACAAAGATGGATTCCAAAAAGTGTTTGATATATGAAAATCATGGAGACGGCGTTTAATATTTCATCTGAAAAATCTTCACCGACGGAGATTCGAAAGTGAATTCGATTTGAATTCCAAGATACCAGAATTTTGAATAAAATTGTACGAAACAACGCCTCATCGATCGGACAGAAGACACGAATTTTGACCGCAATTGGAATCTTGAAATTGTTGACTGCTAAATGTCCACAGTTTCAAAAAGCTGGTGACGGATTACAAAAACGACGGAGAAGCGATCGAGTACGTTGGGAAGATTTGGAGACAGCTTTCGAGAACCGCATTAGAACGGGAGCCGTAATCAATCTGCGGCATAAAGATTTGGCAGGTTCTTGGAACATGCAAAACACCTCGTCGTTGCAAGACTAAAGAAGATGCTGCAAACGGCAAAAAATTTGAAAGCAAACTATGTCTTGTGCTGTCAATTGAGTGTCACGAAGAACGCTGAAATGATAGAAGAAATCAAATTTTTCAATACTCAAAATCAAGTCATCCTCCAACCAACGGACATATACAGGTGGTTTGAAGAGAATTTGAAGCAAAAAGTGTCGGCCAAAGTGAAGGATTTCTAAGAAAAAGACTCTGGCTGGTCGTTGACCGAAATAATCAATTTGACTGTGAATATCAACAAGTACGTGCCATTACGAGCATGTGTTTCACATACACACACTACTTAAGGATATTCAAGATGAGGCGGCTGTCATCAACATTCGTAACAGCGATGCGTATTGCTTTCTTTCGTCAGTCACCGCAGCCCTCTTTCCAGCCAACAACAATTCCAGCGTAGTCACTTTGTATCCGCATTTCAGCTCAGTGCTACGGTACGATGGTTTGAATTTTCTAATGTCTTTAGATCAAATTCCAAAATTTGAAAACCTTAACGAACTTTCGATCAACATCTACGGTATAGAATGTACTGAAAAAAAAGCACAGTGAAATTGTACCTGTTTATTTAAGCCGAAATAAGTCTGATAATCCTGTAATTCATCTTTTAGTGTTAGAGACTGAAATTGATGATGATGATGATGACGATGATGGTATGGAAAATTATAAAAAGAACGCAACGCATATTTTGCATGGATTCGAAATTTATCGCGATTAACAAGTTCCCAAATTTTAAAATATGCACATTTCACTTGGTTATGCAATAGATGTCTAACTCATTTTAAATGTGAAAGACATTTTGTCAGAGCACAGAGTTGATTGCATGAGTTTAAACGAAACCAAAGTTATTTTACCAACAGAAGAGGACAAGATTCTAAAATTTTTAAATTTTAATCTCAAAGAAAGCTTTCCGTTCGGCATTTACGCGGATCTTGGATGTTTACTGCAACGTACTTTTAAAAGTATTGGGGAAAAATGGACCATTTATCAAAAGCATATTCCGTATAGTATAGCTTATTATCTGCATTGTGCGTTTAACGGTTCAATTTAAAAATCCAAAATTAATCGTGGAGAGACATACATTCAATGGTTTATGAATGAGTTACTGGAATTGGCATATTCGTTAGAAGTATATTCATAAACCGTTGTACCTATGGAAACTCTGACGCATAATCAAATTTACGAATTTCAATCTGCTAAACTATATCATTTTTGTCAAAAACTTTTCACACCCGAAACCGTGAAACATCGTAATCACTGTCATTTCACAGAAAAGTATCGTGGTATTGCTCATCTGGGCTGTAATTCAAATTATCAAAATTCACATGCTATCCCAGTGATATTCCACAATCTATCAGGTTACGATACGCATTTTCCGATTAAAGCATTGGCAACATCATTCGAGGGTGCTATACAGCTTTTACCCGTTAATAAAGAGAATAACATTTCGTTCACCAAATATGTCAAAGGAACGGATGTAAAGTTTATATTCTTAGGTTCGTTCCATTTTATGCCCAGCAGACTTGAGAAATTGGCATCGTATTTGGATGATAATCAGAAAAGAATTACACGCAAATTTTGCAGTACCTTGGATGAATTTCAATTATTGACCAGAAAAGGTGTTTTCCCGTACGAGTACATCGATAACTCGGACGTGCTCGAGAACAGACAACTACCAACCAAAGAACAATTTCATTCTAAATTAAACGACCAGGACATAACAGATGACGATTACGCGCACACAGGCAAAGTTTGACTAACTTCTAACATTCAAACTTTGGAAGGTTATTCGGACTTGTATTTACAGACGGACGTTCTTTTACTGGCTGACGTTTTTAAAAATTTTCGACAGAATTTTTGGACGACGTATAGACTGGGTCCCTTAGATTATTACACAGCGCCTAGTCTGTCGTTTGACGCAATACTAAAATGTACCGACATCGAGCTCAAGCTTCTCACTGATATAGGTATGATTATGTTTATCGAAAAATGTATTCGTGGCGGTGTGTTACAATGGTTGAACAGCTCGCAAAAGCCAACAACAGGTATATGGGAGAAGCGTTCGATCCAAAAGTGGAAGAATCTTATCTCATTTACTTTGATGTTAACAATTTGTACGGTGCTGCTATGAGCTTTGCTCTGCCATACAGTTTTTTTGAATGAGTATCAGATTTCAGATAATGCAACGTTCTTACCACCTCGGCGAAGCGAAGTTCGGTTACACGTTAGAAGTAGATTTGGAATATCCTGAAGAATTGCATGAAATGCATAAAGATTTACCACTGTGTCCGGAGCATTACGTACCTCCGATTTCGAACAGTAAACAGTCGAAATTGACGACCACGCTACTTTCCAAACAAAACTACGTTACTCATCATCGTGTTTTGAAACAATGTTTGCAATTCGGCCTAAGGTTAGTTAAAATTCAGAAAGTTTACAAATTCTGGCAAACGCCACGGCTCAAAAATTATATAGATTCGGATACCGATTTACGGAAAAAATCCATCAACGAATTCGAAAAAAACTTTCATAATCTTGAATAACGCTGTTTTCGTTAAAACCATGGAAAATGTAAAGAAGTACGGAGATGTTAGGTTCATCACGAAATGACATTGAAGATACGGTGCTAGAGCTGCTATTGCCAATCCAAATTTCAATAGTGGCACGATTTTCCAAATAGATATGATTATAGCTGAATGAAGTAAAACGAAAGTCAAATTGAATAAGCCATTGTATGCAGGCTTCTTCATCCTAGATTTTTCGAAAACCTACATTTACGATTTTCACTATAATTATGTTGAAATGAAATTTGGATACCATGCAAAATTAATATACCACGATACAGATAGTTTAATTTATCAATTCACTGTCCCTGACATGTACCAGTGTATGAAAGAGGACTTGTACAAATCTGACACGTCTGATTACCCACAAGATAACGTCTACGGAATGCCTTTAGGAAATAAAAAAGTCCTTGGCTCAATGAGAGACGAGAATAATGGAAAGATGATGTTAGAATTTGTTGTATTAAGAGCTGATTTATATTTATTTCGAGTTTTATGAGATAAGAAAAATCAAAAACAGGCCAAGGGTGTGCAAGGATCAGCATTGAAAACAACAACTTTTAACAATTATAAGGAATGTGCTTTACGACATAAAAATGTGATGAAAAATCTAAATTCAATATTGAGTCAAAAGCATGAAGTTTATACTATGGAACAGAAGAAGATAGCACTGAGATGGAATGACGACAAGAGGATCGTGTTTCAGAAAACGACCGACAGGCCTCCGTTGGGCTGTAGGCCATGTAAATAAATTGGACCTCAAGTTATGAGATATGCTTTATCTTTATAATTACTGGATCGTAGCGTACGGGGTATTATTTGAAATTGTACAGTGATGTATATTGTATATAATACATATGTATAGTGTTGAATTACAACGCATACTCGATTTATAGGGTGTAAAATATACTTATTACAAAAAAATTTCATTTATTCAATTTATAATGTTACATATCAGATTCATTTATCCATGTCGAGGATGGGATTTCAAATTAATGGTTTCAGTCCACTCACGGTTTATTTTCTCATTTTAATACCTTTTATTTCAATACATATCTGGTTAAAAAAAAGGAATAGAAATAAGACTTGTGTTTTGTCGCTTGCGTGCATCGCAACGGCTCGCTCTTGCTCCGATCTATCTCTCCCCATCTTGGCCCTTGCTTTCGTCCGCGAGAGCGCTCTCTCGACAATACGACTGTTTGATAAATTACGATTTGCGCGCGACACTTGAAATATACGAAATAATATAAACTGCGCGCAAACAATCCAACTGTTGTGTGTAGTGTCAAAACCTAATCATTTTACATATAATTTTTTCCCACGCTTCTTGAGAACTTTCCTAAAAAAGAAAAGAAAGAAGAAGAAAAAAAAGCACCGAATTATCTAATACTATAGTGGTGTGAAAACGATAATAGTATATTTCAATTACATTTTTAATCACCCTTGTATATAATATATATTTGTTCGCTAGTTGTTGCTAGCTTTTTCGACCGAGCCACTTGGAAGGTGTTGATCGCTGTTGAGTCAAAGATGAGATTTGAAGTTGTTTATAATATACCTTATTTATTCATTTATTCTACATATGTATAAGTTATTTGATATTTGGTTTCCACGTGATGGAAGGGGTTGTCGTGGTCCTCTGGTATCGCGGTGGAGGCTGAAGTGAAGAGGAGGGACGACTGATAGTTGTGGTGCTTGGTGGTGGCGTGTAGTAGCTCTACGGTGAAGTAGGCGGCGCGCGGCTTAGGAGGACGGCGATTCTTAGGTCTGGTCATTGGTCGTGACGATTCCCACTCACTATCCGACTGTGTTGTCTGAGTCGCCACTGTAGTGTAAGTGGGTGGTGACGCCACGAACGGCGACAGAGCCGCTGGGATGGTGCGGTTCAATCTCGGCGAAGTTATTCTGGCTCGTCGCAGTGCTGCCAGAAAGCGGGTAAAAAGTACCCCTTCCACAGATCCCGCGCATGATTTCACACAACGTCAGCGGTGTACGTCGGTGTGTCGGGATGGCGACGGAAGCCGAACGATGCCGAGTCAGCTGACAAATCGAGGGGAAATGTTCCCCTACCAAGCAATGAAGAGAGCGCACACACACAACGTCACACAGCTGTGTTGTGTGTGTGCGCTCTCTTCATTGCTTGGTAGGGGAACATTTCCCCTCGATTTGTCAGCTGACTCGGCATCGTTCGGCTTCCGTCGCCATCCCGACACACCGACGTGCACCGTTGACGTTGTGTGAGATGCGCGCAAGCTGCTAGGGAAGGGGTACTTTTTACCCGCTTTCTGGCAGCACTGGCTCGTCGGACTTCCCAGAGAGAGAGAGCAGTATGCTGGGTCGCCTGGTCAGAGGCCTTGAAGAGAAGTCCAAGGGGTGTAGTACCCAAGGGGCTGGAGGATTATAGGAGCCTGTCCCTTTGGTTGAGCTGGCTGGTGCCCGAGTGGATGATCCCATCATGCAGTAATCCAAAAAAAACCTGCGTTCTGTCGAAAGAATGTAGCGTACTGGAGGTGCAACGTGACGGTAAACCTTGGGTGCAGTTTTTGGTTCAATGTTGGTGAGACCAAAGTTGTCCTGAAGATGGGTGAGATCGTTGGTCTCATATCCCAGCCGCGGCTCCACTTTGACAGCGGGAAACCACGCGAGCCGATTGCGGGACAGGCGTGTCTGCGTGGGTGGCGTTAGCGGCGCGCGTGACGTAGTAGGTGCTGTCCGCTGTGGCGCGCGACTGGCATGAGTTAACGTGTTTATTGGTTTCCACAAGGTGGTTGTGAACAATATTATTATTTTCTAAGGTTATTTTTGTGTACAAAATAAAAAGAGTACCGAGTCTATGCCTCTGATAGTAGTGATATTTTGTGCAGAGTTTGAGTGAGAGAAAAAAAGCTTTAAAAATACTAATCTGAATGTGTTGAATTTTTTTATTGTTATAATCTTTTGTTATATGTCTGATTTATTCATTCAACTATTGTGTGAACTGTCAAATCCCAACTATTCCACGTAAAGGTGATTCCCACGTTTCCGTAATACCTTTTCCACCAGATAGCTGTCGGGATATTGCACTTTAGTGAGTTCCTTCGCGTAGAAACCGCCTTCAATGGGTTGATTCTGATAATCGGTTAGTTTGTATGTGAGTGGATTGGTATTTTTCACCTCATTCACGGTGAATATTTCCGTTGTATAGTTAGGCTTTTCAAGGCATTTTTATACTTGCTGACTCAAACTTTACCGCCGACTTTACATGTTCGCTTTAGTTTGCTTCTTTTCATTTGACACGGATTGTACACACTCCGATACAATTCTTTTTCGTTAGCCGCTGTGACGCTTTTCGGTTCCATTTTAATTGTGCGACGTTGAGTATCATTGTAAGATTCAATTAAATCAAGTGAATTGTTGATTCAGTTGTGAGAGCCTCGAATTGTGAAGTGCTTCCAGATTTTATTTTTTAACGTTCGGTTGAAACGTTCACATATCGATGCCTTTCAATTATTGGAAGTTCAGTACATGTTGATCTTATAATGTTTCATCAGAGCATTGAATTCACTGTTGTAAAATTCTTTACCCTGATTAACGTGAAAGTGTTTGGGCACTCGACCCTGAGCCAGTGCAGATTTCATAGCGGCTGTAACGTCTTTGACATTTTTACTCGTAATTGGCACAGTCCACGCAAATTTCGAAAATATGTCGATAATTGTTAGCATGAATTTATATCCCTTATTGACAGATGAGTATGCCGACAAAGCAACAAGATCAGCTTGCCAAGTCTCGTTCAACGCGCGTATATCCACATAACGTCGAGGGTAGTTGCGGCGGGCTGGTCTGTGTAGCTCGTCCGCTATCGCCGTTTTCATGTCTCCGTCACTCACTCGCTGCTCCTCCATAAGTTCCAGTGTCGTCGTCTATCACAAGGGCACATAACTGAAGGAAATCTCTAGGAAACGCGTCCCTGGCGGGGTACTCTCGGCTATCCATGACGATATCGTCATCAGCTATTTTTAACCCAATTCGGAATATCCGAAAATTCCCAAAAAATTCAGGGAACCAGTTTTGGGTATCATCTCAATATTCCATTAGTTTGTATTTTAAAATGTTTCACAAATTAATAAATAGAAATTTATGAACAATGCAAGACGAGTAAATTCGACCATTTTACTAAAAAATCGATATCTGGAACCCAAATATCTATTAAGAAAAAATATTCCAGGGATTTATTCTTGATTTTATGGTCTTTCAAAAAAACCTTATCACATTGGGCTCGGTTTCAAAAAACCGATTCATTTCACCACCTGAAAATGGGCTATTGCGAAAGGAGAAATTTCGCATAAAATTGAAGTATTTCTGAAGACACAATGTTTTTGTCGCAAAAATACGTAATTTATTAGTGAGAAAATGAATGTTGACATGTTATAGGACAGTTCAGACTCGCTTTGCTCGTGTGAATAACCTCGAGCAAGGTAAAAAAACAGTTCCCACAACAGTATCATAACATACTATTTAGGTAAACTTGAGAAATAGGGTCAGAAACTTCGATTTTCAAAGAGAAAATGTGGATTTTATACGTATCTCAAAAGTCGAAAAAACTGACGTCGCCGGCTATGGGTGACGAATTCGTTCACTTTCGAACTTCGAGCGATCATAACTTCGCAGGGTCCTAACGCATGCTAACGTGTTTGCGCGTGTGAGCGTATACCACCGTGAAGTTTTTTTAGGTGCAGGTCCCAAGCCGCATCCACTTCGCCCTCCCGAGATACCAGGATATGCCAAAGTCAGATATGACGATATCGTCATGGATAACCGGCGGAGGGTTAACCATATACCCCTGTTGTCCATTATTCATGTGTAGAATGAGTGAATGACTGAATGGATGGATGAATATATATTTGATATATTATTAGTTCGTGTGAATCAGAGCATGTAAGTGAGGAAAACGAAGATTTTAAGATATTTTAGAGCTGATGAATAAAAATAGGGATCATAATTCATGTCAATAAATGTTAGTCGATAGACGGTACATCAACGCCTGTGGAAAAAGGATATCCTGTAATGAGATAATTGCATAATTATTGAACAGTACCTGATTTTATATAATTACATTAATAACAGCCCAAAAATGATATATTTCAAATAAATTCAGTATTCACCGGTATTTTTTCGTTCACAATGTTGACGGATATTGTGATTCACAACAGTCAATCTTTTTCGAAGATATTCAACTACATATGTGAAAACGATAAATATCTTGAAATATCGAAACTTCGGGAGTCACAAGAAAAGGATCAGCAAGTGGAGATATGGATCATTATCAGGATGTAGATCGCCACCATAAAATCAAAACTATAATTAGCGATAGAACGTGCTATGGCAGACCGATTTGGAATATGCAGCAGTTTAAAAATGAAGCATTCATTTATGTGTTCAGTCTTAACCGGTAGACTGGTATTGGATCATATATGATCAGAAAAAAAGTTGTGCTAATTTCACGAACGCCGCACGTATGTCTACCAATGTCATTAATTATTAATATCGCTTTACAGACGAGAAAGCATAGCCGTAAATTCAAAATTACATTCATATAATTAATCATTTTTATAAAACAGTTCGTGGCACGACCAAAGCGCAACGGCGTAGTAGACCGTTGCAACGTCAGCGTCTCCGCGCCCTCCAGATCCCGGGTGTAATCAATATCGGGTTAAGGTGAGCGCGGGATCACGCGCTTCAGGAATGATCGTCGCGAGGCGAGTCTTTGTTCTAAATGATGAAATCAGCAAAAACCTTGCTCGCTGTCCGACGCTCCAAGGGGTGTCGGACGAGCGAGCGAAGTTAGTCCCGTTAGAGACAGGATCAAACCAACGTCAACGGAAACATGTTCCTTCCAAGCTGTCGAGTATAGAGTTATCAGTCTTAGAGTCACCGACGAATAGAGAGAGAATTCCTCTAATTCTACACGCGGTGTTCAAAGCGTCTCACGTCGCGACGTTAGCCTTTCGAAGTTAGATTTAAAGTGTAGGAAGCTGTGCCACGAACTTAGTCAAGTTGTGTAATCTTAATTGTATGTGAGTGTAAAAGTGTGAGTCGTTCTGCGAATTTGGAGCTAAACCACCGAAGAGTAGGTGCGAGAGAGAGAGAGAGTTGTCATGCGAAAATTACACAACGATTATGTATTTTCATACGTTTATTCAAAACAGAGAATTACGTTATAATTGAGAACAACAATGGTGAGTGCAGGCGTTAACGTTATATTAAATTCATGTATAAGCAAAATTAGGCGTGCGTTACGCCGGGAAGCAGTATTGAGACTGCTCACACGGCCTCTCGCCGGGCTCGGCGACAGTGCATATAAAGTGCATATAATCGCGTAAATTGAGCACTGCTGCCGATAAGGAAGCCAAGCGCGCAAGGCGGGCTACGCTGCACGATGAATTTTGTACTCATTTAAATGATCCCCGGCATGTTCCTACGAGAGGATATAAAACTGTTACATTTTATAACAAATGTTCCAGCTCTATCACAGAGTAAACATTAAGATAAGAATATTCCTGTAAGCTTCCCCGTCTTCCGTTTCTCTTGCTATCTTTTTCATTAAACATTCAGGTTCCATAGAAAACATTCCTAAATTTAATATTGAAATCCTCCAATCCATTTCACAAGGATCGTCCCGTAGAGAGCGATCGCCAACTTACCTATGGAAAAATTAAACATAAACCTCCACGGTTACCTAGAGGGTTAAGTCGTCGCGTGCGAGACCGCTCCGCATGTGACACCATTTCTGTTTATGTGTCATATATAATCAAATCAAATAACTTTTCTGCTTTTCAACCTATTTGAATGAAACTTGGTGTTCGAAGTTTTTTGAGGTCACTGAATCTGAATCTGAATTGCAAAATTCAATACGGCAGATCCGAAATGGTTACAAATGTTCATATGTGACAAAGATTTTAGAAAACTTTGTATAAGGGTTTTAGCCGTCACTGATCACGAATCTGAAGTCAGAATTTAAAAATTCAATCTGGCAGACTCGATATGGTTGAGCAAAAATGACTTGTTGTTTAGAATGATTTTTGAAATTTCTGAAAAATCTATAGAGGAGTTTTTTGCTCAATGATTGTGATTTTTAAATCAGATTTGCAAATTATATAATGGCCGACTTAAACGAAAATAGCCCACCTAATATAACGAATGAAAAAATAAAAACTGTGGAGATATATAAATTACCTATATTGTATTCGATCTTGTGAGCAAATTTTAACCCCCGATTATGGAAATTATGGAACTTCGGCTATGAAAAAATGTGCAAGATTTTAGTAAAAAAAAAAAACAAATACAAGAAAGTAACTAAAAAATCAACCCTTAATAACATTTTTTAACTTTTAGGGATAATAGATACAAAAATGATTACGTGATAAAATCAAAAGAACGAAAAACCGTCATCAAAAAAAAATTTGAATACGATAGAGGAGAAATTGAAATTTCGAAAAAATTGAATAAATTGAAACATTCACCCGCATCCCCAATTTTAGGGGTTGAGAGTAGTAAACAAAATTAGAGTATCTCCAGCAATTGTCCCAGTTTAAAAATTTGAAAATGTTTTCTGACGAACTGGAAGAATTGAGAAATTAACCCTGAATCCCTATAAATAGGGGTTGGTGGTAAGCAAATCGTATTAATAACCCCCAAAATCGATCCAGCTACTCAAAACATCCTTATATTCCAAAGAATATGAGATTTGCTTCATCTTTGGACTATGCCAGTTCGAGCATGAATAGTGAAAAATTCCGTGCTAGTCAATCGGTTAAGAGGTGAAACAATGCAGGTAGATGAAATTGAGATTTTAAAAACCTACCCTTTTCACATAGCGATTTCTTTTAACGTTCAAAATAAATGGTTGAATATGATTTTGATTGGTAGAAGATAACGTATATTCTTCAAACGATTAATTATAAAATGAATCAATGGTATAAAAGAAAAAACCAAACAAGCTATAATTATAAAATGTCTGACTTTAAACACAGATAACGTCAACGGACGAATTTATATTCAAATACAGAGAAGCTATAGAAATAGTTGAATTTAATCGTTCACGCTTCTTCCAAAATGTTGTACTATCTAAATAATATATGGATGAACATATATCCAAGCAATATGCTGTTAAAACATCTATGCTGAAAGACTATTGTTTCTACTGTTGGTCGGTTATTATTATATGATATTTCTCCTTTTAGATTAAATGTAACCTATATTCACAATAACGATTCTACGCTACGGATCAGTCGATCCGTATAATCACATGCTCTTTCTAGCTCTGATTGAAAATTTGCAGAATATGTTTCGGGGGCCGAGCTGAAGACAGGAAAGTGTCTCTCTGAATACCCAAGATTATTACCTGCAGCTTGGCACTAATTCTATCTTATTCAATTTGGCTATGCAATTCTATGAGAAAATTAATATTGGCATTCTGAAATAACAATATTCGAGTTTGGTCAGTGATTAGTGAAGCTTGCCACTCATTCTAGTACATAAGATGCACTGCAAACTTCGGAATGATGTGAAAGAAGACTACTCGAATTAACTTATCTTTAGATGCGAAGATCGGCGAGATTGAGAGCCGTCGGATCGTGTAGGTCGGTGTCCGTGGAATTCTGGGGCAGAGCCTCACCTCGAGACCGGAAAGGATGATGAATATAAACGATGATGAACATCAGGTTAGTGAACATCAACTTAGTCTTTCTGAATTTGAAATTTGGCATTGTATTCGGAACATTCAATCTGTTCTAATCAAGTGTATGATCAGATGCATAAAGTCTAATCCTTATTCAGATTACTATACCATTAATTCATAATCAATAACAAATGATATCCTTTTTTTGTAGGTTCTGGATGTTCTCTTATCCCGTTCAAACGGTGGGAGATATTTGTAATATAACAAAAGCATTTGGCGGCGGATATTAACCTCCAAGTAGAAAATTTGGAACGAGAGTTATCGAAAAAAAAATATGCCATTCGCAATCACTAAGATGCTAAGAAAGACTTGGTAAAGGCAATCTCCAGAATGCGCTCAAAATGGCAAAAGTCAGAAGTAGTATAGATATGACAGTTCCAGGCCACAAAATGGCGCCGTACTGGCAGAGTAGCCCCGATGCCTACCTTACCGACAGTCAGTATGTTACCACCGCGATGGTAAGCCTTACCCACGATATTGTTACCAGCTGAAGCGTTTACATAGGTGGTGCCACGAGCATTATTGCCCGATTTTACCAACAACAACAGTTTGGCAATGAATTATTTGCTTAGTCAGAGGAGGGGCCATTTTGATTTTTTGTCTAGTCGAATGAGCAGCCATTTTGATTTTTCACCGTCGGATGAGCAGACATTTAAAATTATTTCATTGTTAGATGGTAAACATTTTACCGTCGAAATTGTTTTTTCCGATCTTACCGACAGTATGGTGTTACTGGGTGTTACCTCAGGTTTGTCGTGTGTGGCGCCCTCTCCATCACATCATCGATCAATCAATATTCCATCAATCCAGTCTGCGTGATGTTTCCAATGCTCGCCGCAAGATGGTAATTTTTTTTATTTTATCATGTGGTTGGGGGTGAACGTTTGAAAAAAAAAAAATAACTGTTGGATGGTTTAAATAGATTGTCAAATTTTTCTCACGGAATGCAGGTTGAGACCTGTGGAATAGGGTGCTTTTATTGGGTAGAGGAGGTAGTGGGGGTGAAGTAAATCGTTTCAAAATAGCGGTTGAATGCTTTTAAATATATCGTGAAATTTTTTTCACACGAAACACCGGGTGATATTGTCAATAAACCAGTCTGGGAGCAAGGGGTGGGTCCATAAAAATTCTTCCCACAAAATTCTTCTTACAAAATGCATCTCGAGACTTGTCCGACGGAAAATTGTAGTGGGGGTGGGTGGTATATCAAACGTAAGCCTATTCCGATAGTCACTCTATTCTCATCGCCTCTTCGGGTCGTGAACTGCTCTTACTTGTGAAAAAGAAAAAACAGAAAACTAATCGAAACGCAATGGATCTGACAACAGTTAACCACGTCAGCCGCCTGAAGAATCTGCCAACCAAGAAAATATCAGAACTCGTAATTGGGTGAGGGGGGGGGGGGGGGGGGAGTGTATGACGTCACCGGGTTACGACTGGTCGAAACAAAATTCGGAGTACGTGTTCCGGCGACGATCTATGGAGAATACAACGTCTTCTTACCACTGAGAATCGTAAGGGTTCTACAAGAAGATTCTACTCAGCTGACTGAAATGTGTAACATGGCTGGGGAAAATTGTCTGCAAATAAAATACCTTGGTGGGCAATTCAACAAGTTTGAATTTTCATGCAGTTATGTACCGTAAATAAACAGTGCGATCCCCTCTTCTTCTACAAAATTTATCCGCGAGACGATAAAAGCAGGTGTGCTGGAGATAGAATAGTCAGTCTTCTACCTGCTATCTGACGGTAAAAACGAGCGCAACATTCCCACTCCTCAACATGGCGATGATCCTAGACGTGCAATGCTTTATAGGCCATAACATGATGTTTGTACCCAAGGAAGTTGCAGTCATGAATGTAAACGGTTCGGGTCTGAATTATATCATTTTCAAGCCACCCTATGACTTGGCAAGCTTACCACTTGAACATGGAGCTACCAATGTCCTGATTGACTCACAATCACCACGGAATATCATGGAATGCGGCCAACAAATCTCACGAGGATGTACCGAAGTTTGTGAGAAAATGGTGGGAGATGCGTGTTACGTATACGTCAAAGGGGAGGAGAAGAAAGCATGGCTGACGGAGGTTATCGATGGTACAACGAGGGTTATTAATATGGAAGATTTGCACATTACACCCCCTGTACTGGAAAAATTGAGGTATATGGAAGCGGCACCCTGGCGTGACTTGAACCATGGATACTTCCTATCGAATAACATTTGGAAGCATGTAGAGAAAGGATCAATTTGGTATGACGACAACCCTGAATACATCCCGGCGTACAACTGCGCCTTTGAAAATGCGCAGCGACTAAGGAGTTGGTATTTGAAGGAGTGTACCAGCTCCCTCGAGAAATCCTTCCGTCTGTACAAAGAATTGGATGGTTTAAGGGCAATGATGTCCGAGGATATAGCTTTTTTACCAAAAGAAATCTACACGTTCGCATCAAACACCATCAATGATGTGTTGGATAAACTGTCTGAGAATATGAAAATGGATGCTAAGATCGCCAGTTGCCGCAGATGCCTCCTACATCATACACCAGCACCCGATGGCGATATAGTGAATGGGCCAAATCCTCTAGTGAAGGACTGTCTGGAATGCAACCGTCCGCCTAAAAAATGCTCGCAATATGCACAAAAATACCTGTAGAATTCATTACAATTATATTATAGTTTACACATACAATTAAAATGGAATATCTAATAAAATTATTTACCTATCTAGGAAATAGAATTTATTATAAAATATATCCTAGTTTATACATAGAATTAAAAATGAAATTATTTACACAACCAAATGTAATGAAAAAAAAATTTTTTTCATACAACTATGCATATATCTTTATAAGTTTTATCTGTTCTTTTCATATAAATTCATCTGATAGGAAAATGTAAAAATATTATAAATTTTATTTGCTATAAAATACACGATGAATAATTGTAAATTTTATTGTTCAATATAATCTTCATTATCATATACATTCTATAAAGTACTCACAAAAGTAGAAACTCGTTGAAGTTTTCGGGTTTTCCAATGAGCACCTTTTTTTCACCACTCACTTTGTCAAGCGCCTGTTTTTGCACGAGGGATTTTTCAAATGCGAGAGAAGTTTTAAACCGCTATCTGAATTTGATAAAAAAGGAGACACGCTCACCCTCCACCGAGCAAAAACCAACCAGCCAATCAGTCGTGGGGTGTACACCACGTGACATGAAAGCAAAAATGTAGCGTGGGAACAGTATTAGCTACGTAAAATTTTTTCAAGAGCTCGCTACCAGCTTTGTTTTTTTTTTTTTTTTTTTGCTGGCCGATTTTTTTCTCATCGCATACCGCACGCTGATATTGTTTGAGGTGTGCAGGCTCGGACTTGTTCGCTATGGAGAGTCATGAATCCCAAAAACTGTATGTGCACATTGTCGCGCCAAACACTGCTCGCTACATGCTTTTCGTTGACCGATTTTTTTCCCATCACATACCCGACGCTAATATGGTGGGGAAGGGGCCGGAGGGGGGGGGGGGGAAGAGGGGGGGGTGTACAGGCTTAGACTTGTTCGCTATAAGTCATAAAACCCAAAAACTGTACGTGCATATTGTCGCGCCAAACACTGCTCGCTACATGCTTTTCGTTGACCGATTTTTCTCACCACATGCCCCATGCTGATTAGGGTTGGGGTGTGCAGGCTCAGACCTGTTCGCCATGAAATTTTTTGATTCTTTGATGGCTGGGGGAAGGGACCCTCACCATCACACCCAAATTCTTGCGATCTATAGACATACATATAAGCTCAACGCATCCGATGCAGACTCATCAGTCTTACACGATACGTGCAAGTCAAAAATTCTTCAAAGTTCTGCTTATATCAACATGAAAGTCATGGCCGCTGAAAAATACTCAAATCTCGTCAAAATGATGGAGAATGCGCACAATTGGTTGAGCGGGCTGCATCCTGAGCAGGAGAATGCCGATATATTGAGGCACTGCTTTGACATTTGAACGGAAAATCTCCAATTGCTGCGTGATGTTTTCAAGCGACCGAGAACGAGCATAGGTGCAAAACTGCGAATTCAGCATGCAATCACACTCGTACAATCCAGGATACCAAATATTCAGCAACAGCTGCGGCAACGACAGCAGTAGCGGCAGCAGCGGCACGCTGTGGTGATGGGTGCTAATATCGGCAGTCCTGCGGGCATACAGTGGCACGACGTCGATAGTGCTTTTGCCAGCCGGATCCGAACGGGCGTTGTCACAAATCTCCGGCATAAGAATTTGGAAGCCTTTTTGGACGACGCGCAGCGGATCATCGTTCAGCGATTGAGGCTGGTACTGCGCAAGGAGGAAAATCTGGAGGTCAACCTGACCTTATTGTGCAAATTTGAAAACACAAAGCACGACGGGATTGCGGAAGAAGTTAAAAGCTTCAACACCTCCGACCCCGCGATCCTTCCCTCGAGCGATATAAACGGTTGGTTTACATACGCAAGGAGCGATCTACTTGTGAAGGTTAAAGATTTTGAATAACGCGATTCTGGGTGGAGCATGATCGAGATCCTCAATACTGCCGTAAACATCAACCGGTACCACCCTCTCGCTGCAGGGCTTTCAACATTCGTTGAGCTACCTGAGGATATTCGGCTAGAGAAGGCTGTGATTAATGTGAGAAACAAAGATGAAAGATGTCTTCTATGGTCCATGATTGCAGCCCGCCACCCGGTCAACACCCAGATCTATAGGATTAGCCATTATCGCCGCTATATTTCAGAGTTGGACTGTACAGTTATCAAATTCCCTGCTACTCTACATGATGTGAAAAAGCTGAGGAGATTGAATAATTTGCGAATCAATGTACATGGGATGGAATCTCAAACTTTTTCGCACCATACAAAATCTAATAAAAGCATGCCAATTTATTTGAGTGATCATTCGAGTAGCGCGAACATTGACACGATTCATCTTCTGATGGTAGAGAGTAATCCAGAAAATGATATGGCTCACGAGTTAACATCAAGATTCCACTTTGCTTGGATTAAAGATCTTTCACGATTGGTAAGCAAACAATTGTCTGATCATGATGGTCAACTGTTTTTATATGACAGATGTTTGTGCCAGTTTAGTGTGAAACATGTCTACGACAATTCTCGTTAAGATGGCATTACGTTCAATAAGATAGGCATGGAATATCTCAAGTTTAAAGACTTGACATTTTCAAATTTTCGAAACAAAGCTACCGTGCCGTTTGTCGTTTACGCCGTTCTCGAATGTATATTAGAGTCTATACCGGTTGATGAATTCCAAAATCACGTTTCAAACCGTTAAAATCATAAATTTCAAAAGCATATCCCGCCCAGTGTAGCATACTATGTACATTGCGCGTACGATGAGACTTTATGGGAGTTCCACAGTAAACGTGGTGCCGATTGTATAGATTGGTTCATGCAGCAGCTTAACGATTTATCGGTTCAAGTGGAGTCACGCATCGAAAACATAATTCCGATGAAATCTCTAACCCAAGTGCAACGCAATCGTCACATGCGTGCGAAGAATTGTTATATTCGCAAAAAACCGTTTACCCCTGAGGAAAAAAAGTGTCACAATCACTGTCACTTCACGGGTATATATCGTGGTCCTGCTGATAATCGGTGTAATTTGAATTTCAAAGAGACGCATACAATTCCGATAGTTTTCCACAATTTGTCCGGTTACGATTCGCACTTTTCAATAAAATCTGTCGCGTCAACTTTTCCCGGTGAAATCACACTGCTACCCATAAATAAGGAAAAATATATATCCTTCACGAAACGCGTTGATGGAAAAATGATGCACTTGAGATTCATCGATTCGTTTCAATTTATGGCTAGCAGCATCGATAAATTTTCCACATATTTGAATGATGCCGACAAGCACACGACACCTAAATGTCATAATAATCCGACTCAGTTCAGTTTGATGACTCGCAAAGGCGTTTTTCCCTATGATTACGTCGATTGTTGGGGGCAACTCAATGAAACGCGATTACCTGCAAAGAAGCATTTCTACTCGCACCTCTGCGATGCAAATATTTCAGATGCCGATTACGAACACGCTAAAAATGTTTGGGGGGAATTTCATTTAGAGTCATTGGGGGGCTATTTAAATTTGTATTTAAAGGCTGATGTTCTTTTGTTTGCCAATATTTTCGAAAATTTCCACGCTAGCTGCTTCAGAACATACGATTTAGATCCGTTGCACTACTGCACAGCACCGGGACTTGCCTTTGACGCGATGCTCAAGCATACTAATGTAAATTTACAACTTTTAGACAACCCTGAAATGGTGTTATTCATTGAAAGAGCCATTCGGGGCAGCATAGCACAATGTTCTAATCGACACGCTCGGGCCAATAATAGATTCATGGGTGAAGATTTTGATCCAAACAAAGCGGAGTCATACCTCGTGTATTTTGACGTGAATAATCTGTACGGTGCAGGTATGAGCATGCGTTTACCAGTCAGCTCGTTCGAGTGGTAGTATGAGCACGTCGATTTAACAAACCATCCGGACGATTCGCCGATCGGTTACTTTATGTAGGTAGATTTGGACTACCCTGTAGAACTCCATGAGGATCACGAAGGCTTACCTCTTTGTCTCGAGCATTTCACTCCTCCAGGTTGTAAAAACGTCAAACTCGCGACCACTCTTGACCCCAAAACAAAGTATATAATGCACTATAGAAATTTGAAACAGTGTTTGAGTTTAGGGTTGCAAGTAACGAAAGTGCACAGAGTGTTGAAGTTTGCACAATCTCCGTAGCTCGAGCCTTACATCACGCTCAATACAGACATGCGCAAGCGGTCTAGGAACGAATTTGAGAAAAACTTTTACAAACTCATAAATAACGCTGTGATCGGCAATACTATGCAGAATGTGCGAAATCGTAAAAATGTTAAATTGGTCGCAAAATGGGAGAGAAGAGGTGGTGCGAGAACGCTTATTACCCGAGCAAACTTTCAGAGCTGCATCGTATTCGGCGCTGATATGATTATCATTCAAATGAATCCTGTCAAAGTTCACTTCGCTAAACCTATTTACGTCGGCACATCAATTCTAGATCTGTTAGAAATCATTCTTCATGATTTCCACTATAATTATATCAAAACCAACTTTTTGAACAGCGAGTTCAAATTGTTGTATACCCACACACAGCCTCATTCATCAATTTAACGTATCGAACATCTACGATATCATCAAACGTGATGTGGATGCAATGTTTGATACCTCTGACTATCCGCCCGACAATGTGTATAGTATTTCTCGTAAAAACAAGAAACGACTAGGGCTAATGAAGGATGAAGATAACGGTTAAATTAGGACAGAGTTTGTGGGAATGCGAGCAAAGCTGTACACATTTACTACGATGGGTGAGGATGGGAAAAAATATGACAATAGCGTAAAAGTGAGTAAGCGTGCCAAGGGTGTAAAAAATTTATCGATAGATAGCATTACGTTTGATAAGTATAAGCGCTGTCTGATGGCTTACTAAGAGTTGACCCTCCCCCAGTATTTAATACGCAGTAAAAAACGTAAAGTGAGCACGACCGTACAAAAAAATTAGCTCTGAGTTGGCAAGATGACAAGCGGCAATTGATACCTGGACAGACCGACATCGTACCTTGGGGGTTCGTCGCCGCCTCCCAATAGCTATAGCATAGATCTGTGGACGTAAAATTGATGTAAATATTTGATGTTTAACAAGTCGGACGATCTACCATCAGGCAGAAACGTTTTACCATCAATACGATATTGAATGGATTCGAAGTTTAAAAATGTGAAGTCATATACTTAACAATTATTCATTTATTATAGGTTCTCTTCATTATTATAGGTTGTTGTTGTTGCCGCCGTTATCGTCGTTGTCGTCCTTGTCGTCGTTGTGGTCGTTGTCGTCGTTGTCGTCGTTGTCGTTGTCGTTGTCGTCGTCGTTGTTGCATTTGTTGTTTTAGTTGTCATTATTATTGCTATTATTGTTGTTTCTATTGTAACGCGTATGGTACATGTGTGTACAAAAGGGATAAATGTGGAAATATTTCTATATTCGAATCTTTTATTGTAATTCTGGAGATACATACAAATCATGCTACATGTCTGTTTTATTTATCCAATTATTGTGCGGTCTATCAAAACCCAACCACTTCACGTAGAACAGATTCCCTCGTTTGCGTAATACTTTCTCCACGAGGTAGCCGTCGGGGTATTTTACTTTGCTGATCTCTTCCTCGTAGAAGCCTCCTTCGATGGAATGATCTTGATAATCGGTAAGTTTGTAGGTGGGTGGATTGGTATTTTTCACCTCACTCACGGTGAATATTTCAGTCGTCCAATTGGGTGTATAACCTTTTTCGAATACATTCTTGTACTTGCTGATTCGAACTCGATCACCCACAGTAAATTTCCGTGCTCGATCACTTCGTTTGATTTGCCGAGGCTTGTATACGCTACGATAAAGCTGTCTTTCATTTTTAGTGATAACATCCACCAGTTTCATCTGAATCGTGCGATGTTTGGTGTTGTTGTAGGACTTCATTAAATCAACCCAAAATATTAATCCACTTGTACGATCCTTGGAGAGTGAACCGCTTCCACATTTCATTTTTCAATCTTCGATTAAAACATTCGCATATCGACGCCTTTAAGTTGCTAAATGTCGAATACATGTTGATATTGTGCTGCTTCACGGGGGCTTTGAATCCGCTGTTGTAAAAGTCTTTGCCTTGATCAACGTGTAGATGTGTTGGTAGAAAGAAGAAAAAAATCCAGAACAGGCGGGCAAAGTAAACAGCGGAAGAGAACAGTGAATCTTAAATCCATCATCACAGCCGCAAAGATCGCCATGCAACCGGGTCATAAAGCCGTCAAGTCGGCGTTGGTGGGTGCCCATGCGGCTGCTTTAGCGGGTGGTGCTGCGGGTATAGCTAAAGCTGTCAACGAAGCTAGTGTCAACAAACATCGGTTGAATTAGACCAAATGGCACAATACAACAATGGAGGCGGTTTCGTTAGGCAAGGGATTATACCTGCGACCCTACCGCAGCGGAATGGGCCTGTACATACGTCCGGCAAAAAACTAATAAAGCTACCACTCCGAGCTCTCACTGACATTGATTTACGCGAATATGCTAAAAATATGAAAATATCGCAATTTCGGGGCGTTTTCATGCAGAATGATCTGCCGAAATCAAGACCAAAAATGCGAGAATCTGCAATTATCAATCTTGACGATAAAAACGGTCCAGGGACACATTGGGTTGCGTAGAAGAAATATGGTGACCATATTCTGTATTTCGATAGTTTCGGTGATTTGAAACCGCCTAAGGACTTAATGAGGTATCTCGGTGTTGGTAGCATCGAATACAATCATTAAAGGTATCAGAAATATGATTCTGTGATTTGTGGCCACTTTTGCCTCAAATTTCTCAGCAAACAGATATAAAAAGACAAGTGTCACATGAGCAAGCATTAGTTATGTCGGAATCGTTGACGTTAACACTGTCAGGCGCATCCTCCGTGCTCGAGGCTTAATATTTCCCCGCGATCGAGTTATCACCGGAGAAAAACTATGTTCTCGGACTCCTCGAGTTCCTAACATTCAATTAAATACCCAATATTCATGAGACGTGTTATAAATTTTACCGGAAACGAGCGGACAACAGCAGAGAGAGCATCACGATACCCACCGGATGCTATGAAATTGAGGATATTGAAAATTTTCTGCGTAAGGAGCTTCCCACCGACATCACCCTCAGTCTGAAAGTTAACGACAACGAGCTGAACAGTGAAGTCACGTGCAATCATGTGATAGACTTTAAACCCAAAGATTCCATCAGTCGATTATTAGGATTGAAGGCGGTTGAGCTAGCACGAGACGTTACTCATAAATCTGAATCTCCAGTAGCCACACTGAAGTTTAATACTTTATGCGATGACTGTAGCATAACTACAGGGGCGTACATAAACGAGCGTTGAGTTCACACGATTCACGAATTTTTCCCAACCGTTCCGTCAGGATATAAGATTGTCGAAGTGCCTGCCAGCGTCATTTACCTACCAATCGCCGAATAGTCGATACATCACTTACAGCTGAGAATAGTTGATCAAGATGACGAGCTGATTAATTTTCGCGGCGAAACGATTACTGTGCGTTTACACGTGAAATCATTCAAAAAATGGGGATCGTGTTTGAGACGAGAAAGTTGGGCAAAAGTTATAAAAGTCAGACGTCATGGTCAAAAATCATCAGTCGCCCGACACCTCTGACAACGTTGACACCGCCCACGAGTTTGACACCTCTGAACGTTCGGTTTCTCCGGAGTCTAGGTCTTCGATTACATGGAAATTTTGGAAAATAAGAATTCGTGTTCGCTGCATCCTGCGTGTGTGACCATGGAAGAAATAATAAGAATACAGAAACTTGTAGTATTCGACGAATCGATTACGCACTCTGAGGTTCATGCTCATCAGCCGTTTGCATCATCCACCTACCAGAATAACGATGAAATCCATATTGTTGTTCAACATCAAGGCTTGTGTCTACTGCCCAGTAAAAGCTTTCTCCACATTCACGGAAAATTTACAAAGGACGATGGTGTAAATGCGGTGACGACTACGAAAGTAATCAATATGGCTGTTTGCCATTTGTTTCAGGAAGTTCGCTACGAGTTAAGCGGTGTGGAGATTGATCGGAATAAAAATGTTGGTATCACCATCGTTATGAAGGGTTACTTATCCCCAAGTCCCGGTCAGCAATATAGTCTGGAGAGTACCGTTTGGTTGAGCGGTGATACTAAACTAACTTATGGTTCTGGACATTTCGACGTTGTTCTACCGGTGAATTATCTGCTGGGCTCCGCGAAGGTTATTGTGGAGTCATCGTCAATGGCAAACACGAGTTGATTTTCACACGTTCCAACACCGATTTGAATGCGATGATTCAGACCTCGCCCACGGAAAACTTTGAAATTACCCTTAATTAAATCGAATGGTTGCTACCCTACATCAAACTCGCCGATAAACCGAAAATCCAGCTACTCAACTACATCGCCAAGGATTCGGCCATATCCATGAGTTTTTGTTTTTGGGAATCGTACGTCTATCCGATGCTCCCGCCAACGACGCGGCATGTGTGGGCGGTCAAGACATCAACGCAGTTGGAGGAGCCAAGATATGTCGTTCTAGGATTTGAAACTGCACGAAGAAACAATCCCCAGAAAAATGTCAGTGAATTTGATCATTGTCGAATCAGAGATGTAAAACTCTTCCTCAACTCGCAGTGTTATCCCTACGGAAATATGAATCTCGATAAATCCAATAATCAGTAGGCCATTCTCCACAACATGTGTGTTCAATTTTAAACCGTCTACTACAAAAAAGAGGCTGAACCTTTGTTATCGAAGCGTGGATTTATAAACCAAGCTCCCCTCAACGTTATTGATTGCTCGAAACAGAATGAATCGTTAAAAACCGGACCGGTGGATATTCGATTGGAATTTGACGCGAGCGTGGAATTTCCCGCAAACACCGCAGCCTATTGCATGATCTTGCACGATCGTATTGTCGAGTACAACCCGATTTGTGGCACGGTTAAGAAATTGGGATGAGTCAATTTTGGGATAGGAGTTTTAATTATTATTATTATTGCGTGACTAATGAAAATATGTGTAAGGTTATTTACTCAATTCGAAATACGATGATCTATTTCCATTGTTACGTATCAACTGAAAACAGAATGTAATTGTTGATAAATAAAATAAACAAATATTCAAAGCTTCCAGGACTTCTATTTCCGGTTTGGATGTGAGTGGCAGGTGTGAGAAAGAGTATGAGTGAAAAGGCAAAAATTAGCAGGATAGAAAAGGCGAGCAGGAAAGGAAATAGGACAGAGAAGGAGCGGGGAGGACCAAGACGGGCTGACGGGTGAAGGGAATAGGGAGGCAGGAGCAGAAGGGACGGACAGGTGAGAAAAGGGTAAGAGTTTTTTGAGGTTAGTTGCAGAGAGCGGCGGACGGCAGGGGGGAAAGATAATATAGAAGAATAGGCGGGGACATCTAGGGAGCAGAAAGGGGGATAGAGCAGAGACAGATAGGCGGCAGGCAGATAAGGTAGGGAGCGGTGGCGGAACGAAAGAATATGAGCAACGCGGATTACCAGAAAGAAGGGGTGAAGAGAAGGGAAGAAGGGAAAAGGAAGGTGAAAGGAAATAGGAAGGGAAGAGCAATAGGCGGAATGCTGTCAGGGGTAATAAAGGAGATAGTAAGCGGGGGGGAGGGAGGGTAGAGGTAAAAAAGGGGATGATAATAAAGAAAATAAGTGTAGGGGGAGAAAGATGGCTAGTAATAGGGATATACGTAAATGGGGATCTGAAAGAGAAGATAGGGGAATTGAAAGAGCAAGCAGAAGAGGCAGATGAAGGAACAAAAGTGCTAGTGGAGGGCGATTTTAATGCCAGGACAGGGCAAGAGGGAGGAGGATGCTGGGGAGGAGGAGAGGAGGAGAGTAGGAGTAGGAAATCAAAGGACAGGAAAATAAACTCAGAAGGTAAGCTGCTGGTGCAATTTTTGGAAGAGACAGGATGGGTAATAATGAATGAAAAAACATAGAGGGTGATGAGGAGGGGGAATTTACGTATGTATGATGGGCGGGGGTGACGGTGATAGATTACGCTATAGGAGACAGCTAGGTAAGGGATAGGATCAAAAGGATAGACATTGGGGATAGGATTGACTCGGACCATCACCCGGTAATGGTGTGGATGAGGGGGGTAGTGACTAGGACAAGAAAGGAAAAAAGGATAGGGGAAACTAGTAAAGGGAACTGGACAGAGGAGGGTAGGATGAGGTTTAGAATGGAGGTCAAATGGGAGGGGGTAGGAGAAGCAGATGTAGGCAAAGAGATAGAGAAAAGAATAGCGGAGTTTAGAAGAGCTTTAGAGGTAGGAGGAAGGGGGAGTGAAGTGTAAAAGGGTTGGTGGGATGATGAATGTAGGATAAAGAAAGCGGAAGTTAGGCAGAGTCTAAGGAACTGGAGAAAGGGGCAGGGGTAAGGGGAAGCGTATGGAAAGGAAAGAAGGGAATATAATCGGCTATGGGAGGAGAGCAACAAGAAAGAAAATGTGTGATTCATAAAAGAAGCAGCGGAAGCAAGGACAGAAAGCAAGGTATGGAAGATAGTTAACAGGGAAAAAATCAAGTGGAAGAGGGTGAATGAGGAAATAGGCGAGCAGGAGTGGCGGGAGTATTTCATGGGATTATTAGGTGGAGTGGAGAACATGGTAAGAGAAGGCGGGGGGGGGGGGGGGGGGGGGGGCAGCAAATAGGAAGGGTGACGGGGAAGGGGAGCTGCAGAGGGAAGAGATTAGAAAGGTGATAGGAAAGCTGAGGGACGGAAAGGCACCAGGGGGGGATGGAATAGTTAGCGAGGTATGGAGGTATCGGGGAAAAGAGATGGAGCAATGGGTATGGAAAACATGTAATAGAGTTTGGTTGGGGGAGGGATGGCCGAAGGATTGGAAAGAGGGATTGATAGCGCCAATAGCAAAGAAGCGGGAGGGGAAAAGGGTAGAAGAGTATATGGAGGTGACGTTGATGCCAACATTGTATAAGGTATATGCGATGGCACTAGCGGAAAGGTTGGAGAGGTAGTGGAGAAGGAGATGATACCGCATAATCAAACTAGCTTCAGGAAAGTAATGGGCACAATTGACAACGTGTATGTGCTGAACTATTTAATCAATGGACAGGTGGGAAGGGATAAGGGGAAAATGGTGGCGTTTTTTGTGGACCTGAAGGCCGCTTTCGATTCGGTGGACAGGAAGGTGCTGTGGGAGGAAAGGAGAGGGGTGAGGGAAGGGCTGAGTGCAAGGGTAGAGGAGATTTACAAGGAAACAAAAAGTCGGGTGAGGAGCGGGGGAAAGGTAGGAGAGGCGTTCTGGACGGCGAGGGGGGTAAGGCAGGGGTGTCCGCTCAGTCCACACGTATTCAACCTGCTGCTGGCGGATTTAGAAGAAGAAATGGGGAGAGGTAGAAGGGTTGGGGCGGTGGAGTTGGCTGACGGTAGGGTATGGACGTTAGCGTATGCTGATGACGTAGTGCTACTAGCGGAGCGTAAAGAGGAGATGAAGATCATGAGTAGGAAGTTAGAAAGGTATATGGATAGGAAAAAGCTTACGGTAAATGTAGGGAAATCAAAGATTATGAGATTTAGGAAAGGAGGTGGCAGAAAGAAAAAAATGGATTGGAGATGGAAAAGGAAAAAAATAGAGGAGGTTAAAGAGTTTTGCTACCTAGGGTATACAGTAAAGTGCAATAGGGGACAGGAAGCACATGTGAAAGAGAGAGTACGGAAGGCAGGAGTAGTAATGAAACAGGTATGGGGGATAGGAAAAAGAACGTTTGGGAAGGATTGAAAAAAAAGGATTTGGTTATTTGACAGGCTAGTATGGACGGTAATAGAGTACGCAGCTGAGATATGGGGGTGGAGGGAGTGGAGGGCGGTCGAGGCGGTGCAGGATAGACTTTTGAGATGAACATTAGGAGTGGATGGGAGAACACCGTGATATTTGGTAAGGGAGGAGCTACAGAGGGAGAAGCTAGGGATTAGAGCAGGGAGAAGGGCATGGAATTTTGAAAGGAAGCTGGAGAGAGGGGAGGGTAGCGAGTTAGCTGGGAGATGCTGGGAGGAGATAAGGAAAAGGGAAGAAGTTGGGAGGCAGGATTCGAGATGGGAAAGAGAAAGGGAAAGCTTCTTTGCGGAAAGGGGAGTAGAGAGGTAGTCGCGAGAAGGGAGAGGGGAGAGGTGGATTTTAAGGAAATAGAGGAGAGAGAGAGAGGGAAGAACAGAGGAAAGAGAAGTGGGAGAAAATAGGGGAATCGAGGTACAACAGATGGTACAGGTTCGTGAAAGGAGAAGGGATACCAGGTTATCTGGGAAAGAGCTGAGGGAAAGTAGGTGGAAAAGGACGGCAAGATTCAGGTTAGAAAGCGAGATGAAGCAGGCAAGGTACTGGGAGGAAGAGGAAAAAAGAACGTGGAGGGTGTGCGAGGGGGAGGAGGAGACATGGGATCGCGTCTGGGAAAGGTGCGTGGGCTGGGATAGAAGGGGGGAAAGCTGGCAGGAGGTGTTGAGGGAGATGTTAGGGACGGAGGGGGCGGGAAAAGTCTGGATGAGAAAACTGGAAAGGATTAGGGGTGTACGAGAGGATGAAAGGGCGAGAGATGAATGAGAAACGGAAGTCGAGTAGGATAAGTACAAATAGGGAATAGAATAAGGTAAAATGGGATAAGGTTAAGTCAAGATAAGGATAAAGAATAAGGAAAGGATAAGAGGAAAAGCAAGGGAACGGCAAGGCAATGGCACACGGCGCAGGCTGGCAGAAAATAAGTAAAGATAAGGTAGGGTGTAAGAATAGGATAGGAGTAGGTTAAGAAAATATGTAAAAGGTTTATAAAGGGAGAGGAAAACGGGAGTCGTTGTAACCCTAAGGGGAGCAATTAATATTACTACTATAAGCGTGTTCATTTGGTTGTTTTGCCTTTTCAACGCAGAATCCATAATATGATTAGCACTCGTCGATAAAAATAGACTTTGGCACACAATTCGTGCCCTCCCCTCCCTATCATATAAGGACTCATACAAATACATGGGTCCTTTTCTGTTCTCTTACAACCATGTGTCGGCGTCATCTCACTTTACCCAAAAATGTTAGAAGTGAATGGTCGAATCTGATGAAATGGAATAGTGTGATTAAAAATTTGGATCATCTTAAATAATCCGAAAAGTTGAGATAATTCTTTTGAAATTAAGATATTCATTTTTTACGAATCACTCTAAATTTCACCGTGTTCAATATTTTACTACCGATAGCAGATATCTAATGTAGGTCATTCGGAATGAATATGAATGGGAAATCCCTCGTCAAACCGGACGGATTATTTGTAATCGGAAAGATTTTTTACAGAATGTATAAGATGGTAGAAGTCTCGCCAAAAAATGGTACCATTAAACAATTCGTTCGTTAATAACAATTACAATGTTCAATGTTTCCGGATAAACCAAAGTTTTTACGAAAGCTTATCCTCTCTGCTCGCGAATGTGCTGTGAATCATTTTTCTACGTCGAATAGAACCGGAGATGAGATACTGATTCTTGAAGTTTACGCGCGCTCATTTTGCAACAAAATTGAATGATGTGGTGCTTCCGGAATAAAAATCGTAGAAATAAGTTTTGACTTTTTATGCTCACATATCACTTCGAAAAAGCGTTCGTTGTTTTGGAAAATACGCGGTCATGTTTTGTCAGGATGATATTTCTGACTCAAGAACCTAAATTTCGTCCCAACTGACTTTTTATGGTTTATATGATGAAATAATAACAGTCGTAATATTCATTTTCCACAAGATTTGAAATTTCTCGCATATTTGCATCGTACTTAGGGTATATGTCAACACGTGTAAATTTCTCCAATTATCGGAAAAAAAAATTACCGTACGATTATAATAATTGAACTCTCCGAGCATTCATATCTAGACTCCGATAAAATTGTGGTATTCGCAACGAAGCATTCAGTAATTCTTATGTTCTGCACACTCCTAACGAAAAATCAAAATGATTATCAAGAGAACATAGAAAAAAAAAATTGAAACACTTATACAATTTGGTTACTCAATATTTTGAAAAATGTGTAACAAATCATTTGTACATTCATAAGAGATTACCGGCAAACCGCTAATGCGCCAGTAATCGATCTGAATCTCCGTAGGTCGTAATTTCAATCGAGAGCGGGTGTCGTTTTAGCTGACAGTCGTATGACAGGCTCGATAAACATATTTCCCATCAGGATGTTTAGAGATTCTAATGTCTTTATGCCATGATTCATGTCATCATTTCCTGAAATTCTTGTAACGCGTCGCGGCATGCTCACAGGAATGTGTAATGGCTACGTATTTGAATAACATAAAACGTTTTGAATTTAAACAATATTCTGATCATCACCAATATTCTCAAACGAAAATCATGCACAGTACTACAAATTCAGTAACAAAGGCGGCTAAAATATTTTAAATACCTCACAACTAAATACATATCATACAGATATATTCGAAAACTTGATTGCATGAAAAGCTCTGAATGATATTAGTATGGAATTTTGTATTCTAATGATTACCTGCACCACGATAAATGTACAACACAAATTACGTCACAGGAGATTCGCCATGAAGAATTTTTTTCTGTCACAGGACTGCCCGCTAAAACGATATAAGCCTATCTCTCGATTGAAATTACAGACAACTGTGAGTAACTGTGATTTGTACATTCATCAGAAACGTAGTACGAGAAAACAAAACTGTAATATTATTTATTTGGTTTGGTCCTTTGCCTTACTTGCAACCCTGTTTTCTTTTTCCTGACGAGCGTCTAAAATGTACTGTGGTTCTCTGATCTCCATATTTCTTACCAGGCGGCTGTCAATGATCTCAGGCACCATACAGCATTTATAGAATCTGGTCAAGAAGGGTTACATTTTTTTAGACCAGAATTCGGCGTTTCTTTCAACGACTATACTTTTCATACCTCGTGGTGTCCAAACAGCAAAGATGCAGTACCTTCTACGGGTGACGTGCAGCTGACCTTGCACTTGATAGAAATGCTCGTGACTCTCGTTCATGTTCTCGCCTCGGCTGCCAAAAATACAATGCACATTTCCTTTTTTTTGTGCGATTGCTTCTTCCGAGGCAAAGTTCTTTATGGAAAACGGGCACTTGATTTCCACAATCCCATCGTGGTCGATTACACCGTGTGGCAACGCGCCGATGTACGGTAGCTCCTCAGCGATGAACAACCCACACTCCGTGATGTTGATGTTGTGCTCGATGGACAATTGTTTTCGCGCCTGTCCTTCGCTTTGCCGGCCATATTCAATAGCAGGTACCCGCAACAGGGTCGGAAACAGCAGCGATTTGACGGTAATGAAATTAAGGTATTACTACGGTAAGCTCTATGGCGTGTAATCGAGCTCGATTTTTTTTTAATTTGTAATTTGGATAACGATTAATCGCTTTATAAATTTTTAAAACATTTGTTTCATGCCGTTACTAGAAAATCAGGGTTAAAGTCAGCACTCGTCACACATATTCCCTATACCAATACAATAAAACGCGAATGTTTTTTGTGTATTGTACTTGACCCGTACGCGCCAATCCAATGGAAAATAAATATCTGGCAGAGAAGAAATGCAGGTAATAAGTAGTGTATATATGCCGGTTCTAACTCAAATATGGCGGCGCTCCCCCCTAGTTCCCCCCTAGCTCCCCCCTAGCTCCCCCCCCCCCCCCCCCCCCCCCGCCGCACGGCGCACGGCGCACCCCCCCCCCCCCCCGGTCATTTTCGGTGGCTGTTCCCATAGGATTTTGACACACACACACACACACACACACACACACACACACACACACACACACACACACACACACACACACACACACACACACACACACACACACACACACACACACACACACACACACACACACACACAAAATAATTCCTGTCGAGACTTGTTTGACGCCGGAAAGCCGCACATAAATCAGATAAGGTAAGAACCCGCTAGATCTATTGAAAAAATTCCAGGAAATTGCTCTTTGAGATAGTGCCGACAATGCACTTAAACCAATCTGGGATAGTGGGGGAGTGGTCCCCATAAAAATTCCTCGCACAATATGCGTGTCGAGACTTGTCCAATGGAAAAATTGTAGTGGGGGTGGGTGGTATATAAAGCGTACGTCTTTCGTGATCGTCACTCTGTTCTCATCGTATTCTCATTGTGAACTGTTCTCGCTCGTGAAATAACCTCGAAACGCGATGGATCTAGCAAAAGTTAACCACGTCAGCCGCCTGGAGAATCTGCCAACCAAGAAGATGTCGGAACTCGAAATTGGGGGAGTGTATGACGTCATCGGGTTACGACTGGTCAAAACAAAATTCGGGGTACGTGTTCTGGCGACAATCGATGGAGAATACAACGTCTTCTTACCGCCGAGAATCGCAAGAGTTCTACAAGAAGATTCCAGTCAGTTGACTGAAATGTGTAGCATGGCCGGAGAAAATCGCCTGCAAATGAAATACCTTGGTGGAGAATTCAACAAGTTCGAATTTTCATGCAGTTATGCGCCTTAAATGAACTATGCGACCCCCCTCTACTTCCACAAAATTCATCCACGAGGGGGTAAAAGCGGGTGTGCTGGAGATGGAATAGTCAGTCTTCCACATACAATCCGTCAGTATATAATCGAGCGCAACATTCCCACTCCTCAACATGGCGATGATCCTAGACGTGCAATGTTTTATCGGTCATAACATGAAGTTTGTACCCAAGGAAGTCGCAGTCGTGAATGTAAACGGGTCGGGTCTGGATTACATCATTTTCAAGCCGCCCTATGATTTGGCAAGCCTACCACTTGAATGTAGAGCTACCAATGTATGGTTGACGCACAATCACCATGGAATATCATGGAACGCAGGCAACAAATCTCACGAGGATGTGACGAAGATTGTGAGAAAAATGGTTGAAAATGCGTGTTACGTATACGTCAAAGGGGCGGAGAAGAAAGCATGGCTGACGGAGATCGTCGATGGTACAACGAGGGTTATTGATATGGAAGATTTGCATATCATACCCCCTGCACTGGAAAAATTGAGGTATATGGAAGCGGCATCGTGGCACGACGCGAACCATGGATACTCTCCAGCGAATAACCTCCAGCAAGCAGCAGTACCAGGCTCAATTTGGTATGATGACAACTCTGAATACATCCCGGCATACAACTGCGCCTTTGAAAATGTGCAGCGACTAAGGAGTTGGTATTCGAAGGAGTGTACCAGCTCCCTCGAGAAATCCTTCCGTCTGTACAAAGAATTGGACGGTTTAAGGGGAATGATGTCCGAGGATATAGCTTTTTTACCAAAAGAATTTATCTGCACGTTCGCATCAAACTCCATCAATGATGCGTGGGATAAACTACCGGAGAATATGAAAATGGACCACGCCGTCGCAAGGTTCCGCAGATGTAGCATACATTACACACCAGGACCCGATGGCGATATCGTGGATGGACCGAATCCTCTAATTAAAGACTGTTTAGCTTGCAATCGCGTGTATAGATAATATGGACAATATTTACCAAAATAACAATAGAATTTATTACGATATATACAATTATACTCGCGTTTATATGTAGAATATTCGATAGAATTAATCTCAATTATATCATAGCCTATACATGGAATTAAAAAAATTTACTATTCGATAAAATTATAATCTAGAAATAGGATACATTACAAATATATATCTTTATAACTTTTACCCATTCTCCTCATACAAAATGTAAATGTTATGTATTTTTACTTGTGAAAAATATATAATCAATAATTATGAATTTAGCGTGGCTTATTCCTCAAAATCATCCATAAAATCATTATCGCTATCCTGTTCGTTAACATTATCATCATCATCGCTATTTTCGACATCTATAATTATTACGACAGTTTCATTCGCCCATTTTTCTACAATTATTTGCATACATATATCACCGTAATTTATATAATATTGGCTGTTTGGTCTCACTCGAGCAGCTTGCGCATCCTCAACGAGATCCCGAAGCTCCTCCAACGAGAACTCGCGTGTTGCTTCGGAAAAGCCTATAATCATCTCTTCCTCAGCCTCCTCATCCTCGCCCCAATCAATGCTCGACCACTCGTCGTTATCATCACTCGAATGAGATGACATTTTTTTTGTCTCCAAAATTGATTCGCGATGAAAAATCTGTAAAAAGAGCAAGCCGAAATAGAAAAGTTGATGCTGCCGCACTCATCATTTATATGCATGATAAATCTCCAATTCAAAAAAGTTTAAAGTACTCACGAAAAATATAAACTCGTTGAAGTCTTGAGATTTTTCCAATGAACACCGATTTTTTTTTCTTTCTCACAGCTCACTTTATCAAAAACGTCTGTTTCGACACGAAGGATTTTTCAAAATTACCAGAGAAGTTTTCAAACCACTGTTCGAATAAATACTAAAGGACTCGCACCCGCCCTCCACCGAGCAAAACCCAGCCGGCCAATCATTCGTAGAGCACGCATCACGTGACATAGAGACGAAAGAGTGATGCGGGGGAGGCGGTATAAGCTAGGAGAAAATTTTCTCAAGAGCTCGCCAGCTTTCCGTTGCATACCCCGCGCTAATATGGTTGGGGATGTGCAGGCTCGGACTTGCTCGCTATCAAGAGTCGTAAAACCCCAAAACTGCATGTGCACATACCATCCGGTGAAGAGCGGGCAAGATAAGATTTTTCTGACACCAAACACTGTTCGCCACTCGCTTTTCGTTGACCGATTTTTCCCACCACATCGCCAGCTTTCCGTTGCATACCCCGCGCTAATATGGTTGGGGATGTGCAGGCTCGGACTTGCTCGCTATCAAGAGTCGTAAAACCCCAAAACTGCATGTGCACATACCATCCGGTGAAGAGCGGGTAAGATAAGATTTTTCTGACACCAAACACTGTTCGCCACTCGCTTTTCGTTGACCGATTTTTCCCACCACATCGCCAGCTTTCCGTTGCATACCCCACGCTAATACGGTTGGGGATGTGCAGGCTCGGACTTGCTCGCTATCAAGAGTCGTAAAACCCCAAAACTGCATGTGCACATACCATCCGGTGAAGAGCGGGTAAGATAAGATTTTTCTGACACCAAACACTGTTCGCCACTCGCTTTTCGTTGACCGATTTTTCCCACCACATGGCTCACGCTGCTTAACGACTCATAAAACCCAAAAATTTAGGGATGGTGGGAGGGGGACTGCGGACCCAGTCGTCTCTGACGTCATTTTTCCCTCCGAGATGCGCAGAACGCAGTGCGCACCGCATCTCTGACGTCATTTTACCCTCCGATATGCGCAGAACGCAGTGCGCATCGTTCCCAAATTCTTGCGATCTATCGGCCTATATACATATAAGCTCAACGCATCCGATGCAGACTCGTCAGTCTTACACGATACGTGCAAGTCAAAATAGTTATACAAAGTTCAGCTTATATCAACGTCAAAGTCATGGCAGTCGAAGCGTATATGGGACTTGCGGAGCAGATGGAGAGGACGTACAATTTGCTGAGAGAGCAACCATCCGGAGAAGAGAATGACGCCGTCATCAATCATTGGGCTGATATCGGAATTGCGAATATCCAAGTTCTGCGCGATATTTCCATGCAACGAGGAACAACCGTTGGTGCGAAAATACGGATCCAACATACGATCGCACTCCTGCAATCTTGGGTGACGAAGATCAAGCAGTTGCAGCAGCGCACAGTGGTGACGGGTGGAAATATCGGTACTCCTGCGGGTGTACAATGGGACGACGTGGATAGCGCTTTTGCCAGCCGAATCAGAACGGGGGTTATCACAAATCTCCGTCATAAAAATTTGGACGCCTTTCTGGACGATGTGCAGCGCGTCGTCACCGAGAAGTTGGAGCTGATACTGCGCGAGGAGGGAAATGTGAAGGTTAACATCATATTATCGTGCAAATTCGAAAATGCCAAGCACGAAGAGATCTCCACTGAAGTTAAGAGTTTCAACACCTCCAACGTGGCGATTCTCCTCCCATCAAGCGATATAAATGGTTGGTTTATACGTGCACGGGATGATCTGCAGTCAAAGGTGGAAGATTTCGAGCAACGCGATTCCGGCTGGAGTATGATTGAGATCCTTAACCTCACTGTAAATATCAATCGCTATCAGCCTCTCGCCGCGGGGGCTTCAACATTCGTCGACCTGCCCCAAGACATTCAACGGAAGAGAGCGGTGGTGAACGTGAGGAACGAGGACGAAAGATGCCTTCTCTGGTCCGTCATAGCAGCCCTCCACCCGGTCAAGATCAACGCCGATAGGACTAGCCGTTATCATCAATATATTTCCGAGTTGGACTGTACAGGTATCAAATTCCCTGCTACTCTACATGATGTGAAAAAGCTTGAGAGATTGAATAATTTGCGCATCAATGTATATGGAATAGAATCTCAAACTTTTTCGCATCATGTAAAATCAAATAAAAGCGTCATCGTGCCAATTTATTTGAGTAAAAATTTGCATAGCGTAAACATTGATACGATCAATCTTCTAATGGTTGAGAGTAATCCGGAAGACGATATGACTGGTGAGTTTGCACCGAGATTCCATTTTGCTTGGATTAAAGATCTTTCCCGATTGGTGAGCAAACAATTGTCCGTTCATGAACACAAAATGTTTTTATGTGACAATTGTTTGTGCCACTTTAGCGTGAAAAATGCCTACGACAATCATCGACAAGATTGTATTACGCTAAATAAAGTACGCATGGAGTTTCCCAAGTGTAAAGATTTAGTATTTTCCAATTTTCAAAACAAAGGCACCGTTCCATTTGTCGTATACGCCGATCTCGAATGTATATTAATCCCTGAACCTGTAGATGAATTTGAAACTCGTAAGACTTGTGAAATTCAAAAGCATATCCCGCACAGTGTAGCGTACTATGTACATTGCGCGTACGATGAGACTTTATCGGAGTTTCACGGTAAACGCGGTGTCGATTGCATAGATTGGTTTATGAAACAGCTTAAAGATTTATCAATTCAAGTAGAGTCACGCATCAAAAACATAATTCCGATGGAGTCTCTTACCCAAGTGCAACGCGATCGTCACATGCGCGCAAAGAATTGTTATATTTGTGAAAAACCGTTTACCCCTGAGGAGAAAAAGTGTTACGATCACTGTCACTTCACGGGTAAATATCGTGGTCCTGCTCATAATCGGTGTAATTTGAATTTCAGAGAGTCGCACACAATTCCAATAGTTTTCCACAATTTGTCCGGTTACGATTCTCATTTTTTAATAAAATCTCTCGCGTCAACTTTTCCCGGTAAAATTACACTGCTACCCATAAATAAGGAAAAATATATATCCTTCACGAAACGCGTCGATGGAACAATGATGCACTTGAGATTCATCGATTCGTTTCGATTTATGGCTAGCAGTATCGATAAACTTTCCAAATATTTGACCGATACCGATAAACGCATAACACGTAAATTTTATAATAACCCGACTCAGTTCAGTTTGATGACCCGCAAAGGCGTTTTTCCCTATGAATACCTCGATTGTTGGGGGAAACTCGATGAACCGCGATTACCTGCAAAGAAGCATTTCTACTCGCACCTCTGCGATGCAAATATTTCAGACACCGATTACGAGCACGCGAAAACTGTTTGGAGGGAATTCCATTTAGAGTCATTGGGAGGCTATTCCGATTTATATTTAAAGACCGATGTTCTTTTGCTTGCCGATATTTTCGAAAATTTCCGCGCTAGCTGCTTCAAAACATACAATTTAGATCCGTTGCACTACTACACTGCACTGGGGCTTGCTTTTGACGCGATGCTCAAGCATACTAATGTAAATTTGCAACTTTTAGACAACCCTGAAATGGTGTTATTTATTGAAAGAGCCATTCGAGGCGGCGTAGCGCAATGTTCTAATCGACACGCTCGGGCCAATAATAGATTCATGGGAACAGATTTTGATCCAAACAAAGCGGAATCGTATCTCATGTATTTTGACGTGAATAACCTGTACGGTGCAGCTATGAGCGTGCATTTACCAATCGGTTCGTTCGAGTGGGAATATCAGCACATCGATATAACGAACCATCCGGACGATTCGCCGATCGGTTACTTTCTGGAGGTAGATTTGGACTACCCTGTAGAACTCCACGAGGATCACAAAGACCTACCTCTTTGTCCCGAACATTTTACTCCTCCAGGTAGTAAAAATGCCAAACTCGCGACCACCCTTCACCCCAAAACAAAGTATATATTGCACTATAGAAATTTGAAACAGTGTTTGAGTTTAGGATTGAAATTAACGAAAGTGCATAGAATTTTGAAGTTTGCGCAATCTCCATGGCTCGAGCCTTACATCACGCTCAATACAGACATGCGTAAGCAATCTAGGAATGAATTTGAGAAAAACTTTTACAAACTCATGAATAACGCTGTGTTCGGCAAGACTATGGAGAATGTGCGAAATCATAAAGATGTTAAATTGGTTACAAAATGGGAGGGAAAAGGTGGTGCGAGAACGCTTATTGCCCGAGCAAACTTTCACAGCTGCACCGTATTTGACACTGATATGGTTATCATTGAAATGAATCGTGTCAAAGTTCACTTCACCAAACCTATTTACGTCGGTGCATCAATTCTAGATCTGTCAAAAATCTTGCTCTACGATTTCCACTATAATTATATTAAAACCAACTTTTCGAATAAACAGGCTAAATTGATGTATACCGACACAGACAGCCTTATTTATCAATTCAATGTGCCTAATATCTACGATATCATCAAACGTGATGTAGATACAATGTTTGACACCTCTGACTATCCGCCCGATAATGTGTATGGTATTCCCCTTAAAAACAAAAAACAACTAGGGCTAATGAAGGATGAAAATAATGGTAAAATTATGACAGAGTTTGTGGGACTGCGAGCAAAGCTGTACACATTTACTACGATGGGTGAGGATGGGGGAAAATATGACAGTGGCGTAAAAGTGAGTAAGCGTGCCAAGGGTGTAAGAAATTCATCGATAAATAGCATCACGTTTGATGATTATAAGCGCTGTCTGACGGCTTACCGAGAGTTGACTCTTCCACAGTGTTTAATACGCAGCAAAAAACACGAAGTAAGCACGATAGTACGAAAAAAATTGGCTCTGAGTTGGCAGGATGACAAGCGGCAATTGATACCTGGACAGACCGACGCCGTACCCTGGGGTTTTGTCCCAGCCCCCCAATAGCTATAGGATAAACTGTAGACATAGAATTGATGTAAATATTTGATGTTTGACGCCTCGAACGATCCACCATCGGGCGGAAACGTTTCACCATCAATACGATATTTAATGGATTTAAAAATGTGAATTCATATACTTAACAATTATTTATTTATTATTATTATTAATATATCGAGCAATTACGCATATTTATTTGTTTACCGCGAGAAAAGTTTTCAGAAAATGAAAAAAAAATTTCAGGAAACGAAAAAAACTTTTCAGAAAATGAAAAAAACTTTTCAGAAAACGAAAAAAAGTTTTCAGAAAACGAAAAAAAGTTTTCAGAAAACTTTTTTCCCATTTGATTAACACGTAAAAAAAATTTTCAGAAAATGAAAAAAAGTTTTCAGAAAATGAAAAAAACTTTTCAGAAAACGAAAAAAAGTTTTCAGAAAATGAAAAAAAGTTTTCGAAAAAATAAAATGTGTAATAATCGTATGGCAAAATTGCGTATTATCATTATTATTATAACTTTTATTATTATCATTATTATTATTATTATTATTATTTTCGTAGTACAGAGTATGGCACATGTGCGCACAAAGGAGATAAAATGTGGAAATATTTGTATATTCAAAATCTTTTATTGTAATTCGGAAAATACATACAAATTATGTTACATGTCTGTTTTATTTATCCAACTATTGTGCGAATTATCAAAACCCAACCACTTCACATAGAACAGATTCCCCCGTTTGCGTAACACTTTCTCCACAAGGTAGCCGTCGGGATATTTCACTTTGGTGAGCTCTTCCTCGTAGAAGCCCCCCTCGATGGGATGATCTTGATAATCGGTAAGTTTGTAGGTGGGTGGATTGGTATTTTTCACCTCACTCACGGTGAATATTTCTGTCGTCCAATTGGGTGTATAGCCTTTTTCAAATACATTCTTGTACTTGCTGATTCGAACTCGATCGCCTACACTGAATTTCCGCTCTCGATCGCTTCGTTTGATTTGCCGAGGCTTGTACACGCTACGATACAGCTGTTTTTCATTCTCCGTGCTAACATCCACCGGTTTCATCCGAATCGTGCGATGTTTGGTGTTGTTGTAGGACTTCATTAAATCATCCAAAATATTAATCCACTCGTACGATCCTTGGAGAGTAAACCGCTTCCACATTTTATTCTTCAATGTTCGATTGAAACGTTCGCATATCGACGCCTTTAAGTTGCTAAATGTCGAATACATGTTGATATTGTGATGCTTCACGAGGGCTTTGAATTCGCTGTTGTAAAATTCTTTGCCTCGATCAACGTGCAGATGTGTAGGTATACGACTCTGGATCAGTACAGATTTCATAGCAGCGGCAACATCTTTCCCACTCTTGGACTTCATCGGCACCGCCCACGCGTACTTGGAAAATATATCGATGATTGTTAGTAGGTATTTGTATCCCTTGTTGCACGAGCTGTATGCGGTCATATCGACGAGATCAGCTTGCCAGGTCTCATCCAGTCCGCGTACATCTACGAAGCGGCGCGGATAGTTGCGTCGAGCCTGTCTGTGAAGTTCGGCAGCTATTGCAGTCTTCATTGTTCCCAACTCTTCACCTATCGATTTTTCGAATTGCTGTCCAACCACTCTGGTTCCTCAATCGATACTAATTCCCTGCTGGTCTGTCCCAACGTTGGTGTTGCCTGCTCCCCAATATGTTTGATGCGATTCAACGTATTTTCAATGATTTTGTTATTTATGCGTAGCTGTTTCAACTCCTCGTTGTGATTATGCGCGAAACTCTCAAAATTTGATTGAAAAGTATCCACAATATCCACAGCCATAGACTGTAAAGCGGTATTGAGAACTTTTAAGGAAACGGCGTCGGTGGAGTGCTGCGGATCAGCTATGTTACACAATCGTTTACCGTCCAAATCATACTGATTGTCGCTGGTGATTTTGAATCCAACACCCGGAGGCCCTCGAATAAATTTTTTACCCCCACCACGCTCCGAGTGTCGACCGAATATGTCTATGCTCATCACTGGACGGTCACTGAACAAATGATGATTTTATGTTTACACGCCGCTAATAAACGATTCCAGCCTCACGCAACTCCTCAATAATGGAGACTATTTCGTTGGAATGGCTGGTATTGCCTGCAGCCTGTGACGCCATAAGCAGCCGGAGACGATCTACAATTTCATTTGAATCATCCCAGTAGACGTAATCGACATCTTGCCCCTCCTTTCGCGCAATCTTATAGACGGGTAAGCCTTTACCTGATTTTTTCGGCGAGCCAACGTGTTGTGCAATGAAATTTCTATACTTTGCACTTTTTAAATCATCTCGAAGGCTTCCATCGGCTTGGTAACGTTTTCGATGCGCATTTGTCGTCGTTACAATTTTTATATAATTATTCTTATCCGCGTCATTTACAACCGATGCATCGGGTGATTTTTTAAACAGTAATTCGAGTAATCCAGGTGTTCTCTCATAACTTTTATTCCCCACATTGACCAGATTATCAGTGAAATTGATCGGTGTATCGCCAATCATCATACCGCTTGTCAACTTTCGAACGCCGTATGTAGTATCCAAATCCCTCTTTTTACTTGAGCTGAACATTTTCAAATATTGTGCTGTGGAATCCGTTGTTTTCTTCACCGGTGTACTTGTAGTAGAAATTTCACCAAACTTCAGTGTTTTATCATTTGCATCCATGAAATTCCCCACATCCATATCCTCATCCTCCTCATCATCATCATCCCCGGCACTCTCGTCATCTTTTTCCTCTTCTTTTTTCATTGTCACATCCGGTAGTTCCGTTTTAATTTCACGTTTAATATGCTGCTGCTGCAGCTTTGAAGTATCCACCAATTTTTGCAGCGGTGTTACTAAAGGCTTGAATACCTCTCCCATAACCTGTTCGGTCGTGTCCTTGTCCAACTTGAGCATCTTATGCTTCAGCCGTATGACATCGGATGCTTTTGATATTTCACTCAATGTATCGCTATGCTTACGAATCTTGGCACTCTCCATGTTGCAGGCTCGATTGTTGCAACGAAACTGTGCAAGTTTATGTTAGTTTATGCTTATAAAGCAGTCAAACCCCTTCCTATATCGCCCCCCATTGATTTCGCTATCCTTGTCAATTACGGTAAAACTGTAATTGTCATCATTCCAGCATGCCGAGCACAAGTCTTTAAATTGCTGATACGTCATGTCCGTGTTCACATGATCGTTGTAGATATGTTTCAGATTCATATCATCCTGCCGAAATAGCACCAATAAGTTTGCATTGTCACGCACTAGGTGTTTTGGAATGCGCGCGTACGTTTGACTTAGATAAAAGCTATCGATATCGCAATGCCTGCCCATGCTGAAGTATGCTCTGATATTATCCTGCTTTTCACAAGCCACATCGTCGAAAATCATAACAGAGTTGGGGCGAGCATCTTCCGGTTTTACAACCTCATCGTTCTCATGAAACGGGAAATAACCCACTCCCTGCACAGGTTCTAGTAACTTTTGCAAAAATTGATACTTTGGTTGGATGAGAGATTTCGAATAGACGTAGACATTTTCGAATCGCAATCCATTGCCGTGGGTGATGAGTGCGAGAAGAGCGTTAGTTTTACCGCAATTGGATGGCCCGCAAAAAATTGCTCTCACGGTATTTGGCAGCAATTTTCCATGTCGTTTTTCTATCTTCCTCTTACCACGTCGAACCATCTTATCGAAATTTGCGATAGGTAGTTTATCGGGCTGATCTTGAAATCTCATGATGCTTCGTTAGCATGACAACGAAAACTGAGATGACGGTATATAAATTCCACCTTTTATAGAAGTCACGTTAGTTGTTGCCTGACTATGAGGATGTGCACACGGAAAAAACGCGGTGGTGGTTTGTTAAATAAAATCATCAATCATCTCCCAGTTGAATTGCATGTGCCGGGGTATCAGTACTGTGGACCTGGAACGAAATTGGCCAAGAGGTTGGCTCGTGGAGATTTGGGGATCAATCCGCTGGATGCCGCGTGTAAAGAACACGACATTGCATACGCAAAGAATCGCGATACCGCAGCGAGAAATCTTGCCGACAAAGCGCTCGCTGAGAAGGCGTGGAATCGCGTCTTGGCCAAGGACGCTAGTGTGAGTGAAAAGGCGGTAGCCTGGGGAGTCACCAACACCATGAAAGCTAAATCTAAACTCGGAATGGGCTTAGCTGCAAAGCGGTCGAAACTTGGAGTGGCTGCGAAGAAGAAATCTGGAACTGACGGGAAGAGTAAACAGCGGAAGAGAACTGTGAATCTTAAATCCATCATCACGGCAGCAAAGGTCGCCATGCGTCCGGGTTATAAAGCCGTTGAGTCGGCGTTGGCGGGTGCTCGTGCGGCCGCGCGTGGGACTGGGAAGAATATTCGTATGCCTCGCGTTATACCTGTGCCTGATAAAATTGGTGGCATCCTACCGTTTCTCATTCCAATTCTGGCCGGTCTAAGCGCTACTGGGGCTCTTGCGGGTGGTGCTGCAGGTATAGCTAAAGCTGTCAACGAAGCTAGTGCCAACAAACATCAGTTGAAAGAGGCCAAACGGCACAATGCAACAATGGAGGCGATTGCTTTGGGTAAGGGATTATACCTGCGACCCTACCGCAGCGGAATGGGCCTGTACTTACGTCCGGCAAAAAACTAGTAAAGCTGCCACACCGAGCTCTCACCAACATTGATTTACGCAACTATGCTAAAAATATGAAAATTTCGCATTTTCGAGGTGTTTTCATGCGGAATGATCTGCCGAAATCAGGACCAAAAATGCGAGAATCCGCAATTATTAATCTTGATGATAAAAACGGCCCAGGGACGCATTGGGTTGCGTACAAGAAAAATGGTGACCATGTTGTGTATTTCGATAGTTTCGGTGATTTGAAACCGCCTAAGGACTTGATGAGGTATCTCGGTGTTGGCAGCGTTGAATACAATCATAAGAGGTATCAAGAATATGATACTGTGATTTGCGGCCACTTGTGTCTCAAATTTCTCAGCGAACAACTATAAAAAGACAGGTGTTACATGAGCAAGCATTAGTCATGCCGGAATCGTTGACGTTAACACTGTCAGGCACATCCTCCGTGCTGGAGGCTCAATATTTCCCCCCAATCGAGTTATCACCAGAGAAGAACTATGTTCTCGGACTCGTCGAGTTCCTGACATTCAATTCAATACCCAATATTCATGAGAGGTGTAATAAATTTTACCTGAAACGAGCGGACAACAGCAGAGAGAGCATCGTGATACCCACGGGATGCTATGAAATTGAGGATATTAAAAATTTTCTACATAAAGAGCTACCCTCCGACATCACCCTCAGTCTGACAGCTAACAACAACGAGCTGAACAGTGAAGTCACATGCAATCATGTGGTAGACTTTAAGCCCAAAGATTCGATTGGCCGATTATTGGGATTTAAGGCGGTTGAGCTATCACGAAACGTTACTCATAAATCTGAACTACCCGTAGCCATACTGAAGGTTAATACTTTACGCGTTGAGTGTAGCATAACCACAGGGGCGTACATAAACGGGCGTCGAGTTCACACGATTCACGAATTTTTCCCAACCGTTCCATCCGGATATAAGATTGTCGAAGTGCCTACCAACGTCATTTACCTACCAATCGCCGTACAGTCGATACATCATTTACAGCTGAGAATAGTCGATCAAGACGACGAGCTGATTAATTTTCGCGGCGAAACGATTACTGTACGTTTACACTTGAAATCACTCAAATAATGGGAATCGTGTTTGAGACGAGAAAGTTGGGCAAAAGTTATAAAACTCAAACGTCATGGCCAAAAATCGTCAGTCGCCCGACACCTCTGACAACGTTTACACCGCCTACGAGACTGACACCTCTGAACGCTCGGTTTCTCCAGAGCCTAGGTCTTCGATTACGTGGAAATTTTGGAAAATAAAAATTCGTGTTCGCTGCATCCTGTGCGTGTTACCATGGAAGAAATAATAAGAATACAGAAACCTGTGGTATTCGATGAATCGATCGCGCACTCTGAGATTCATGCTCATCAACCGTTTGCATCATCCACCTTCCAGAACAACGATGAAATCCATATTGTTGTTCAACATCAAGACTTGTGTCTACTGCCCAGTAAAAGCTCTCTACACATTCACGGAAAAATCACAAAGGATGATGGTGTGGCTGCGGTGACGGTTACGAAATTGATCAATATGGCCGTTTGTCATTTGTTTGAGGAAATTCGCTACGAGTTGAACGGTGTAGAGATTGATCGGAATAAAAATGTCGGCATCACCAGCACCATGAAGGGTTACGTATCCTTGACTCCAGGCCAGCAATATAGTCTGGAGAATACCGGGTGGTTGAGTGGGGTCAAGGACCCAACCGATGCGGCTGGAAATTTCGATGTTGTCTTGCCGTTAAATTATGTGCTAGGCTTCGCCGAAGATTATCGTCGAGTCATCGTCAACGCTAAACATGAGTTAATTCTCACACGTTCCAACACTGATTTGAATGCCGTGATTCAGAGCTCGGCGACGGAAAACTTTAAAATCACCCTGAATAAAATCGAGTGGTTGTTACCCTACATCAAACTGGCTGATAAACCGAAAATCCAGCTACTCAACTACATCGCCAAGGATCCGGCCATATCCATGAGTTTTCGTTCTTGGGAAACGTACGTGTATCCGATGCTCCCATCAACAACGCGGCATATATGGTCAGTCAAGACATCGACGCAGCTTGAGAAGCCGAGATATGTCGTTCTAGGATTTCAAACTGCAAGGAGAAACGAGCCGCTGAAAAATGCTGGCGTATTTGATCATTGTCGGATCAGAGATGTAAAACTCTTCCTCAACTCACAGTGCTATCCCTACGGAAATATGAATATAGATATATACAATAATCAATACGCCATTCTCTATGATATGTATGTTCGGTTTCAAATGAGCTACTATAACAAAGAAGCTGAGCCTTTGCTATCGAGGCGTGACTTTATAAACCAAGCTCCCCTTATCGTCATCGATTGCTCCAAGCAGAACGAAACATTGAAAACTGGACCTGTGGACATTCGATTGGAATTTGACTCCAGCACTACGTTTCCACCACACACTTCTGCCTACTGCATGATCTTGCATGATCGCATTGTTGAATATAATCCGATCAGTGGTACTGTTAAAAAATTGGTTTAAGTCAATTTTGGAATAACAATATGTTTAATGAATATGGATATTGAAAATAATATGTATAATTTTACTCGTTAAAATTTAGAATAAGATAATTGAGAATATAATAAGAAAACTAAATGTAATTGGTGTTAAATAAAAAAATTGTTAAAAGCATTCAAAACGCCATTTTAAACCTTCCTTCAGGGGTCATTTCCTGGAATTTTTTCAATAGATCTAGCGGGTTCTTACCTTATCTGATTTATGTGCGGCTTCCCGGCGCCAAACAAGTCTCGACAGGAATTATTTTGTGTGTGTGTGTGTGTGTGTGTGTGTGTGTGTGTGTGTGTGTGTGTGTGTGTGTGTGTGTGTGTGTGTGTGTGTGTGTGTGTGTGTCAAAATCCTATGGGAACAGCCACCGAAAATGACCGGGGGGGGGGGGGGGGGGGGCGGGTGCGCCGTGCGGCGGGGAGGGGGGGGGGGGGGGAGCTAGGGGGGAGCTAGGGGGGAACTAGGGGGGAGCGCCGCCATCTTTGAGTTAGAACCGGCATATATACACTACTGTAATAATCTTTAAAATATTAGTAATTTTTCATTTATAGCATTTATTGATACACACGTAAAGAGACCTATATTCATGACAAAATCTCTCGTGCGATGGTTGAGGGAATCAATTTCACTTATTGATAAATGTTTTATTTGTGTATTGTTTGGCGATTTCACCGAACATGATAGATGTTACATAAGTTATTTCGTCATTAGAAAAATTGCTTCATGAAAGTTCCTCATTTGATAGAAATTCACGGAAAACTGTTATTGTTTCACATTCAATAAACTAAAGGGAGGATTATAATATAAACGAGTGGTATTGAATTTCAAAACAGGAGGGATAGTACTTGGAATCCAAAGAAGTTGATTATTTCGAGCGTTCCAAATTTCTATGAAATCTTATAGGATTGTGCCGGACTTTGAGGTACAGCAGTAACACATACCCTGACTTTTCGTAGGTCGTATACGATGCAGAAACCAACCCTAAACTCGCTAGCGTATCCGTAGCGTATACCATCTACGAGAAGTCACGGTATATAGTTTCATAACGATTTCCACCTAATGAGTAACTTTCGGGTAATTCGTCGAATGTAAAAAAAAATATTTGGTAGCATCATTCAGATCTAGGCGTAATTGACAAATAAAACGAAGCAAATAAAGTATGAAATCCTTATTTGTTGAGAATTAAAAACTAAAAAAATTGGCAATCAAATCTTCATCAGAATTTTGACAAGGATCGGCCCTGTAAAATATTTGCCACGAATCTTGAACCATTGTATGCAGTGATTGTATGTACTGTAACCAATATTATCTTTGTGTGTGAGGGTTAAAGAATAAGTGAGATGAGATTGGTTATCCTACGGCGCAGTTACTAACCTGAATAATTAGATATTGAGAGATAATAAAAGAGAAAGATATGATTAAGACGATTTTTCTTGACCTTGATGACTTGTTGATAAATGTTATTCTTGAATATGAAGGTCACGACTCAAAACACTTTTTTATAGTGTTAACGTTTCGGCCCTGATGGGAGCCCTCCTCAGAACCGATTTATTTAAACATCTGTCACGAACAGAAATAATAAAATAATGTACAACTCCGTTATAACAAAATTAAACATAGGTGGTTTAAATAATAAGCAAGGATGTTTATGCGGATATAGATGAGAGGAATTACCTAGTGTGGGATGACACTTTCAATTACCGCAGACAGAGCACACTCTTAAGTAGTGAATGCGTGTTGGTAGATAAATAATAAATAGAAACAATAAAAAACAAAAACCGAAACACACTACGATCGCGATACGTAGTTCCCAAGACTTCATCCTTGTAGTTGATTTGATAAAATAAAACACACAACAGTTATAGGTTCAAATCCAGAGCACATTTGCACTTGTGGAACGTCCAGTGTGTAGTGGGGGGAGATCGATATCGATAGTTATCAGAGCAAACGCAGAGTCAACGGGTTAAAAGGAAACCAAAATTTTGTTAAGAAGGTAAAATCGAGAGCAAGCTCAGTCGGTAATGCATAATTACATTGGTTGTATCACAGAGGTGTAAATGGTACTCAGATGTTCGACGTCTTGTCTTCGGTTGACAGAATTGGGATGTGCAACAATATTGCACATTTCTAACAATAGCCTATTGTAATACAATGGTTCAACGTCAATAATGCTGGCTTGAGAATAATTGAAAGAATGGTCGAAATCGATGGCATGCCTCGTCAGTGCAGTATAATTATCCTCGGGTTCATGGATATTGCGTTTATGCTCGGTTATCCTAGTGTGTAGTTACCTACCTGTTTGGCCTATGTAGGACATGTTGCATTGATTGCAGGGAATTTTGTAAACTACACCAGAACGCATACCCGGGGGTAAGGGGTCATTACCCGAATCAAACATAGAGGATAGATCATGTGCACATTTACCCACAAATTGAATTTTGTACTTAAAGAATGTTCTGTTGAGTGACTCAAACAACCCGGCAACGTATGGGGTGGAAATATAGTTTTTTTGATTAGCTTGTGCAGCAGATGCATCGATATTATTGTTGGAGCTAGTCGATGACAAGATGAAATCGTATTTGAACTGTATATGTTTGTTGAGCAGACGAGATGGATAGTCATTTTTACTTAGTACCTGCTGAATCAAGGACATATTTTTGTTATGAAACTCCATACTTGAGAGTCGGATCGCTCTGTCAACCAAGCAATGAATCGTTCCGATTTTGTAAGATCTGGGATGGTGAGACTGGAAATTTAAATACCTTTGTGACCAGGTAGCCTTATGAAACCAATCTGTTTTGATGAGTTGGTTATCGTTAATGATCAAGACATCTAAAAAACTAATTCGATGATTACACTCTATTTCAGAGGTAAATTGTAATCTCGGATGGAATTGGTTGAAGACCGATAGCATTTCTTCAACTTTATCCGAAGGGACAGCTGTGATTATGTCATCTACATATCTGAAATAGAATGAAGGCTTGAAGTCCAGTTTGTTGAGACAACATTGTACAAGATCATCCAAAACCAAATCCGACAAAATTGGAGAGAGCGGCGAGCCCATCGGCCCAGCGGCGAGCCCAAACTGGACTTCAAGCCTTCATTCTATTTCAGATATGTAGATGACATAATCACAGCTGTCCCTTCGGATAAAGTTGAAGAAATGCTATCGGTCTTCAACCAATTCCATCCGAGATTACAATTTACCTCTGAAATAGAGTGTAATCATCGAATTAGCTTTTTAGATGTCTTGATCATTAACGATAACCAACTCATCAAAACAGATTGGTTTCATAAGGCTACCTGGTCACAAAGGTATTTAAATTTCCAGTCTCACCATCCCAAATCTTACAACATCGGAACGATTCATTGCTTGGTTGACAGAGCGATCCGACTCTCAAGTATGGAATTTCATAACAAAAATATGTCCTTGATTCAGCAGGTACTAAGTAAAAATGACTATCCATCTCGTCTGCTCAACAAACATATACAGTTCAAATACGATTTCATCTTGTCATCGACTAGCTCCAACAATAATATCGATGCATCTGCTGCACAAGCTAATCAAAAAAACTATATTTCCACCCCATACGTTGCCGGGTTGTTTGAGTCACTCAACAGAACATTCTTTAAGTACAAAATTCAATTTGTGGGTAAATGTGCACATGATCTATCCTCTATGTTTGATTCGGGTAATGACCCCTTACCCCCGGGTATGCGTTCTGGTGTAGTTTACAAAATTCCCTGCAATCAATGCAACATGTCCTACATAGGCCAAACAGGTAGGTAACTACACACTAGGATAACCGAGCATAAACGCAATATCCATGAACCCGAGGATAATTATACTGCACTGACGAGGCATGCCATCGATTTCGACCATTCTTTCAATTATTCTCAAGCCAGCATTATTGACGTTGAACCATTGTATTACAATAGGCTATTGTTAGAAATGTGCAATATTGTTGCACATCCCAATTCTGTCAACCGAAGACAAGACGTCGAACATCTGAGTACCATTTACACCTCTGTGATACAACCAATGTAATTATGCATTACCGACTGAGCTTGCTCTCGATTTTACCTTCTTAACAAAATTTTGGTTTCCTTTTAACCCGTTGACTCTGCGTTTGCTCTGATAACTATCGATATCGATCTCCCCCCACTACACACTGGACGTTCCACAAGTGCAAATGTGCTCTGGATTTGAACCTATAACTGTTGTGTGTTTTATTTTATCAAATCAACTACAAGGATGAAGTCTTGGGAACTACGTATCGCGATCGTAGTGTGTTTCGGTTTTTGTTTTTTATTGTTTCTATTTATTATTTATCTACCAACACGTATTCACTACTTAAGAGTGTGCTCTGTCTGCGGTAATTGAAAGTGTCATCCCACACTAGGTAATTCCTCTCATCTATATCCGCATAAACATCCTTGCTTATTATTTAAGCCACCTATGTTCAATTTTGTTATAACGGAGTTGTACATTATTTTATTATTTCTGTTCGTGACAGATGTTTAAATAAATCGGTTCTGAGGAGGGCCCCCATCAGGGCCGAAACGTTAACACTATGAAAAAGTGTTTTGAGTCGTGACCTTCATATCCAAGAATAACATTAATCAAAGATATGATTGTTGGGCGCCAGACGCACATGCGTCAAATAATAGATAATTAGAGAAAAAGATATAGATAAAGACAAGATCAGGTTCGACGACGGTTTTGCACAGCTTGCTCAGTATAGACAAGATGATGGTAGAGGGGAGGAGTTGAATCCAATAGATGAAATAAGAAACAGGTGAAGCAGAAATAGTATCGAATATATTGGCTAAGAAGCGATAAATCTTAATAACAAACAAACAACTGAAGAGATTGAGATACAATTAAGATAGGTGAGATAATTAATTTACAGCCAGAGAAAAGTTGAGCGAGAGATTTAACAAATAACAGAACGTTTTCAGAATAAACGAGAAATATGCGTAGGCTCGCGATACTATGATTCGAGGTAATAATTACCACGGTTTTATAATGCATAGGCAGAACAGAAAAAGATATACGGTACTTAAATTAAGCATTGATCAAGCAAACCATAAAATATGAGAAGCGATTATAAGAAACATGCGAAATACAAAAATTGTAATAGTTATCACATTACCAGAATTATCAGAGATATAACAGAGGCAGGGAATTATTAATTACGAGGTAAATTCAAGGAAACAGGTCAAGTAGAGAATTATTATAAAATATAGAAACTAACAGATAAGAGTAGTCTCTAGTTTGCGGTAAGTGCGAGAAGAAAGAGAGATAATATTCGGTACGGTAAAAGATGATTTCGGGATTAAGACAAATAATACTCAAGAGAATTAATACGCAACATACGACAAACCAAAGAGACTACGGACAACTACGATCAGCGGTAGTAGCGAAGAAAATAATGAAAAAGATGTTATTCGATACGGCGCAATACTCCAAAGTCAAAAGAACGACGACCGGGACCGCGCGGCGATGTAAGATCGCTCACGCGGTACACTCACTAAGATAAATTAATCAAAGGTAATAGGTAAAGAAACAGTTATGAATTAATCAGAAGAAGTATAACGAAATAGTAATGCTCAATAGCTAAGATAAGAATTGACAATTTAACAGAACACGCTGCTATACAGCGATATTAGATATTCAGGTATTCTAGAAGAGAGAGATAGTGAAATAAAGCAATAGTCACTAACAATGCGTAAGTAAGAGTCAACCAGTCGCGAAGTTACTTGCAATAAGAAATAGAAAGTGATAAGATAAGAAATAGTAAAGAATGAGGTACGAGCCCAGGTGGCTCACGCAGACCAACTGCAAGAGAGAGAGAGAGAGAGAGATAAAGATACGATATATTGCAAGTAATTTCGTGGCTTCACAAAATAGAAAAGGAACCTCACTTACGTGAAAAGAAGATATAACAGGTACTAGAGAATGCGATACGATAGCGATAGAAACTTTTGATAGTGATAGCGAAGACACGTCTGGCTTAGGTGAAAACTGAATGTAGAGTGTCGAGACGAGCGATGATCCTGATTTTCGTCGTGCTGCTGTCACGTGATTCTTCCTCAAATTTACGTTATTCTAATTGGGCCAGCAGGTCGCGTAGGTCTGGTCTACAGGTAGGCGGTGATAATCCCTCGGCGCTTGTTCTTCTTCTTCCTCGACGACAGGTATCGAGGTATAGGGACGTCGGAAGGTGGTCAGAGATGTTTACCCTCAGCTGTGCTGCGTCGTTGGTGAGAGGGGAGGTCGTACCGCTCATGTGTTGCGATATTGAGGTATGCGATAATATTGCGTCACCGGTCTCTTGGACTTGCGACCGATTGTACTTCACTCCTTGCTTTACTCGTACTCCCCGTTGTAGCTATTTTGTTGGCGCTGTATTCCGGCCCTCGCTCATCGGAGCCCTCATGTCGGAACGATCTGGTGGTGATGGCCCTCAACCCGGATCCCCACACTATATCCACCAGATCCACGTGGTCAGCATAGTCAAGCCTATTCCACGCCACAGCCCTTCGATAGGACGGTTCATTAAGAGAAAACCGTCCTCTATTTGATAGACCACGACTTAGTAGATGTCGTGGTCGGTTCAGCTCCAGGCTGATAAGTATCGTCGACGGGAGGCTTTGTTGTGTTTTTGACACACAGCCCTGTACGCCGTCAGGCGATGCATCCGAGCGGTAGAAGCATTAATTCGTGGTTCGGCTCCTGGCCGATAAGTCTTGAATAGTTGGAGGTACTCTTTGTGCATCACCCACGACCCTGTTCACAACTTAGATAGGCATCCATTGGGAGTGGTTTCAGCGGTATTCGTTCTTCTGTAGTCCGTGGTGGTCGGTGTTGAGCTGGTACGTGACCCCTGTCAGGCATTGTCCTGGTATCTTGAAGCGGAAGTCTCGTAGATGTTTCTCGTAGAGCGTTACAAAATTAGAAAATAGAATAGAATCAGCTCAATAAAGAGAGTTTCACTTAAAGATAACTAGTCGTTCGTTTTGGAGTATTGGCCTCAGACGTGCTTTCGTTATTTTTAGCGATATTCGTACGTAGGGAAGTGCGATAATTAAACTATGTGAAGGGGTACGAAACACCACGTCACAGTACGTACAATGACATAGATTTTTTGCGGGATGTATTTCTAGTATTGTTAAACACACTCGACTCAGAAACAATTTCGTATATATTAGGGTAATCTTTTAAACAGGCTTGGACGATTGTAAACCGCCCCCCCCCCCAAATTTGCTATAAATAAATAAATAATGGTCTGTTCAAGAGCACAATTTTTTATCTCAACCCTAAACCATCACGCCTATACATGCGTGTTTCCTGCAATTTCAGTATTTATTTTACTGCCGCATCTAATCTTTCGGTCAATCATCTGTCAGTATGACAATTTTGCGGACATTGATGCTACTATTAGATGAGGATATCCGGAGCGTATATGGGGCATTCTATGTCAATTATTCGCTATTTATAGCTGCCTTTTCGACGAACAGGAATTAATGGATAGGTATTTTCGTTTTTGTTAATGATTTTCTATCAAATCAATGAAAAAAAGGCAGATTTAAGTGGTGCGTACTCGATGTAGAATGCCCCAAAACCCTTCAATGAAATTATTATATATCAATGGTGTAACGTAAGGGTATAAATGATTACTCACAACACAGCGGGATGATATTTAACGTATGGATTTATTATGTATAAAGATACGGCTATGCAACGAGCATGCCGGAGTACATATGTGCTTGTCGGAGCCATGCACACAACTGACTCGCTCTCTGAACGTGAGAGTAGAGGCGCTACGGTATCACACATACATATGCAACTAGGAATGTATATCAATACATTACAACTTTCCCTCTTGTTTAATAAGAAGCCTCGGAGAGCGTCGTGGCATTGGTTTTATTAATTGATCTGAGTGTCGTTTATGCATCCCATCCTCGTCGCCAGTTATTATATATCAATGGTGTAACGTAAGGGTATAAATGATTACTCACAACACAGCGGGATGATATTTAACGTATGGATTTATTATGTATAAAGATACGGCTATGCAACGAGCATGCCGGAGTACATATGTGCTTGTCGGAGCCATGCACACAACTGACTCGCTCTCTGAACGTGAGAGTAGAGGCGCTACGGTATCACACATACATATGCAACTAGGAATGTATATCAATACATTACAGAAATGAAAAAGAATAATTTTCTTTGCGGAACTACGACTCAAAACGAGTCAAGAAACAGTATGTTATTTTAATATCGGGTTTTGGAAAAGTCATTAGCATTTAAAAAATAATTGTGCGAAATTTTGATAAATTTATGGTGTTTGGCTGGGTTGCGACAAACATCTAAAATATTTCAGAAAGACTGCTTTTGGCAGGTACAAGAAAGTGTAAAATTTTCAGTAGAATCAAAATTGGTCGGGGTCATGGGTTGGTCGGTTTCGCATGGAATGGCCCGTCCACATACAGTCGGGCTACGTGCGATTACGAATAGTTACTGCGATTGCGAACTGATGCTACCATTTCCAAACGATACCTTATAATATGCACGAATTTCAAAATCTATCGGTTATTCTGAGTGAGTTGTACATTTTTCCGTATCCACCTAAAAGCTCATGCTCACGTCGGCACTGCAGATTGTTGCTTTAGCAGAAGGCTTGTGAAGCATAGGACGTGTGCGTATTACCATGTGGTGTTACCATCTGGTACAGCTTTGGTCGACTACAGCGCTTCTGGAGGTTCAACGTTTAACTAAATTACAGACTTCTGGTGCATCAGAACGGGCTCCTGTCTCCTGAAAATCGCTTGCATAAATCGTGCCATATTTACGGCAAACTAACTGGTGCTATAGGTTTTCCCGGATTACGTGTGTGTTTTCGTACGTCTGTATCTCCCTGGCAAAAGTGAAAGAAATTCTGATATCGTACAAGCGGTGAATATTCAACAAGTCGCTAGCCTGATCGGCCATGTTTGACGCGAGGTGATTCTAGTGAGTTTATCATTATTTTTATCAGACGTTATCAGTGATCTGCGATAGTAGTGACTGAGATACAGACGTACAATTTTATTCAAGCTTTGTTTTGAAAATTTTCCCAGTCAGATTCGTACCCCCGTTTTATCAGGATTTTTGCAGGCGATTTCCCCGCTTCTGAAGTCACGAAATATGTATAGGACATGCCAGGTCAGCGGCACCTTAAGGGTGGATGGATGATATTGGAAACGATGAACTCGGTCCCTCAGTTTTGATTAATTTCGATCGGTTGATTATCAATGAGTCACTTTTCACAATAAATGGCAAAATGTTTTACTCTCGGCTTGCTATGTAATGATTTGTATTATTATTATCAAAATGATTATTTTACGGAAGTAATGAAGTTCTTGATTATTAGAGTAAATGCTTAATATTACCAGATCTGGATTGAATCTGGGCTGAACTTGGTTCATTTAAGGATAATGGAATATCATAAAAATGTCTATTCTCGAAGATATAAGAAATAGTCAAGAACAGGAAAGAATTTGGAAGGTAGGAGATCGTGAGTCTTTGGCAGCTAACAAAATAACTGAATGCTCGGTTTTGACGAATTAGCGCGAGACTTTGGGCCGGTCACAATTAAGATTTTCCAAAGCTACTCTTGCTCGAGAGGGCTAATCCGGGTTGACATCCACGCACTTCACGACTTGACAGACGAAAGACGTGGTTGCTGGCATCTGCAGTTGCAATAAGTTGTAACGGTAATTAGCCAATGAAGTGCGAGGGCGACCTCCCGGTGCCCAAATCTACACGGTCAGCGTTAGTTCGCGCTTTTCGACGGTGTTCCGACGGTTCTCAATCTCGTCACTTACACGTATAAGATGTTGACAAAAGATATCTTAAGATAATTCTCACGCATTCATTCACACATCTCCACAGATAATCTACTTCAATTTGGTGGTTCCAAAGGTGGTGGTTTATCCTGATTATTGATAAAAATTTTGACTTAAAAAGAGAAATATTCCCGGGCTGAGCGCCGCTGTTACAAGGTCAGTAATTCTATAACGCAGTTCTTGGTGTCAGCAAATAAGATACAATGTCAGCGGATGCCAAGGACTGTAGGTGACCTTATTAGAATATGAGATTGTGATGAAATAATTGAAGAAATTAAAGAAATTAAATGAAATGGAATTTTGAAAAAGGTACGCCAAGGCGGTACATCTGGGCGTAACATCTCTCCCCACTTAGAAACCATCAACGTCCCCGTTGATGAACAGTCAGTGACTAGTGTATATATGAAAATTGAGAGTAATCATAATGAAAATGCTAAGGTACTATATAAAAAAATTTTGCAGATTTGAGGTCGGCAGAAGAGTAGCTCTCTATGATCAGTAAAACTGGTCAGCCGGCCTTTACATTAGAAACAATCATATCTCAGGTTAACATAAGGAAGTACCATTATAACGTCTTTGAGAAGAACTTGAGGATTACTCAAAAAAAATTGTTGTGAATTTTACAGATCTAATTTTTTTTTTTTTTAAGATCTTACTTCAGGATTTTACTGTATACCAATTGATATATGAGCATGATTCAGGCGTTTGTGACGGAAGTGACTCAATGAAAAGGTATATGGGGCTGATTAAGATTATAAGTAGGTGTCATGGAATGGAATTACTCTTCATAGCAAAAATTACTTATGTGAAACGTTGGTGGACCGGCTAGTATGTTCTGCATTGGTTTACATTTGGCTGAGGCGTTGCTGGACATCAGGTGTACCGTGTCCTCTGATTGGTGAACGAGATCTGGATGCTCGGCTGGCTGAAGAGCGTTACGCCTTCCTAGAGGCCGGATTCCGTGCATTCAGATCTTTGTGGTGGGCCCAGTATTATGTGACCCACTGACAGTCGTAGTCCACTTCCGTATGTGTACCCTTGCAGCGGATACTCATTGATAGGTTGACGAACAGGAATCCTGGCAGTACTCTTAAGTACTTGTTTCGGCATTCGCAATGACAGTTTCTTTCTTATTCGCTTGCAGGTCTCCGTCCTCTCAGGTGTTGTGCTGCATCCCTGGGTTCCTTTGGAGTAGTGCATTCTGGATCCAAACAGCTTTTCAACTGCATTCAGCCACCCGTACTCGCCTTTTCTCCTGTTAGGTTTTGTGAAACTTTTCACCAAATTGCCATTTACTTTAAATAATTATTCATTAATCATTAACTACCACTGTTCAGTATACTCTCACCCCTACGTAACAGAAGTAACAGTTACTCATACAATACTGTTTACTATGATAGATGGAAATGTCTGCAATGCTGTAACATCTACAAAATCTGCACAGAGATGCTATTTATGTGGAGTTACTTCAAAAGAATTCAACGACATTGATGCAATCCTGAAAAAAGAGGTGAATGAAGAGAACTTGAAATTCGAAATGTCTACATTACATTGATGGATCCGATTTTCCTAGTCACTTTTGCATCTTTCTTACAAACTTGCCCTGAAAAAGTAGCAGGCACGAACCGGAGATGAAAAAAAGTTGGTTAGCGATCGAAAAGTACAGATTCAAAAATCTCTGAAGTCTGAACTGGGGTTGATAGTGGATCGTCCAAAGCCTGGGTATGGGAGTAGCAACGATGGGGACACAGCACAGCGTTTTTTTGAAAACTGCTAAACAACGTCAGTGGTAACTGGCTTGGACTAAGGTCTTATAAAAAGATGTGTGTGATGTTATTCTACAAGTTATCTCGAGTGGGTACGAAATCAACTTGGACAACTTTGCAGAATATGCTTTGGAAACTGCGAGACTGTACGTGCGTGATTATTCATGGTATTAATTATATGCCAACAACCGTCCACAAAATATTAATCCGTCGTCCTTTGATGATAGCTTCGGCTGTTTTAGCTATTGGAAAATTATCAGAGGAGGCTCAAGAAACAAGAAACAAGGACGTTAAGAAATTTCGGCAAGGATTTTCTCATGAACAATCGCGTGAAAATACCATGCATGATGTTTTGAATTGGCTGCTAGTGTCATCTGACCCATTCATCACAAACCTAAGGCAACTACCTCCAAAGAAATGTAAACAGATATCCCCAGAAGCTAATGCGCTGCCAGCTGGAACAAATACGCCTGAGTCACAACAAAATCCTTATTTTTGCAATTGTTTTAAACAAATACTTTATTTATCATATCACGAAGGGACAATTACTTTTCATAAATTTCCCAATAAATTTTTAATGTATTATAGCAGCCGCTCCACGAACCTATATTGAGTCCCGTACGTATAATTTATATATTTTTTTTTTTTTTTTTGAGTTTAGATATTGGATTCGTTAGCAGCGACTCCAAAAACATAAAGAAAGTAGAATTTCGATCGAATTTATTTGGAAATTTTTGATTTATCCGGCCATATTGAAGCCGCCATTTTGTTTTTTTGAAATTTTGATTTTGCATTCGTAATCAGCGACCTCAAAAACCTTAGTATACAAAGGCCATAGGACGCTAAGCATAGAAAATCGGGCCCAGAAGGATATCTGGGTCATCATTTGAGGGTATGTTGGTACTAACAAGATACGTTGATCCTGCAAGTTTCAGATATTTATCTATTTTGGTTTTTGAATAAATCAAAAGAAATTGAAAATCAGAAAAAAATTTTCTCAATAACGACTTCACGATTTGTATACATTTGAATCGCTTTGCGGGATTTACTTACCAACTTACACGTACACGAAATCCCCACCACGGTGCGGGCGGCGAGTCAAACGGACACTCTACCATAGCTCACACGTACACGCACTAACACCAACTGACCCAGAATCCGCATAGTATGACTACTCATGTTGACGCGCTTTTTTCGCTGTTCATTACGCAACCATAAGTCGATAAACTTTGTTATGGTCTTCACGGACCCCACGCACGTTCTGGCTTTACTGATCGTAGTGCATAGCGGGAACAAATATTATTTGTACTACAAAACTGAACGTAAAGCTATATCTTTCTTTGGATCAGTTGAAATTTTAACAAAAGTTGAGGGTCACATTAATGACATAATGTTGGGAATTTATTTATACTTTTTTAGTTATTTTTTTTCATTACAGGTACTTTTTTCAAGTCAGACAAAACTGTACTCAGTTATACAAAGATTTCGCGCCATTGACTATTTTGTTTGTACGTGTCTTTGTCTTAGCAACTATGCTCAAAAAGAATTCTATTCAAATAAATAGCTTTTTTATGCAATATCGTCCACGGTGGTCAAATTTTCAGATTTCTCGACTTCTGATATGGAATATTGTTTATTTATGCCAAGCAATCAATTGAAAGTTTGCAACTCGTAAATCCTTACTGCCAGACGCATATAGGCAACCACAATTTGCAGTAAAAGGTTTCATCTTTTTGTTTGTATTGCACATGAAAATATAATATTAACAAAATAGGGTCTCCGAAGACGCTACGCGCCTACTGGCGTTAAAAAAACCTGACACGGCTAGTAAAGGGTTAAGAGCTGCAACTGATAAACGTAGGATTTCTCCAAGTCGCGACTTTTGGTGACTTTTATACATATCGCTTCTTTCACTAGCACCTGAAGTCAGGAAAGCCAATAGTCTTGCGTGGTCACACCCCCATTCTTCAACCGTCTCTTAGTGGGATGGGTAGGTCGATATTCTCAATATATGTGCATACATAGAGCAAAGTAGCCGTTGCCACCTTGCGTATGGAAGAGTGGCAGTCACATGCCCGTTGCCGCTGACTGTCGGTGCAGCTCCGCTCCTCGTAAGGTTCTATCTACGACAGCGTTTTGCCGCTTTTCGAGGAATTGGAAGAATCTAACGAATACAAGGAAAATCTTGAACCATCACTGTGTATATTAATCTTGTCAAAGGTATGAATACCGATAAAACTTTTACAAGCTTTGAAATGGTCGATATGCCGAGTATAACTGATTGTTTTTCTATATATATATATATATATATATATATATATATATATAGTATGAAAATGAGTCTACGTGGTTAATCTCCACATGCAGGTAATAACGTTGTTGATGGATATTAAATATTGAAAAAATATATTATCACAAAATATGTACGAATACATAATTAATGGTCTTGCTCTTGCTTCGATCGTTAATTCGAATGGGTAAGCGTGTCGGAAGGTTTTCAAATATTCGGATCGTACAATGTCTCAATATACTTCAGAACATATAACTGTGCAACATACTCTATATGTATATCGCGAATCACGTAAGTCTGTGTACTCTCAAAATAAAACGCGTACATCATATTAATTTTTTTAACTTGTTAACATAAATGACGACGTTGGAGTGTATCAAAAACGCACACGATGTATGTAATTATTCTTATTTATTCATTGATACAAATGACGGATTTACTAACAATAAGACAAAATAATTTCTCACAAAAATCAATACAAACGTACACGATAATTTCTCGCAAACTAAGCCCTGTTAGTACCTACATGAATCTCTCGGAATATCGTAGACTATTTCCAAGTCAAGATAAAGATAGCGTCACACATAAAAGTAAAGTTGTGATCATAAAAAAATAATAACATTGGAATCATAAAAAATGACGCAAATCCACGTACAATCTGCAACACAAACGCCCTAATAATGGAATTCATGTATACGGGATATTCCATGACACCTCGATCAAGATTCTAAGTCGATGTCTCCGATTGGTGTAATAATTTTTTGTATAGAAGTACTAGGGGCTTCGCCCCTGCGCGCTTCGCGCGCCAACCCCATCTCGGCGCTACGCGCCTCGGGCACTCGGCGCTGCGCGCCTCACTATTTCCTTACTCATTGTCTAGTAGACAGGCGAATTCCTTCATGTTGATTTAATGACAGGTCCTGCACTTGCTGTCCACTTCAATTCCTTCTGTGCTTACTTTTCTTTTTTTCATCAATCTAAGCTTCCATTCGTTGGTTGAAAATTGGTGTTCCTTCTCTATTGATATCTGTCTATCTCCTTGACTTGCTGAATTATTTTTGCTACCGCTCTGCCCGTTATTCTCCAAAATCACCTTCTTTATATTTTTTTTTTCTCTGTATTTATGTTGCTGTTCACTCCGTAAAACACCTCTTTTTCTTGTGGTCAACATCTATCATGGTCGTCCTCTTGCCTGGTTATAGAAATATTTGTTTATTATTATTCTCTGGCTTATTTGGTTCTTCGCACTTAAAATTTTATTTTCCTTTTTCCTTTGTGATACTTCCGACCATCCACCATCTTCATCGCCTTGTCTTCTGGTTGAAACTCCTCCTTTCTGTTCGTTGTTTGAAAAGCCAGTATGATATTTTTTGTTCGCTTCCCTATATTTTCGCTGCTGTTCCCGTCGTCTAATTTTTCGCTCTTCTATGTACATCACATTGGTTGGTCGTCCTCTCGATTTATTTTCCGAATCAATCATCGCAATCGATTCTTCTAATTCTTCGACACCCTTCGTTGAATTATTTTTACTGCCGCTCTGCCGGTTATTCTCCAAAATCACCTTCTTTATATTATTTTTTTCTCTATATTTGCGTTGATGTTCATTCCGCAAAACACCTCTTTCTCTTGTGGTCAACATCGATCCTGGTCGTTCTCTTTCCTGGTTATACGAATATTTGGTGGATATTATTCTATGGCTTATTTGGTTCTTCGCACTTACAATTTTATTTTCCTCTTTCTTTTGTGATACTTCCGACCATCCACCATCTTCATCGCCTTGTCTGCTGCTTGAAACTCCTCCTTTCTCCATTGTCATCGTAAATCCTGGCTGTCCTTTTGACTGTTCGGTGATATATTTAGATTTACTATTATTTGATTGTTACTTTTCATACTTATTACTCACTATCTGAATTTTATTTTGGTTCTGCAAGACATCAAAGTGTCCACTCTCTCCGTCACCGGTGAAGAGTAGCGAGAATTGTGTTCCATTTTGTGATCCGATCCGGTGTGGATGAATTTGTTCTTCGCGATACTCGATTTAACATATCTTAAAAATTTCCGCAGCTGCATATATTGCATTTTTATTCATATGTGATTTGTAATCACCAGGTCACCTAATCACAGCACCGTTTGACTCATTACCTGTAATAAAACCCGCAAATGTAGACCAATTATCCACTATATTTGAAACGATACTCAGTCTCACCTCTGCGTGTCGATCTTGAGTGCCGTATACACAATACGCCAACGCGCGAAAAAGACAATTCCTGTCGGGAATCATCGTTATAATTTTCGTTTGCATGTTCATTTTTTGCGCGTCAGAAACAGATACCTATAAAGATATTTGTCAAAGACTGTCATAAACAGCCGATGACAGCTGTCAAAGGGTTTGCTAGATGCTTTTTGTTCTGTTTTCGGTATCTCACCCCACCGCCAACTTCATGCGTATACTATTGTTATTATAATCTTTTTTTACTATTGTTATTATAATCTTTTTCTACGTTCATTTGTTTGAAACTTTTTTATTAGATAGAGAGACATGACGAAAAAAATGTGAGCCGTCACGGGACGCCTGGCAGATGTGAAACATCGACATTATTTTGTAATAAGAAAAACATTCGTGCGCTACACGCCATCAGATGATTTTGAAATACAATTTTATCAGTCTTTATAAAATTTATTCTTTAAGCAATTGTTCTGATGCATTAATTTTAATTAGAATGAAATTAAAATTAATTAAAATTAATAATCAATTTAAAAACATTGTATGCAATGAAATTTATGTGAATTTTAATCTACTAAGAAAGTAGATTTTACATTTACTGGCGTTAAAACACACCAAATATACACGTGCTTAATGCACAGATAAATGCACACTTTAATTATAAAAATTTGTTTTCAAGTAAAACACAGGTTATGTGTACTGTAGTAAACAAAAACAAAACACTGTATACACTCCGGGAGTATACAATGGACAGTCGATTGCGCACGGCGACGCGTCGCCACACCGTACTACCATCATATAGCGTGGCGACGCGTCGCCACGGCTTGCGTCGCCACGGCTTGCGTCGCCACGCCAGAAATCTGTTTTACGTGCGGCTATAGATGTTTCACATCAAAAAAATAATCTCAATTTTTCAGAATTTTTCGACCCAGCGTATCCGGAGTACGTTTAAAAACTTGGAAAAAAGCCCACTTTCTGAAATCTGAAAAAATTCAGAAAAATCTTATAAAATATAACTAAATTTTTAACACCTATTGGAATATAGAGATTCGGTAGCGTCAAGAGATGAATAAAAAAAAAAAAATTATCATTATTGGATTGCATTTAATTGACATGAAAATTAATGTAAAGTCTCATCATAATATTTATCTGAAGAAGAATTTTTCGATCCATATCATAACGAGCTTTTATATATATTCTTATGTCAATTAAATGCAAAGCAATAATAAAAATGATTTTTTTTCCATTTTACTTATTTATCTTCTGAAGTTATGAAATCTCTATCTTTTGATAGGCGACAAAAATTTTACTACATTTCATAAGATTTTTCTGAATTTTTCCTATTCTTAGAAAGTGTTTTTTTTTTTTCAAGTTTTTAATTTATATTTCAGATGCGCTGAGTCAAAAAATTATGACAAAAATGCAAAAAATTATCAAGCCAGACTGAGACATGGACTAAAATTCTTGATCGAGATGTCATTAAATGCCCCATATATCCCACACAGCAGGAAACATTTCAGAAACGTTTCGGAAATATTTCTTTCGAAACATGTTACATTTCATTGCAACATAACAGAAATATTTTCAAAACATGTCCATGCCTGAATTTATAACTTACGTTATATAGCTGACATATGTCTAAACTATGTCAGAAACATTTCGGTGACATATTAGAAATATTTCCATGACGTTCCTGAACTGTTTCGTATGAAGCATTTCGTATTTCATTGCAACATTTGAAAAATGTATCAGAAACATGTCTGAAACATTTCTGACGTATTTTGTACCATGTGTGTAGTTGATATGCTAGATAGAAAAACCTAATTTTGAAGTAAAAGCAGGATTTTTAGATTACTGTAACCTATTTTTCTTCCCTAACGTTGATTAAGATGCCTATTTAAAGTCCGTTGTGATACTTCGGATTGTTATGTCCGAGTCGATATTCGAACCGGAATCTTCGCAATACTAGTTGCATGTCCTGACCACTACGCTATACTACCGCTTCTTCCAAGTTATCCCTGTATCATTTCTATCAAAGCAGTAATGAAGCTCATCTATGTTGATAAATTGCCTGATTTTTTTACGGCACAGTATATTCAATGAATAATATATTATTGGAATATGAGGCATTTCACTAGTGTAACACGAAAACTTCAGGCGTTATAGAAAGAGGCAAACATATATATCTGTAGGATTGAATGTGCAAAAGAATGAGATGGAATACATTACACAGCGTATCCTATACTCGGGGTCTCCTCTTGGTGCGATGCTTCGTAGTCTCACTGTATAGTTCACTACCTCTGGTCTGAGAGTTGAATGTGTGATGTTTGTACGTGTGTGTTGTGTGCCTGCGTATTACGAAGTTCTGCCGCAACTTGTATGCTGCTGCCGAGTACAGGGTATGCATGCTGTATAATAAATACATATAGTGGCATTTATTGTGTTGATACAACGTACACAAACAACAACGTAATTATCAACTTTTAATGTTTTGATTTTAAAGTTTTCTTGTACCTCTATGCATTGATACGTGTATTTTTATGTACTATTAAACAAATCATCAAGTGATTAAAGTTAAAATGATCCGAGTAATTACAGATATATGTTTGTTTCTCTTATCATTTTGGAAGATGCGTTCATTTACTCTCTTTTTCTGTTCGATATATATCATAATTATCGTTCGTAAGAAGTAAACTCCAGTCGTGCGTCGGAGTTGAAACACACACTTTTTTTTTCTGTGAGCTATAGTTGTAAAGTTACGGGGCTTCTAAAGAATTTACGTAATTAAATGTAGACTGTTATTAGCAGTTTTTCAAATTGAACAAACTCAAAATGAATTATTAAACATGGTGGCCTCTATAGAAAATTGACTGTTCTTTTCAATTATGAAATCAGATTCGAAATTTGATTTTTTCTCTTGTGAAAAACTGGAAGTAAACATTTGAAATCAGAATTTTGATAGCTTCAGCCATTTTTTTTTTTTTTTTTTTCAAAAAATCTCTATAGTAGCTTCAAGTTTGTAGATAATATAATAAAAGTTTCAAAATGAGATCTATATTAGCTTAGGAGATGGATGAATTGAAGTGCATACGTGACGCACTGAGCGTGGTACCGGGAGCTTGCTGAGATCGCCGGGGTCGATTGGTTTGCACAAAAAAAAACGTACTCAGTAAAATTGCTTCAATATCACTTACGTACGCATAAGTACTTTCAAATTGAATAGTATTTTTGTATAATTGTATCCATATTTTTAATAATAATCTTCAACTAAATGATGGAAAATTTTAATGAAGGAAAAAAAATTTCATTTCATAATATTGACAATTTTACGGTGAGCATTAACGCTAGAACCAGTTTTTTTTTTTACAAGAAGTCCTTTGGTTGATGAAATAAAGGCGTGCAGCTTTTGAGTTCTCGGAATAGTATTTGCAGAATCAAACCATGCAGTGGTCTTGGGGGAAACCTCAAACGTTAAGGGATCGTCTCAGTGTGAAATTTTCAAAAAATTTTTTTTTTTTTTTTGCATTATCGTATAGTATACACTGTTCTAAACATTCTCTCAAATTTTTAAATCGAAATTCAAATTATTACGGTCGCTACAGCGTTTCTTGTAGAAAGGGAACGGGTTTTCCACCTGCGCGAGTACTAAGGTGCTTAGGTTCTATAACCTTGCAGAATAAACTGTCCAAGCATTTCAGTTCGTTTTTGACATCCACCACGGATAGACGTACGAGAGAAACCCCCAAGAAAAAAATCAAGACCTGGCATCGCCGATTGATCGTAAGTAAACGATTTATATAAACTTTTCCAACTTCAATCTTTAAACGCGTTTTTCTCAGAATGGTGTTTTTCAAAACGGTTTCCACTCTCAAAGGAAGAGTTTTAAAGATATCCAGTTCCAATTTCGGGAGAACATTTTAAACGTCATTCTTTATCGCGCTATGGAAGCTTTTTTTTTTTTTTTTTGAAAACTTCCTATTTTTTTTACGAAAAACTGTCGAAAAAAAGGGCCACATTCGACACTTTTTGTTCAAACCGCCGCCATTTTGTCAAATTTGAAAAAAAAAACCCTTCATAGCGCGATAGCGACTTTCCTACAGATCAATAATCTTTTTGAAATTTTTTTTTCAGATCAAAATTGCGGCCGTCATCGTGGAAACCGTGCAGCACCTTTTTTTTTCACGTGAAATTACAACAATTTATACAACAATGATGCACTCAATAAATAAACTTTAAAAAAATCATTTTGTATTCTTCATAAACGTATTTATTTATGAAAAAAAAACCGGACCGATTAGTTCATGTGAACATTAAAAAAAAAATTCGCGAAAATCAGTGATTTTTCGGAGTGTCACACTGAGACGATCCCTTAAGCGACACGTGCGAGCTTATAGTTATCTGCAAGTAGAGCAATCATTACACCTATGCGATTATACGAATGATGGAATTTCCCAAACTGTATCGGTGCCATGGACGGAAAGCATGTTGTGATAGAGCCGCCCGATAACAATGGTTCCTTATTCTTCAATTACAAGAAAACTTTCAGCATTGCGCTGATGGCACTTGTGGATGCCGACTACCGATTTATTGCAATTGATGTCGGTGCATACGGTGAAAACAGTGATGGGGGGATTTTTGCTAACTACGCTTTTGGAAAAGCAATATATGATGGCAGACTAAATATACCACCTGCTAAGCTTCTGTCCGGCACTAATGAGCCAGTACCTCATGTAATTGTGGGTGACGAGGCATTTCCTTTGAAAAAATATATTATGCGTCCGTATCCAGGGTATCAACTCGAAGATGACGAAGTTAAAAGGATCTTCAATTAAAGATTGTCCCGCGCATGAAGAATATCCGAAAATGCATTCGGAATTTTAACACAAAAATTTAGAATTTATCAAAGACGGATAAAAATGACACCGGAACACGTGGACAATGTCGTATTGGCAACATGTTGCCTACATAATTTTCTACGAAAAGATGTCTTCGGAACTCATCTTCATCATGTGGAAGGTGACACTCAGCATTACAAGAAATCCGAAATGTGGAGGGTAATGCAACGAACGAGGATATAGATGTGAGGGAAACATTCAAAAACTATTTTGCATCTGAAGAAGGATCGGTTGAATGGCAGACTCAAATGGTTCGGCTAGGAAGAAGAAATATTTGATAGCATGTTAGCAGTCAACTGTCGTTTCAACCACATTAATTTAAGAAACTAATACCAAAATACTAATTGAAACCCTGGTAATTTTGGATCTGATGTATGGTTTGTCATGATTATTGTGGCAATTCAATGACTTTGATATTAATTTTTTTGAATATCGGTTTCTGACATATTTTCGGAGCTGAATAACTTTCTAACGAAGGTCCTAGGGGTATAAGCATGGTCATGCAATTGGCCCTGGAAACATATTTAAATTATTCTTAGTAGATATGTAAGTACTAATAATATAACAAGATCCTCAACGCCCTCATCGTTAACACAATTGGTATTCGAAAAATAGCAAAATATTAAAATAAAAGAAAAAAGAAAATGTTCACAAGATTGACTGAACTGATTATTCTAAATTTTTAATATGTTTTGATACTATTTTTAATATGTTTCACATTGATAATGTTCGTTACAGATTTCGTCGCAGAGGCACATTAGAGACTACGTATAGGTATGTAGCATATTTAAGAGTGTATAGTACACTACTTTTTTTTAGCCCAATTAGACGGACCCGGCCATGAGACGACATGAAAGAGTCATATCAATTATTTAGCGGAAAAAAATGTGATACTATTTATGTGATACTGAACTGATAATATTATTAAAAAAAGTTTAAGAGCTATATAGCTTTATGAGATTCTTGAAAAAAAATTGTATGTGTTTAAATTTAATTTTTTCACCACGATACAATTTTCGCAAAACTATGAAACTTTTTTGAAACCATTTTATATTACCCTACATCGTCATGAAGTTTGAAGATTATTGATAACGGTACGCCATAGAACTAAAAAATAAGAACCACGTTTTGGCAAAAATAATGAATTTATTTATATGTTTTACTCTTTTTGTTTTGATTTTTACGCAGCTCTACATAAACTGTATATATATATGGAAATATATATATATATACATATATACATATGTATGTATATATTATATATATGTATGTATATATAATGTGTTTATTATTCGTTCAGGAAATTTGACTCCAATTAATTAGACAGAAACTGAGTTTCTCTGTAATGAAGTAATGTAATTTTTTATTTACATATTACTTATTGACATATTTACAAGTTTTCCTACCTGTAATAAAGAAACGACATTTCATTAATTACGATGCCAACTCCTGACTACGAACTCTTACTAATAAATTCGTTGGTTAATTATTATGTGTAACGTTTCACGTTTATCACGTTAATTACGTATCCCATTTATCCTTTGATTCTGTGGTATGTATCGCGATCTACGTTAGTGACGCTCGAGAGAGCGCGGCAATATTCGAATGATGGGAATACATTTCCTTTACATCACCCCCCCTGGGGAAGACAATGATCACACAGTATCATGACTTCTCTGGCTTATCGTTTTCTTCTTCATTAACCAGAGAGAGAGCCGGAATAAGTTTCGTGATATGGAACAGATTCGATTTGGGTTTTCGGTGTCCTGTATCTACTCCATATGTATACATAGTGTATATATAGTATATATTATAGTATATATATAGTATATATGAGGTATTCCATGCCAACTGAGAGGACATTTTCTATGACCCCCGCCAATTTGCTTCATTATTTTTTATATGATTCTACAACCTAAAAAAGCATTCACCATTTTTTTCAGAATTTTTGTTCTAACCGTTCTTTTTTAAAAAATGTTACAAACCCTTTTATGGTCCTAAAAAAAACGCCTGTATTAATCAACTGTATTGTAAGTAAAATTAGTGTTAAATATTCCGATAACTAGAAAATTTAATTTAGAATCTGAGTTACTCTTAAAATTTTGCAATTTATTTAAAAAAAATGTGACAGGATTTATAAATTTTTAACATATTAATGAACACAATTTATTTTATTGAACATTTCTTAGTGACATTTGGAAATTTCTTTTATATTCACTTACAATTTGAATTACATACTGTTTTTGATCTTCGTGCTTAGTTAGAGTGTTGATGTATTTTTCAGTCAATTTGACAGCTTGCTCTGCAGAATCATTGACTACTTGTAGATTCTGCAGAGCGAGCTGTCAAATTGACTGAAGAATATATCAACACTCCAACTCATGTACAGTGCCACCGTTTGAGTAATAAATTGTGATAACAATAAGCAAAAGACATATACCTGTGTAAGATCTTTATTATTAAACAAATGATTCTTGAATAATAAATACATAGACTGATTATCGAATTTTATGAAGCGTTCTATATAATGTTAAATATACCAGAGGGTACATTATTTCTGCCAAGTTGACGAAGCAGCGTGAATGAGTATGTTTACAGTTGGAATTAATTTCATGATAGCCGATGAAAAAAGCAAAGCAGGGCTCAAAACAGTACAAATTTTTTACAATATTCAAGCGTTTAAAAAATGACTATAATAGTAGCACTTAATCTTGGAAATTCATTGAAAATTATTATAATTCGATTAAAGTTATTCGCCAAACGCAGTATCTTATGGAGATTCATCCACAGATTTTAAAAAATTACCCAATTCTTGAATACTATTGATTTTAATATATTTTGAAAATGGCATAATTTCATCTGCAATAAAAATCTGTACACTTGAGTCAGCGCGAACAGCGACTTTTTTTCTGATCGTCGCATCGTGTTCTATTTTCTGAAAACCAAGAAAAGATTCATTACCTCTGGTATAACACCATCTTTCAGATCGCAAGCTCACTGATTCTATATTGTTTTGTAAGTATTTGAAGCTAAATGTATTTTCACAATTTCTCATTGTTACTAATACCATTGTAGGTGAATTTGGCAAATCCACTTTGAATATTCAGAGCTCTTCTACCTCATTTTCACCAGTGGGAGACAGTGTTTATTTATGAGTTCCTGGCAGGTGCAAACCTGATACTCGGTAAAAATATAGCCGACTGTATCGGCCAAGTTTTCCGCAGTTTCCGTGTGCCCTCGTGTAAATGCGATACAGTAGAGCATTAGGAACGAGTGGCTGCGAATAACACTCTGGCGGGGGCTCTTGAGGAAATGGAATAGTGAAAATGGAAGGAATGAATTAGGGAAAAACGAGACGAAGACTGTAAAAGGGAAAGGACCCCATTAAGCTGGAACAAATATTTAAGAAAAATAGTAGATAAGGGATAGGGTTCAAGCAGTCGGTGTAAACAGAATTGTATTTACTGAACTCACATTAAATTGGTATGGCACATTAGAAGCATCTTTCCATTGCATTTCTGTCAATTTTTTAATGTATACCCACGCTGTTTGATAAAAAACCGTCCTTGTCCTATGAATGGGCTTGGTGAAGACTGAAGATCCCGGGAACTTGGTCTTGTGGAGTGAGACGTTACTTAGACTGCTATCTATGCAAACATAACCTCCAACAAAACATAGCTTACACATGTTTATGTTTTTAGATTTAATGGAAATAGTATTTTTTTATAGTCGTAAGAGTAACATGAAGTCGTGGATGGTGCACAAGCATCATTTTATTGAACAGGTAATAAGCTTTGCACACAATATAACCTATAATTGACATTACTATTACTTTTACATTATACATATATTAGAACAATTCTTTGCAATGATACTTACATCTTTTCTTGCACCTTGATATTCACCTTTTGATAAGTTTTGAGTCATTCGGTTTCCGAAAGGCATTTACTCGATTTTCCTGGTTTTCACTTACACCAAGTGCGTATGTTACGAATTTACGGAGTATATATATATATATATAGGTTATGATCACTACCCTTCTTTTTATTTTTATATTTTCTAGCGAAAATTTCACTTTTTTCCGTGAGAGGCGTTCAAATCGCATTTAGACAATTCCTCTTACGTTACCCCAAAACTGGGGACAAATTTTATCACAGAGTGTTGTCTCCTTCCTTCTACTCCATGGTGGTAGGTACCTACAATCTGTTTGTACTCTCCGACTATCGGGCTCGTCGGTTGGTCGGTTGACTGTCCAGACCTGTACGTGAGACCCTGGGTGCAGCATAAGAATTTTACATGACAGATTCCATCTAGTGACAAATTTTTGAATAATCTTTAAAAATTTTGATTTCTCTCAAAAAATTCTCAATAATAACGCAAAAATAAAAACCAATGTTCTTGTCTTTCATTAATTCTATAATTTTTGTTTACGTCTATGTCTCAAGTTTATAAAAATTTATAAATAATCGGGTTTTACATCAAGAAGTTGTTCCTAAAAATATTATTTAAAATTAACGTCAAATTGATTACAGATATTCAACTGTTGTAATTTTTTAATTTGATAAAGCAATGATAGTTATTGTTTTCAATATGGAATATTTTTTTTTTATATGTAAAGGAAATGTATTCCCGTCATTTAAATATTGCCGCGCTCTCTCGAGCGTCATTAACGTAGATCGCGATACATACCACAGAATCAAAGGATAAACGGGATACATAATTAACGTGATAAACGTGAAACGTTACACATAATAATTAACTAAGGAATTTATTAGTAAGAGTTCGTAGTCAGGAGTTAACATCGTAATTAATGACATTAAATGTCGTTTCTTTGTTACAGGTAGGAAAACTTGTAAATATGTTAACAAGTAACATGTAAATAAAAAATTACATTACTTCATTATAGAGAAACTCAGCTTCTGTCTAATTAATTGGAGTCAAATTTCCTGAACGAATAATGTATGTATGTATGTAATCTTTATTGTTCCCCTTGGGGTTACAAGGACTTCCCTTTTCCTCTTCCTTTACAATATTTTTTTACATGTTTTCTTAACCTATTCTTACCCTAATTCTTACTTCCTACCTTATCCTTACTTAATTTCTGATTGCCTGTGTCCTGTGCCATTGCCTTGCCATTCCCTTACTTTCCCTCTTATCCTTTTTTTACTTTTTATCCTTATCTTTACTTAACCTTATCCTATTTTACCTTATTCTATTCCCTAATTCGTCCTTATCCTAATCGACTTCCATTTCCCATTCATCTCTCACTCTTTCATTCTCTTGTACATCCCTGATCCTTTCCAATTCTCTCATCCAGACTTCTCCCCCCCCCCTCCTCACCTAACATCTCCCTCACCACCTCCTGCCAGCTTTCCTCCCTTCTATCCCAGCCTACGCACGTTTCCCATACGTGCTCCCATGTTTCCTCCTCCCCCCCGCACACCCTACACCTTCTCTTTTCCTCTTCTTCCCAGTACCTTGCCTCCTTCATCTCGCTTCCTAACCTAAATCTTGCCACCCTTATCCACCTGCTTTCTCCCCATCCCTTTCCCAGATATCCTGGTAACCCTTCTCCTTTCACTAGCCTGTACCATCTGTTGTACCTCGATTCCCTTATTTTCTCCCACCTCTCTTTTCTCTGTTCTTCCCTCTCTCTCTCCTCTATTTCCCTAAACTCCATCTCGCCCCTCTCCCTTCTCGCGACTACCTCTCTACTCTCTGCTCCCCTTTCCGCAAAGAAACTTTCCCTTTCTCTTTCCCACCTCGATCCCTGCCTCCCAGCTTCTGCCTTGTCCCTTATCTCTTCCCAGCATCTCCTAGCTAACTCGCTACCCTCCCCTCTCTCCAGCTTCCTTTCAAAATTCCATACCCTTCTCCCTGCCCTAATCCTTAGTTTCTCCCTCTGTAGTTCCTCCCTTACTAGATATCCCGGTGTTCTCCCATCCACTCCTAATGTCCATCTCAAAAATCTATCCTGTACCGCCTCGACCGCCCTCCACTCCCTCCACCCCCATATCTCCGATGCATACTCTATTACCGTCCATACTAGCCTGTCAAATAACCAAATCCTTTTTTCCCAATCCCTCCCAAACCTTCTTTTTCCTATTCCCCATACCTGCCTCATTACTACCCCTGCCTTCCGTACTCTCTCTTTCACCTGTGCTTCCTGTCCCCCGTTGCACTTTACTCTATACCTTAGATAGCTGAACTCTTTCACCTCCTCTATCTTTTTCCCTTTCCATCTCCAATCTATGTTTTTCCTTCTACCGCCTCCTTTCCTAAATCTCATAATCTTTGATTTCCCTACATTTACCGTCAGCCTTTTCCTATCCATATACCTTTCTAACTTCCTAATCATTACCTCCATTTCCTCTTCACTTTCCGCTAGTAACACTATATCATCCGCATAAGCTAAAGTGCATACCCTGCCGCCGGCTAACTCCACCCCCCCCAACCCCTCTCCCTCTCCCCATTTCCTCTTCCAAGTCCGCCAGCAGCAGGTTGAACACATGCGGACTGAGCGGACATCCCTGCCTTACCCCCCTCGCTGTCCAAAACGCCTCTCCTAGCTTTCCCCCGCTCCTTACTCGACTCTTTGTTTCCTTGTAAATTTCCTCTATCCTTACCCTTAGCCCTTCCCTCACCCCTCTCCTTTCCATAGTCTCCCACAGCACCTTCCTGTTCACTGAATCAAAAGCAGCTTTCAGGTCCACAAAAAACGCCACCATCTTTCCCTTATCCTTTCCCACCTGCCTATTGATTAAATAATTAAGTACATATATATTGTCAATGGTGCCCATGCCTTTTCTGAAACCCGTTTGGTTTTGTGGTATCAAGCCCTTTTCTTCTACCTCTCTTTCTAACCTATCCGCTAATGCCATCGCATACACCTTATATAGAGTTGGCATCAAAGTCACCCCCCTATACTCTTCTACCCTTTTCCCCTCCCCCTTCTTAACTATCGGCGCTATCAATCCCTCCCTCCAATCCTCTGGCCAGCCCTCCCCCACCCAAACTCTGTTACATGTTTTCCATATCCACTGCTCCATTTCTTCCCCCCCATACCTCCATACCTCGCTAACTATTCCATCCCCCCCTGGTGCCTTTCCATCCCTCAGCTTTCCTATCACCTTTTTAATCTCTTCCCTCTGCAGCTCCCCTTCCCCGTCCCCCTTCCTATTTACCGACTTCCCGCCTTCTGTTACCTTGCTTTCTACCCCGCCTAATAATCCCATGAAATACTCCCTCCACTCCTGATCTCCTATTTCTTCATTCACCCTCTTCCACTTCTTTCTTTCCCTATTAACTATCTCCCATACCTTGCTTTCTGTCTTTGCTTCCGCTGCTTTTTTTATGAATCCCTCATTTTCTTTCTTTTTTCTCTCCTCGCATAGCCTATTATATTCCCTTCTTCCCTTTCTATACGCGTCCCCTTCCCCCTCCCCCTTTCTCCATTTCCTTAGACTCTGCCCAACTTCCGCTTTTTTTCGCCTACATTCCTCATCCCACCATCCCTTTTTCGCTTCCCTCCCCCTCCCTCCTACATCTAAGGCTCGTCTAAACTCCCTTATTCTTTTCTCTATCTCTTTCCCTACATCCACTTCTCCTATCCCCTCCCATTTGACTTCTGTTCTAAACCTCATCCTACCCTCCTCCGTCCAGTCTCCTCTACTAGTTCCCCCTACTCTTTTTCCCTTCCTTGTCCTAGCCACTGCCCCCCTCAACCACACTATTACCGGGTGATGATCCGAGTCAACCCTATCCCCAATCTCTATCCTTTTGACCCTATCCCTCACCTCGATGTCTCCTATAGCGTAGTCTATCACTGTCACCCCTGCCCCTCCTACATACGTAAATTCCCCCTCCTCATCCCCCTCTATGTTCCCGTTCATTATTGCCCATCCTGTCTCCTCTAAAAATTGCACCAGCTGCCTACCTTCCGAGTTTATTTTCCTGTCCTTTGATTTCCTACTCCTACTCTCCTCCTTTCCTTCTCCCCAGCATCCTCCCCCCTCCTGCCCTGTCCTGGCATTAAAATCACCCCCCACTAACACTTTTACCTCTCCCTCTATCTCTTCTGCCCGCTCCTTCAATTCCCCTATCTTCTCTTTTAGGTCCCTATTTACATATACGAGTATTCCTACTACTACCCATTTTTCCCCCCCTACACTTATTTTCCTTGCTATCATGCCCTCTTTTACCTCTTCCCTCCCTCCCTCCCCACTTACTATCTCCCTTCTTACCCCTGACAGCATTCCGCCTATTGCTCTTCCCTTCCTATTTTTTTGAACCGCATACTGCACTTCCCATTTATACCCTACTGGCAACTTATTTCTAATCCTTTTCCACCCCTTCTTTTCTATCCATCTCTCCATTAGAAATATTACATCCCACTCCCCTAGCCCCCTCCAGAAATCTTCATCCTTTCTCGCGAGCCCCGCCACATTCCAAAAAGCTACTTTCCACCCCTCCCTTTCTGTCTCGCCTACTCCCCTCTCTCTCCTCCTTATCTCCCTCCCCACCTGCCTCTGTCCCCCCCCACTACCCATTCCCCCGACTGCCTTTCCCTACGTACCCTTCCCTGTGCTTCTATACTTCCCTCTTGTCTTTCCTCGCTTGCTGACCTTTCCCTATCGCTTTCCCCTACTTTTCCCCTCCCCTCCCTTTGCCCCCCTTCCCTCGCTCTCCCTGTACCGTCCCTAAGAACCTCTCCTATCTCATCCCACTTCCACATTTTCCCTTCTATCCAGATCTTTGCATACCCTATTCTTACTCTGTTTCCCCTTCTCTCCTCAATAGCTGCTATCTCCCTCAACTTCCATTTCATTCTTCTCTCTGCCCAGGTGAGATCCTCGTCTATTCTCTCCTCCCTCCCTTTGAGTAGGCTTTTTCTTCCCATTACCTGCCTCTTTTGCTCCCTATTTCCTAGTCTTGCTATCCATATCCCCTTTTCTCCCCCCTTTTTCGCGCCTACCTCCCACATATCCTTTACCTCGACCTCTACCCCTATCAGCTGCAAAATCTTTTTCAACTCTTCCTTTTCTCTTCCCTTCTCAAGTCTCGCTCCTCTCACTACTATATTTCCCCTTCTTTCTTCCCTTTCTTTGCTCTCTATGGCCCACTCCATCTCTTTTAATCTATCTATTGTTACCTGCGCCACTTCCGCATTCCCCTGTACCTGCCTTTCTCCCCCTCCTTCTGCACTCTTCTTTTCTAATTCTAACAGCCTCTCCTTTACCCTTTCCATCTCCCCCCCTCTCCGCTCTTCTACCTCTTCTAGTCTTTTACCTAGATCCCTTATTATTTCCTTCATCTCCCCCCTCTCTACTTCCCACTGCTCTTCCCTTCTAGTCATTTCGCCTTTAATCTTTTCCATTTCTTCCCTGATCCCCCTTCCCTGCCCTTTGACCTCCTCTAGACCTATCTTTAGCTCTTCCCTAATGAACCTTAGCATATCTTGTATACCCCCTCCCTCTGCCTTCCTTTCCCCCCCTGTCTTACCCTCCGGCGACCGGTGCACTTTCCTGCTTTTCCCAAATACTCTTTCTCTTTCCTGCAACTCGTCTACCTCCTCCTCCCCTTTTTCCCCTTCCTCCTCCCGCTTTCTCTTCCATAAGTCTAGCACCGTCGCCGATCCCAGGCTATGCCTCCTATCTCTCCCTAACGCTGCTACTGCCCCCGGCCTACCTTTCTTTTTCTCCTCCTCTTCCCTGTTCCCTTCTTTTTGGCCACCCGCGTTACTCATACTCTCTCTCTCCTTCACCGCTCCCTACCTTATCTATCCGCCGCTTACCTGTCTACTCTATCCCCCTTCTTACTCCCTAGGTGTCACTGCCTATTCCTATCTTATCCGAATCGTTGCCGTCCGCCTGCTCTTTCTGCCTAACCTCAAAACTCTCCCCCTTCTTTCTTTTTCACCCGCCCTTCCCTCCTATCCCTGCCTCCCTATTCCCTTCACCCGACCTCCCGTCTATGTCTTCCCCGCTCCTTCTCTGCCCTATTTCCTTTTCTCCTCACCTTTGCTATTCTGCTAAATTCTCGCCTTTTCTCTCGCACTCTTTCGCACACCTGTCACTCACATTCAAAACGGAAACGGAAGTCCTCTCCTGAACGAATAATAAACACATTATAAAACGACATTTCTTGGAAAATGGAAAAGCTAAAATTCGGATTTAAAGGGAAGGCGACATCAGATGGAAAATCAAATTACATCGCCATAACCTCAATCATCACTCAAGATGACAAAGCATTTCTGTTACCTGAAGAACTACAATCTGCAATGCTACACAGAGCGGTCAGTAATAAAAAAGGTTATGCAAATATCGAAACCACATTAAAAAAAGGGCACCAAACCATAAACGTATTGATAGCAGTGACAGATGAAACTTACAAAACATACTTTGACAACGAGGGAAACATGGTTTTTGGAGGCCAATATTTAGAAGAGGAGATTCAAGAACAAAAACCTGCGGGTACAAGATATTCAGAGGACCCGATTGTGAAAATCCTAGAAAAACTAGTTGAAAATCAACAAAACAATGAACAACAAAGTGTCAAAAAATTAGCAGAAACATTTGTGGTAAAAAAATTCGATGGAAAAAATGTTTATGCGTGTTAATGCATATAAATTTTTGAAAAAGAATCTGCTAGATTCAATGCGATAGAAGATGTAATTGAAATCGAGATATTTAGACTGTTCCTAGAAAAATCATGCTTGTACTCGTACACATCGATGATGGTTAAACTCACTTTACAATCACAATGGTCAGAATGGAAGCAGAATTTCTGCGAAACCTATCCAAACAAAGGCTGGTCTACTAGCAGATATGCATTATCATTCAAATACCAAGCAGGTTCTTTATTAGATTACGCAATAAAAAAAAAGAAAAACTGTTATTTGAAATGAGAAAAACAATAGATCAAGACACTTTGATTGATATTATCGCAGCTGGCCTGCCAAACTTTATAACCGATAGACTCAATAAAGAAGTAGTAATGGAAACAAAACGCCTATTCAATGAAATCGGAAAACTGGAGCACTTGGTCAGCAAGAAAAAGTTCGTAGAGAAAAATAATGACCCAAGAACAAACACAACAAAGATACAAAAATGTAGCATCTGTGAGAAACTAAAAAAGGGTATTCGTTATCACCTAAAGTCTTCAAGCTGGTTCAAGACAAGATACGATGAAAGTGAAGATAAGAATCAGATTAAAATTGTTGATAATTCAGAATTGGAATGTGAACTGAAGAATGAAGACTAAAAAAACTAATTACGCAGCCATTAATCAGAATCAAGGCAGTCTTGAATGATAACCTAGAAATATCCGGAATCTACGTCTCAGGATCAAACGTTTCTCTAATAAATTCAAGACTACCAAAACTGAAAAATAAGAAAATAATTGAAACCAAAAATTCTAATTTGAGGACAATTAATGGCGTGAAAAAAACAAATGGACTAGTAGAATTAAAAGTAAAAATTTTTGACATAGAAAGATCAGTCAACGTTTTTGTAATAGATAACGAAAACTTTGGTTATGATTTTCTAATTGGCCTAGACTGCATAACGAAGTTCAGTTTAGCTCAAGATGAGAATCTAAAGATCACACAAAAAATTCCTCTAACAGAAAAACTTAATAAGGGAAACTTTATAAAGCCTAAATTAGGTGAACATAAAAATATCTCTAAGGAAATAAAAAGGGATTTCTCTAATTCAACAATGATAAACATTGGAAATGAAGATTTAAATTATGAAAAGAAGCTTTGTAAAAAAAACAGTAGACCCTAAAAATGAAGAGGAAACTTCTGATTGTTTGGACAATACCATTAAAAATACTAACGAAATTCAAAGAAAATATTCAGTAAACTTCAATGAACATGTGGACGATAAGAGCTTTAATCTGTGCACATAACACCTAGAATATGAACCAAAGTAAAAAATATACGGATTAATGAGCAACCATAAATCAATTTTTGCCAAAGATAAATATGATATTGGAACAGTGACCGATTACGAAGCACATATTGATTTGATTATAGACAAATATTGCAGCAAAAGGCCGATGTACAATCGAAGACAAAAAAGAAATTGAAAAACAAATCTCGAAATTATTAGAGAGAAATCTAATAGAGGACTCATACAGCCCATTTGCTGCCCCTGTAACATTGGCATATCAGAGAGATGAGAATAAAAGATCGAGATTGTGCATAGATTTCCGGGATCTTAATAAAATTGTTGTTCCACAATCTCAACCTTTTCTCTTAATTGAGGACTTAATGGTAAAAACAAGAAACTGCAAACCCTTCTCTACTTTGGACATAAACTCGACTTTTTAGTCTATAATCCTCCGAATTACAGACAGACACAAAACAGCATTCGTCAGACAATAAGGTTTGCACTCGATGAGTCGTACCTAAGGCTAGCAGCGTACCTTCAATGAGTCAAGGGGTTATAAGGTCGCAATAAACGTAAGTACCATGCCGACATCCCATGTTTCGTCGTATCGAGGTTTCCCTACTAGAAGGTCCATAAATATAGGGAACCATGGTTGCGAAGGCCAATTTGGCACTACCGCAATACCACAGGCGCGATCTGCTATAACCTTTCGAAGAAACCTGAGCACCAATGCAAACGGTGGAAATGCATAAAAATAATCGGATTTCCAGTTGATCGTGAATGCATCAATAGCTAAGGCATCAAGATCTCTGTGCCACGAACAGTAAGTTTGACATTTCGTGTTAAGTCTGGATGCGAACAAATCCAAATTTGGTTTACCGAACTCCGATATTATTTTTTCGTAAGCCCAACTCGACAGTTCCCATTCTGTATCTATATTTTTTATCCTCGACTCCCTATCCACCTCAATGTTTTCCTTGGACGCTATATATGACGCGAAAATCCATATCTTCCTACATTCACACCATTGCCAAATCTTTTTGGCTATCCCGTGAAGTGCGGCATATTGTACGCCTCCCATTTGATTAACATAGGCAATAGCCGTCGTGTTATCGATTCGTAGTAAGATTTCACAATCATATAAATCGCTTGCAAAACATTTAAGAGCTATCAAGACGGCGATAAGTTCGAGCTGGTGAATGTACAACTCCCTCTCCGTGTTACTCCAAAACCCATGTGTACCTTCGCTATCACAATACGCGCCCCAGCCTGTTTTTTATGCGTCCGAGTAAATTTCTTTGACAAACCGAAAGGTTCTTATCGGTCCAAATGACGTCGTCGATGACATCCCCCTCGATTCGAGTTGGCTAGTAGTCGAGGAAATAAAGCAATGGACTGTCGATTTTTTGAGCAGTAAGACGGATTTTAATGCGGTTTTTTGCATTCGCTTCGTAAGAGCGCCTACAAACTTTGTGAACTAAATTGATTAATTAATTTTTTGAAAATGCATTATGGCATTAATAATATGCATTTTGCAAGTGCACTTCCAAGAGACACTAAATAAAAAATTTGCTACTCGGGGGTTTTTGGGGTCGCTGAACACGAATATCGCCACGGCAACCGTCTCCGAGGTACCTGGTGCCCAGGGTGGACAGTATCAACGTCTTCTCCTAGAGTTTTGGCGAAAATTGTGATCGAATTTGTGATTGAATTAAGAACAATATACTTTAATTGAGGTAAAAATGATAATACTCAAGATAATTCCAGAAAAAGACGTTGAAACGTTCACCCTGGGCACCACGTACCTCGGAGACGGTTGCCGTGGCGATATTCGTGTTCAGCGACCCCAAAAACCCCCGAGTAGCAAATTTTTTATTTAGTGTCTCTTGGAAGTGCACTTGCAAAATGCATATTATTAATGCCATAATGCATTTTCAAAAAATTAATTAATCAATTTAGTTCACAAAGTTTATAGACGCTCTTACGAAGCGAATGCAAAAAACCGCATTAAAATCCGTCTTACTGCTCAAAAAATCGACAGTTGGGCCGTTTTTAGTGCTTTATTTCCTCGACTATAGCGGGCCTCTCCAGTTTCCCGAATTTGAGTTACGAAGAGACATGTTCGACACCGATGGCTGAGACTTCAACTCCAAGCCAACTTTTCAATTGATTTTGCCGTTTTTATTTTTCCTGATAAATCCTCGCCGAATAAAAACGCGTCTGGCTTAGTTTTGTCCAGAATTCCCTTAGTCTTCTTTTCGAGAGATGGCGTAATACACAATCTCCGTGTAATCGTGTCCAAACTAAAAACATGTGCCAGCAGTCTACCGGCAGCGGCAAGACACTCCAATAACTGGTACTCATCGATGCCGTCTTCCTTGGGGCTCAACAGCAAAGAAATTCCAGTGCTCAATGCAGCCATAGCTGAACCGCGAATATTTTGTGCATTTTTGAAGTACTTATCTCGCTTCGTGGCAGACACAAAGAGTGACGACGCTACCTCCGCGTTTAATGAGGGCGCTTCCAAACGACAGTTGCCTGTCCGAGCATACTTTGCCAACTCTTCTTGATGTTCTTTTTTGAGTCCCTCTGCCATCCATTTTTCCCAATTTTGTGCCAAAGTTGGGTTGAGCTGTAATTCTGTTGTGCGAGATTTTTCATCGACACCCAGAATACGCAGCGGCTCCTTATCGAAAACCTGTACTGAGTCCTCCGTAGGCTGGCCCGCTGTTGTGTCTGTGCACTGACTCGCAGCATCCACTAGAGATTGTCCTTCGATGTCTCGAGATTGATCATCCTCTGCGATAGGCGAAATATTTTCCATATTGTCACCGTTTGCTGGCGACAAGCCTGTAGACACATCAACCGATTTCACAATACATGCGGTGTCGTACAGTTCGACCCTAAGGAAATGCTCTGCGAGATTTCCTTCGTACGGACTAAGCCGCCGACTCTGAGGCCGACTCTTCTCAGGTTATGTACGACCCGAGACAATTTCTACGAAATTGTCTCCGTACGGCAATGCCGTCCGGTCTACGGAAATAACTATAAAGAACAAAAGCAATAAATTGACGACTTGTCGATGCACCCTGACGGTTGAACGTTACTTTTTTTGTAGCTACGCCCGAGGTAGCCCCCGAACTTCTCGAGTCCGTATCTGAAGAGCTGTCAGGCATCGCATCGATCATCTTCTTCAATTTTTTAAAAAACTTCTCGTTTTTATACTCCTTGCTCTTTTTCCTCTTGTGCGATTTCCCATGATTTTTCTCGATGAAAAACTTTGAACAAAGCTCTGAACGTGTTACACTTTTACGCACGAAAAACGTTATGACTTGGAGAGGAAACAACCGCATCGCCATGGGGACCCGGCAGTGCTTTTTTGTTAAGCACTGAATATTCGTGACAATAGCGTATAAAAGTAGACGGTACTACGATGTAATCTCGAAAACGAGACTCGTAATAGAATTGAGAGTGGTGAACATGATAAACCTAGAAAATATCATAAATGACCAGAGAAATAATGAAGAAATACAAACAAACAAAAAGAATAAATTAATACAAAAACATAATATATACTACAAAAAAGTAAGAAAAAAAGAAAAAATTGTACTCACAGAACACTTTAGCTTGAAGCTTATCAGAGACGTTCACGAACGCTACTGCCATACAGGCATAAAACAAATGCAGAACAAAATTAATCCAATATATACAGCAAAGAATCTGACGAATAATATAAAAAAATGTGCAGAAACTATGAAACCTACACAAAGAACAAATCCAGAGGACAGGGTAAAATAGGTTTGATGTCTCATTTAGGTCCGGCCACAAATCCTTTTGAAATAATGTCCATAGACACGATAGGGGGATTTGGAGGAACCCGATCAACAAAAAAATATTTACACCTATCGGTCGACCATTTTACAGGGTAAACATATATTTCAACGTCGAAGACGCAAAGTTCAAACGACTTCATCAAATTTGTAAAAAGTATATCCGACAGCAATGAAATTGGTATGATTCTAACAGACGAATACCCGGGCATTATTTCTAAGGAATTTAAGGAGTTTCTACACGACAAAAACATACCGGTTATCTTTACAGCCGTAAATTTCTCTTTCTCCAATGACTTGAATGAAAGACTGAACCAAACATTAGTCAACAAAATCAGATGCAAAATTAATGAGAAAAGTAAAAAGACATTAGCATGGACAACCATAGCACGGAATTGTACAGAAATATACAATGAAACTGAACACACTGTGACCGGATTGGCTCCGAAATACCTTTTGGAAGGTGGTGATATCAGGATTTTAACAAAAGGACTAAAAAAGAGAAGATCAACTATCTAATATCGGATAGAAGAACAGCGTTGGAAAACACAAAAAAAATCACACAATTATAACAAGGAACGATTCAACAAAGACAGAAAGGAACATGAATTCAATGTAGGAGACTGGGTGTATGTTGAAAACGGAAATAGATTAAATCGAAAGAAATTAGATGAACTGAGAATTGGATCGCATCAAAAACTGGATAAAATATCGACATCCATATACATATATACTATATATTAGACTAGGCCAAAAAAATTGACTATTTTTTTTTTTGAAAAATATATTGAGAATATCATTCAGTATAGCAAAAAAAAAATTTCATGAAATTTTAAGACCTTAATATTAACTTTAAGAGGTCTATCATCGCTATTTTTGATTTTTAGTAATAATTTGATGTTTTACGTCAGAACTGTCGAAATATTGAAGTGAAAAAAATTTATGTTCACTTATCCCTTTATAAAATTAAATTCCCTACGAAAAAAGTCTGATTATAGATTTTTGTCAGACAAGCCGTTTCCGAGTAATTAAGCTTAATAAATTGATATAATTTCTCGATTAATTCTCGATTAATTCTCTGAATGATATTCTCAATATATTTTTCAAAAAAAAAAATTATGAATTTTTTTGGCCCAACTACTATATATACTATACATTGTGACGTGGTATTTCGTACCCCGTCACTTTGTTTAATTATCGCATTCCCCTAGGTGCAGATATCGCTAAAAATAACGAAAGCACGTCTGAGGCCAATACTCCAAAAATGAACGACTAATTATCTTTAAGTTGAATTCTCTTTACTAAGCTAATTGTATGCTATTTTCTAATTCTGTAATGCTCTACGAGAACCATCTGCGAGACCTTCGCGTCAAGATACCAGGACACTGCCTGACAGGGGTCACGTACCAGCTCAACATCAACACCACCGACTACAGACGAACGAATACCGCTGAAACCACTCCCGATGGATGCCTATCTAGTTGTCGAAAAGGGTCGTGCGTGATGCACAAACAGCACCTCCAACTATTTGAGACTTATCGGCCAGGAGCCGAACCACGAACGAATGCTTCTACCGCTCGGATGCATCGTCAGGCGGCGTACAGGGCTGTGCGTTAAAAACACAACAAAGCCTCCCGTCGACGATACTTATCAGCCTGGAGCTGAACCGACCCTAACATCTACTAAGTCGTTGACTATCCAATAGAAGACGGTTTTCTCTTCACGAACCGTCTCATCGAAGGACTGCGGCGTGGAATAGGCTAATGATATGCTGACCACGTGGATCTGGTGGATCTAGTGTGGGGATCCGGGTTGAGGGCCATCACCACCAGATCGTTCCGGCATTAGGGCTTCAATGAGCGAGGGCCGGGATGCAGCGCCGACGAAATAGCTACAACGGGGAGTACCAGTAAAGCAAGGAGTGAGTTACAGTCTGTCGCAAGTCCAGGAGACCGGTAACGTAACATTGCCGCACACCTCAATATCGCAATACCTGAGCAGTACGACCCCCCCCCTCTCACCAACGATACCGCATAGCTGAAGGAAAACATCTCTAACCACCTTCCGACGTCCCGATACCTCGATACCTGTCGTCGAGGGAAAAGAAAAACAAGCGGCGAGGGATTATCGCCGCCTATCCGTGGACCAGGCCACGCGACCTGCTGGTCCAATTAAAATACCGCAAATTTTAGAAAGAATCACGTGACAGCAGCTCGACGAAAATCAGGATCATCGCTCATCTCGTCACTCTACGTTCAGTTACTGATACTAACAGACGTGTTCTTATTATCGCTACCAAAGTTCGTCGTACCGCTATTGTATCGCATCGCATTCTCTAGTACCTGTTATATCTTCGTTTAAGTAAGTGAGGTTCCTTTTCTATTTTGTGAAGCCACGAGATTACTTGCAATATATCGTACCTTTACCTTTATCTCTTTCTCTCTTTACCTTGCAGTTGGTCTGCTTGAGCCAATTGGGCTCGTATCTTTTCTCTTTATCTTGCAGTTGGTCTGCTTGAGCCACCTGGGCTCGTACCTTATTCTCTCTTATCTCTTATCTTGTCCCTTTCTCTGTCTTATTGCAAGTAACTTCGCGACTGGTTGACTATTACTCACGCATTGTAGTGACTATCGCTTTATCTTATTATCTTTCTCTTCTAGAATATTTGAATGTCTAATATCGCTGTCTAGCAGCGCGTTCCGTTGGAGGATCAATTTTTATCTTAGCTACTGAGCATTTCTATTTTGTTATATTTTCTCTGATTAGTTTCTATCTGTCTCTTTACCTATTATCGTTGATTATCGTATCTTAGTGAATGTACCGCGGGAGCGATCTTATATCGCTGCGCGGTCCCGCTCGTCGTTCATTTGACATTGGAGTATTGTGCCGTATCGCATAACATCCTTTTCATTATTTTCTTCGCTAATATCGCTGATCGTAGTTGTCCGTAGTCTATTTGGTTTGCCGTACGTTGCATATTAATTATCTTGATTCTTGTTTGTCTTATCTTGAATTGCCTTTTATCGTACCGAATATTATCTCTCTTTCTCTCGCACTTACCGCAAACTGTAGACTACGTATTATCTGTTATTCTCTATATTTTATGCTAATTTTCTATTTGACCTGTCGCTTGAATTTACCTTGTAATTCATAACTCCCTGTCTGCCTATTTCTGATCATTCTGGTAATGTGATAACTATTACAATTGTTGTATTTCGCATGTGTTTATAATCGCTTATCCTATTTTATGATTTATTTGCTTACCGCTTAATTTAAGTACAGTATATCTTTTCTGTTCTGCCTATCTATCTTAAAACCGTGTTAATCATTACCTTTTGTTTTAGCGAGTAACAGTAGAGGAGACTCGGGATCTGGTTTGGTACAGGTCGTCACAATAAAAAACTGCGCGCACTAAATTTAGTAAACAAAATTATAATTTGATTTATTGGACACACTATATGCAGTTAGCGAATTACCCGATATATACGATGCCAAGAGCAACACGTGGTAGCGAATGCACCCGAATTCACAATTAGTTCAATAACTGCTTTAAAGCGAATTCTCACACATTAATAATTGTTATCAATAGTCAAATAATTAGTAGAATGAGCGACAAGAAAAGAACACGAGGTGAACTAGAGGTAGCCGAAGTACAATAATGGCGAAAACCGTTAGAAATCGCGTCTTCTTCCCCGTGAGGAAGACTCAACATGTCCCAAAGCTAAGAGCCAATAAGAAAATTCATAGCGAATGACGTCAGAGAATAGCGAAATGCGCAAGAGACAATGAATTTGAACTAAAAATTCATTGATTGGCTATCGATTGGCGGGTGATCTATGCTCTGCTTAGTGCTGCCTTCTTGCTGCGAGTAAGCCGAACTTCGCTTCGCCCGGGCAATTTGGGTGTTGACTGAAAATTCTCCCCCGGGTTGACGGCTGAGACGTCAAGATCTTCAATGGGCAGAACACACAGTTTTGCAATTGGTCGGATCAGTTCCGTGGTAGCTGTCTTCAGTGTTACTACGCGGGTATGTCCGTCCTTCCCTGGGTGGATAGCGATTACCCTAGCGAGTAGCCATTTTGTCGGTGGGAACCGCTCGTCTGTGAGGAGCACCAGAGAGCCAACTTTGACGTCGTTGGACGCCCGATGCCATTTGGAGATGCCCTGATGACGTTGTAGCACTTCGTTGCTCCAACGTCTCCAAAACTGTTGGAACAGTTGTTGTAGCAATTTGTACCCAGTTAGCGTCGATTCCGTTGTTGAAGGTAGCGAGGGTTCCGGTACAGCGGTGAGTGGTTCTCCAATGAGGAAGTGACCTGGAGTTAGTGGTTCCAGGTCGGCAGGATCTTCCGAGAGTGGGGCGAGAGGCCGAGAATTTACCACGGCTTCGATTTGTGTCAAAACCGTAGTGAGCTGCTCGTAAGTCATCAGATGCTCTCCGATAGTTCTAGTGAGATGGAATTTGATAGACTTGACGGCAGCTTCGCATTTACCTCCAAAGTGCGGAGCTCCAGGCGGATTGAACTTCCAGGTTGTGCCATCTGTAGCCAGTAGATGTGAAAGTTCTCCCAGTGATCTTGATCCTGATGCGAATTCAGCCCTTAGAGTTGCATCTGCACCCACAAAGTTTGTACCACAGTCCGAATATATGGTGTGGCAGATGCCCCGGCGACTTGCGAACCTCCGATACGCTGCGATGAATGCGCCTGTAGAGTAGTCCGTAACAAGTTCCAGATGTATAGCGGAAGTCGTGAAGCACACGAAAACTGCAATCCACCCCTTGTAAGTTTTCGCTCCACGACCCTGGAAAGTTTTCAGAGTGACTGGCCCAGCGTAGTCTAAACCAGTATGTAGAAACGCCCGGGCGGGAGTCACTCTAGAGGGGGGCAGTTGTCCCATCAATTGCTGTGCTCGAACACCTCGGTGTCTAGCACAGACTACGCAGCGTAAGATGTGAGATCTGACTGGTACGCGGCCACCAATAATCCAGTAGGATTGGCGTAACGCAGCCGGAGTCAATTGCGTTCCCCCGTGAAAGTTCCGTTTGTGGGCATGATCGATGAGGAGTGACGTCAGCAGTGAGTATTTAGGCAAAATCGCTGGATTCTTCTGCTGATTGTCCAATAGCGAATTTTTCAAGCGGCCACCGACTCTCAAAATTCCGTGATAGTCGATAAAGGGGGTCAGCTTGGCGAGTGGGTGATTTTTTGGTGATATTGTAGCGAGTAACCGAGCACTGTTGCTTGACCATTTTGTTAATGGGAAGCATCCAGTTGCACAGAGTTCCCTGGTTTGTTTAGCGATTGCAATCGCTTCCGTCTCTGTGTCAGCTCCTCCGTAGATGTCATCTATGTAGCGGGTTTCAGTCATTGGAGCGACTGCCAGCGGGTATTTGGATCCTTCGTCCTCCACTAGTTGCAGTAGAGTCCTTACAGCAAGATAAGGAGCACAAGTTGTGCCGTATGTGACCGTAGTGAGGGTGTACGCTTGCTGAGAATTGTCCTTGGTCTTCCAGAGGATGGACTGTAACGGCCAGTCCTTTGGATCTTTGTCAATTTGCCGAAACATCTTTGTGATGTCGGATCCAAAAAGAATTGGAAACCGACGAATGCGGAGTAGTACATCACAGATGTCTATTTGTATTTTTGGCCCAACGTGTAAGATCCCATTCAGCGAAACTCCTGATGAGGTGTTGCATGATCCATTGAACACTACTCTGAGCTTTGTAGTAGTGCTCTGTTCCTTGAGGACACCGTGATGAGGTAGGAAGCAATGTTGTTCCGGTAGATCTGCCATAGAAGTGTGTTTCATGTGACCCATGTTCTCGTACTCAGACATGAAGTTGTGGTAGAGGTCACTGTAAGTAGTGTCCGTGCTCATCCGCTTCAAAACCCGACGCAGTGAAAATTGTGCGGATCTCAGTGAATTCCCAAGTGCTTCTACTTTGTCCTTGAGTGGCAAGTGCACCACGTAACGCCCATTTGGGTGACGATAATGTGTGGATCTAAAGTGAGCTTCACATTCGTCTTCCTGCTCACTATAGCGAATGTGCTCATCATGCGGTTCTTCCTGGTCCCAGAATCTGGTGATCAGATCCGGTAGTTGTTCGTCGGCTGACACGTGCAGAGAATTGGCCGAATATTTCGTAGCAGTTGGATTGACTGAGCCGTAGACAATCCAGCCCAAGAGGGTTGACTGAGCAATTGGCGAATCAACAGGCCCTTTGCGAATCTTCTCATTCATGATGAAGGCTGCAGGTGCTGCTCCCAAAATGATGTCAATTGGTCTGGACTGCAAAAATTGCGGGTCAGACAATTGCAGTCCCAGTAGATGCGACCATTTCTTGTCGATAAGGGTGTATGACGGCAAGTCTACCGCCAACACAGAGAGAATGTGGGCCTGTATCTTTAGCGAATTTTTCCCATATAGCGAATGCAGCTCAACAGTGCATGAGCCCAATGTGCGGCCAGCAGATGAGTTGCCGATGGCCCGTAGGCCCACGTTTGCGGATTTCAGAGGAAGTCCCAGTTTCTTGTGTAGCGAATTCGTCATGAATGACAGCTCAGAGCCTTGATCTATCAGAAGTCTGGCTGTCAGAAGAGCTCCCGTTGTCGAATATACCCTGCAAGTTGCTGTAGCAAGTAAGGCTATTGTTTCCAGAGAATTGAACCCTAAAAACAATTGCAGTTAGCGAATTCTGTCCATAGCGAATGACCTAATAGGACTATTCTGTACCTGAGCTGCTCGTAGCAGCAGTCGGTTGAGGATTAGCCCGAGATTCTTCGTGGATGGCTGTGTGGTGCTTGTTGCCACAGTGGCGACATCTTGTAGTCGTGCGGCAGTCCTGTGAGCGGTGGCGTCCCAAACAATTCCAGCACAATCGGTGATCTTAAACCATACTACGGCGCTGTGCGACAGAGGCATCCTTGAATTGCTGACAGTACAAAATAAAGTGCTTTTGCCTACACAGTTGGCAGATGCCAGGTTCATCTGTAGCCTCTTTAGGTGTATAGTACACTTGAGCGGTGGAACCAGAGGGAGTACTTGCAGTCTTGCTGGAATGTGAGGGTGACCGTGTGATAGGGGGCTTGCCAGAGGTTTTTGGCAGCTTGGAGGTTAAAGCCTTGTCCTCCTAGGGTGAGGTTGGTCTTGAGGTGACTCCGATGGCGCTGATCTCCCAAGCGCGTACCTTTCCGATGAGGAAGTCTTGCAATTTCTGGTACGCTGGCAGCTCATTCGAGATGCCCAGGGTACTCTCCCACTCCTCCCTAAGTTCTGGTACCAGACGTCTGAGGGTGACGAAAACCAGGATAGGGTCCCAGTCCGCAATGGAGACTCGCAAGGTTCCCATCGCATCGATAATTTTCTGTGTCTGTAATACTAGCACGTTTAGCTGAGGTGCCGAGTGATTAGGCACTGGCTCTGTGGTGAGGAGTTCCTCCAAGTAGGTGTTTAGAAGCCGATGAGGGTTATCACAGCGCGCGACGAGGAGATCCCAAGCAGCAGGGAATGCCTCGTCTGTGAGCGGCACGTTTGCGATGAGTGCCAGTGCATCGTCCTTGAGTTGTGTCTTGAGGTAGGACATGCGCTGTGCCCCAGTGAGTTATTCAGCATCAATAATGAGGGTGGTGAATAAGTCCCTAAACCCACGCCATTTTGTATAATCCCCAGCGAATGTCGGTAGTTTTATGTGTGGCAATTTAGTAGAGGATGGCCCAGTCGCGAAAAATTGCGTACCATCTGCATGCCTAGGTGTCGCCTCTGCCTTCAGGGAGTTCACTTTGGCCTCCAAGCGGGTCTGAAGGCTCCCGTACAGCGTTGCACCACGTTGATAGACCTGAGAGGTGTGGTACTCATGTTCGAGCACTTCTTCGTGCTCCTCGTAAATGCGTTCGTGCAAGGCCTCAATACGGTCGACGGTTCTATTGACTAAAGCCAACTGGGCCATGGCCTGCTCGAGAGACATTACCTGAAGTGCCTCAGGCGTGAGTCTCTGATCAATGTTGGCCAGAGCATTAACCCGGTCCTGCTGCAGCGCAGCCTTGTTGTTGAGAGACATGATGCGAATAACAGTGCTGGTGACCCGGAACTAAGTTTTCGGTCAAATGATACGGAAAAGTTCTATGTACCGGTGTACACTGACCGCCAAAGGCGACACCCGATGTGTCCAGCGATGCCTCTGACACTTAGCTGTTCACCAGATTGGCACTGCACAGCGAATACACCAAATGCTGAACACGAATTGTTAACGTGAGAAATAACCCGGAGAATAAGCCAAGCACAATTCTATTGTGACCAAACCAGCACCGATCCGGCTCGAAGGACCAATGTTTTAGCGAGTAACAGTAGAGGAGACTCGGGATCTGGTTTGGTACAGGTCGTCACAATAAAAAACTGCGCGCACTAAATTTAGTAAAAAAAATTATAATTTGATTTATTGGACACACTATATACAGTTAGCGAATTACCCGATATATACGATGCCAAGAGCAACACGTGGTAGCGAATGCACCCAAATTCACAATTAGTTCAATAACTGCTTTAAAGCGAATTCTCACACATTAATAATTGTTATCAATAGCCAAATAATTAGTAGAATTAGCGACAGGAAAAGAACACGAGGTGAACTAGAGGTAGCCGAAGTACAATAATGGCGAAAACCGTTAGAAATCGCGTCTTCTTCCCCGTGAGGAAGACTCAACATGTCCCAAAGCTAAGAGCCAATAAGAAAATTCATAGCGAATGACGTCAGAGAATAGCGAAATGCGCAAGAGACAATGAATTTGAACTAAAAATTCATTGATTGGCTATCGATTGGCGGGTGATCTATGCTCTGCTTAGTGCTGCCTTCTTGCTGCGAGTAAGCCGAACTTCGCTTCGCCCGGGCAATTTGGGTGTTGACTGAACACCTTTAATACCGCGAGCTTGCGCATATTTCCCGCTTCTTCGGAAAACGTTCCGTTATTTGTTAACTCTCTCGTTTAACCTTTCTCTGGCTGTAAATATTGTTAATTATCGCATTTATCGTAATTGTATCGCAACCTCTTCAGCTACTTGCTTGTCATTAAACTTATCGCTTCTTGTTTAATATATTTGATATTATTCCTGCTTCACCTGTTTCTTATTTTATCTATTGGATTCGACTCCGCCCCTCTACCATTATCTTGTCTCTCTGAGCGAACTGTGCAAAACCGTCGTAGAACCTGACCTTACCTTTATCTATTACCTTTACCTTTACCTTTGTCTTTTTCTCTAATTATCTATTTTTGACGCATGTGCGTCTGGCGCCCAACAATCGTATCTTTCTCCCTTAGTATCTCTCTCTATCTAATTACTTAGGTTAGCGACTGCGCCGTAGGGTAACCAATTATCGTTCTATCGTTTTTACCCTCGCAAAAATATATTGGTTACAACATATACTATGTATATCCGTGACATGTATAATATGCGTGCATACTATATAGAATGTAACTCGTTCGACTTTTAGAATCGCGATATCTCAGAAATGATAATTCTTAGGAAAAAAAGTATTAAGACCATTTTTGTGGACGATTTTATGATCTACATTTTTGGTTGGAATTATTTTTTCATAAAATTAACCGTTAACGAGAAAAATCGAAAGAACCGAAAACTTTGACATTTGACCTTGAATAAATTTTAGCACACATGGGATCGATGGGGACTGTTTTCTTTTTCTTTATAATGGTAAACCCAAGGTCTCTACCAAAATTCAGCTCTGTCGGAATTTTTGTGTTTCGAAATGTCTAAATTGACCGGACTAAGTCTGATTTGAGTATTATAAAGGTTCGATATAAATAGTTTTTCAAAAAAACTACACCGAAATTTTGCTGTTTTTTTTTTAATTGAAAATTTTACATAGAAAATCTAATTTTCATGGCTTCTAACCTCGATATTCTGAAAGAGGACCCTTGAAAATAGTCGGGTACCAATTTTTATTAAAATCCCATTGTCCTAGCGTTGTTGGCAATCGGTCAAACATGACTATATGAAAAGTGTCATTTCGGGCATTAATGGGATGAGCCCTTGTCAAACATTGCGTAAGCAAACCACCCTCACCTCAACCGATATTAAATTCGAAGAAAAGGTCTCAGCAAACAGCGAATCGTAACGTGATTGTAACATAGGGAGAAGGGGGAGAGCGTTGTACGGGCTTACACCGCAAGCGGCGCTTAAATCGCACTTTGACAATTCTTCTTATGTTGCCCCAAAAACTGGGCCAGCTTTTGAGCCAAGTGCTACTCGAATGTTGTCTCCTTCCTACTACTCCGTGCCCACCACATACAAATTTTACACGAGATGCCCTCTTGCAACAACCTTTGGAATAATTTTAAAACAGATGAATTTTTCATAAAATTCTCAATAGTAATGTAAAAATAAGAACAAATGTTCTTGTCTTTCAATAATTCTATAATTTTTGGTTATGTCTATACCTAAAGTTTTTAAAAATATGAATAATATAGTATTATAGTAGAAAGTTGTTCCTTGAAATATTTGTTAAAATTAATAGGAAATTCGTTATTGATATTAAACTGTTTTAATTAATGAAAATGAAAAAATAAATGATTGTTGTTATTTTAATATGAAATATTATTTGTAATAGACACAGTTTAAGTGAATATGCGTTGAAATAAAAAAAATTGAACTTCAAACATATAAATCTATTATTCTTGCCAAAAAGTGGTTTTTATTTTTTGCCACTATGGTATACCGTTTTTATAAATCTGAAAATATCATAACGTTGTGAGGTGATATGTAATACTTTAAGAAAAAGATTGAAAGTTATACCAAAATTGTATCACGGTGAAAAAATCAAATTTATAGAAAATTTTTTTTGTAATACGATCTCATGAAGCTACTCAGTTTTTAATTTTCTTTCATACTATCTATTATCAGCTACCAAAACGTATTAAAAATCTATAAAAATCGGTTTAATCATGTCATAAAAAATATTTTCTTTGTTTTTTACATATTTTGCTTGTTTTCAAAAATCAATTGTGTCAGGGATCTGAAACTTTCAGGACCTTATTATTTTATCACTACCTACATATTCTCCAAGTATTATTTTAATATCTTTCCGTGGCCGATTTACCATAAGCAGGCTTTTTCTATGTGTAAAGTTACATAAATTGTTGGTTAGGCAAATTTTTAATCATTTGCACAGTCTAAAAAAAAAAAAAAATACAGGTATTTATTTGAGTTTCAATGCTTGTACATTTTTGGACATACTCTAAATTGCCGTGCCTTAGCACTGAAATATCCTATCTACGACAAAAATTAATATCGTTTCCGACATAATCAGGGTTACCCAGCAGCTTGCGCATGTTTTATCCAATATATATGTGATGGTTAATTCATTCCCTGTACCCACACTCTCTCGTAAATAATCCAACCATTTCGTTTCTATCAGAACAAGTGTTTTATTAGAATTATGTACATTATTTACATGAAGTTCAATTCCCATTATTACGAGTATTACCTGTAAGACCAAGAAACGACAATTAAGCTATATATTCACTGTTAAGTTTCTCCAACAAAGTTTTAATAATTTGCGGGATCTCTTTTGAGAACCTTTCCCTCTCTCATGTTACTTGGCCCACTGCCCCTGCTCCTGTTCTGTCTTATCGAATCATTATAACGTGCTAATAAAATACATTATTTTATTACATATCTATATTATGTGTTTCGTTGAATAAATTTTATTTTTAAAACATAAACACACAATCACGGATTTCGATGAATGTGTATGTTAAGACAAATTGTAATTATTTTTTTTGGACTCACCTGTCTTTTCATTCCTTTAGCAATATCTTCCTATCATTGGTCTTTCCTCTGCTGGTTTGAATACTTCGGGACACTCATGTCGTAAAATTCAGTGTACGACTGCCTGAATATGAAGTGAAGTTTATAAATTAATGTATAAACTAACAGTCGCGCCAAGTACTTTTTTTTGTTTTTGTTTTGTTTTGTTATAATTTTTTTAAATTAATTCAGTATTACAATTTTTATTTTTGTTTCATTTTATTTTCTATTATACATTTTATATCTATTATTTTGTGGTTTAGAGAAAAAGCTGAACTCGCTAAGTACTTTTTATTTTTTTGATTACATTTTTTACATTTTTTACATTGAATAAGATGTTTGCGTTTTTGAATTGAAGCACCTCAGCTCAATAATCACTATATGATTGAAAAAATGAATGACGTTAAATCAGCAAACCATATGTGCTTGGCGGCACATGCTTCAGATGTTATCAATTTATTTCACAACTTTTTGCAAAGGATATGTAGAAGACTATATACTTTATTATATGAGAGCGGACTTGATTCAAATTTTTGTACATAATTTTTTTGTATATTTTTGAGTTTCATTATACATTTCTTTTTGTGGGGATATAGATGAAGCTACGTATGTAAATGTACTTGTCTCCAGTTTTTTACACCATTTTTGGTGTTTTGGGGTTTATTTCACGACTTTTTGCAAAGTATTGCTATTTTTTTATTTTGAATTACTGAGAGTAGCCTCACTTTGATTCTATTATAATGTTGTATAGTTAAGGTTGTAATAAAGCCCTCCTCCTTTCTCATCCGGGCTTGGAACCGGCAAACGGCGGAGTTTCTAGCAACGAACCTTGTGCATAGTGGATTGTGTTATCGTTAGACGGCGAAGTCTGTGGACTAAGTAGAAAATCAGGTCCCTGTACAGAAAAAAAATGCAGAGCAGAAAGAACTATGTACGCATTCTTTGTCTTTTTTTCATCTCCACGTCTTCAATTCTTTTCAAATATCTCATTATTGGACGAGTTACTTTTCAATATGTTGTTAGAATAAAAACGCCTTTCGCGGTTTTTTTTTATTTATCTTTTCTTTATTTATTCATCTATTTTTTTTTCTTTTTATACATACAAAGCAGCATTTGGCTGCTTTTTCACGTGCAGCAAACACCTGGATGCAGCATGCTCTGATTGGTCAATTCACCAAAATCACCACATGGCGATGTCTCACACTTGGTGAATTTGGTGAATCGACCAATCAGAACATGCTGCATCCAGCTGTCTACTTCACGTGAAAAAGCAGCTTAAGCCCCCAGAATTGTGTAAAATATGTCGCACTACGCTCTAGACGGAAAAAGATCCCATATTAACGGCTGACATGGAGTTAGGTTAAGCCCGTCGCACACGGTACTTGTTTTTTACGTGCAGGAGGCGAATTACGTACAAAATCGAATTCGATATCGACAAGCGACAACATGCAGTCCCATCTTTGTATGCAATTCTTTTAGAGCCCATATAGTATTCGCCTATGACTAACAAGCATAAACCGTGATAAACGGCAGAGCGATAGCGCAAGGAAGTCGATTAATCGAATTTGATTGTGCACGTAATTGCTTGCATACTATTGACAAAACCGTGGACAAAACACATCAAGCAAGCAATCCAGCACGTAAATATCACAAAAACAGACACCGTGTGCGGCTGACTTCAGTCTCGTTGCCGGGTGTCATGGCGACTTCCATGCGTAAATAATCATAATAATAAAAAGTGTGTGATGACGACGACGAAATTCCATAATAATGAATGAAACGAAGTCGATCATATTATAAAGCGATATCGGCGATATTCTTATAGCTACAGCCTTCGTTATAGTCTCAATGAAAAGACAAAAAAAAGAAGAAATATACACTAATCGATTTTCTCCGAGACTCTATAATTCGTTGGTTATGAGGAAAATGAATTTTTGTATATAGATATAGTCCTGTGTGTAAGCAAGTTGTGCGGAGTAAGAGCGTCGCCGGCCGTCGAGAAAATGTACTTGTCTCGAGCCGTGACCGCGACGCTTGATGTACAAACTATTACAACGGAAAGACCTATTCAAGAGTTCAAAATACCAATTAACGCAACTTCGCTTTGCGGCAGTAGCTTTAATTATTCTTGTTTGTGTTAGTTTTCAAATAAGGTCACGCAATATGGGTATTGGAATAATACAGATAGACTGTTATTTAATAAGAATTAGTTCACACGATACAGTTTAAAACAAAACGACGCCGCGACCCAAGCACTCACCGGACGAGCGCGTTTAAACATAGACTGCGGATGTACAGTAAGATGCCCATGCTTATAACGTACAGCCTATTTGTCCAGTTTACTGGTTACTCGGCACGCAGTGCCCCTGGCAGGCTTTTATATGCAGTGATATTTCTGACAGTTTGTTTTCTGGTAGCTCTTTTCGTCATGACAACAATATAATGCAGATTTGATTACGTCGACATCAAATATAATTTTTGCGATTGTCGTTTGTTATTAATTGCTTGACTACATCATTGTCTAGACGCCTCTGCGATAGAAAACGATGCGATTCAATTAACTATAATTTTTCAAATTATCATCACACATGGTGCTATAAGAAAAACATTAGTTTAGATCGGAAAATGACTTTTGTTAAGTTCGACGAATCTCTATTGATTGTTGGCTCTCTAGTATCAGAAAAACATGCTTTTATAACAATATCGATTTCACCACAACCCTTAACAGACACCCTTAAAATCTCATTTTTCAACAGATACCTTAAGGTCCTTTTGCGTCAATTGCCGATTTAGAAGTGTTATTGTTTATTCGTGAATCTAAAGAAAAAAAAATATATTATACAGGATGTCCCTAAATTGGGGGACACGGACCAGCCAGCGTTATACCTGACTCAAATCCAACCGAGAATTTCTTTGCCGCAAGCTCGTCCGACGCATAGTTTTTGAATTATGAGCGATAGCGTTAGGCCAATCAGAGTGCACCATTTCATCTGGATTTGCCGCCACGGAAATTGCTGTTTTGTTCGTCTGGGTGAATTATTATTATTCGTTTACGAATTAAATATCGGCACCTCCCCTCTCTCGCTGCTGTACCGCTTCTCGGGCGCTGACCTCGGTATTGTTGCCGCGGCACACGCTGCCGGCCGCACATCCATGGGCGCACACTTGTTTGTGCAAACAGAAGCGCATCCTCAGCTTGACAATGCTACGAAACACACATCTACGAGTGAAAATAAAAATGAATCTCCAAATAAATCAGCGGATTTAAGATTTAATGTTATAAAACACTTCCAATCATCGATGTATGCATAAAACTAGAGATTTTAGATGATTAATATGCCGTTAGGGTTCATAATTATTCATTCAATCAATCTGAATTATGGTTTCCAAACATTTTTTGTGTCTTTGCAACATAATTTTTCCACTAGTTTGAAATTCATCATTGACTTTCGATTTTTCAATAATGCGAGGGAACAACAACTCGCTGAATTGACGGGTCAATAGGTTTGTAAATCAATTACAATTCACCTGAGTTAACACAAAATAACTGAATAAATGAGAATTCACTGAATCACTAAAAATGATAACCGAAATCATGAGAATTATTTGAGATATAACTGAATTAGGAAGAGTTGTAATAAGTCAAGTTACTTTGAATAACTTTAGATTCGTGCCAAAATTTTATGTTTAGAGAGAAAAATAATTAAATTCAAATAAAAAAGTAATTTTAAATCAAGAAGAAGAAAATTTCCAAATACCTGAATTCAAATGAAGCAATTTCAATTTAATAAATCTATCCGAATTTGAGGAAAAATAATTATTATTATTTGGACCACAAAAATGAAGTCGAATTACATGAATAAATTCAATTAATTCAACTCGAAAAAATATGGTGTCATTCAAATTCCTAGTTATTTCCTCGTCGATTCAATGTGGGTCTGGAGCCGCTTGTTTACTCACACGAACGATGCAATACAGTATCGATGTATGTGATTTGAGTATCAATTGCTCAAAATTTATCAAACTTAAAAATATTTTGAATAAGACTATGAATTATCAAAATAATTCTTCTGATATCAAGACTACACGCAAAAGTTTACCAAATTGATTAATTTTTATCAATTCAATCGAGCCGTGTCCGATTATTTTGTTGAAATCGATTAATGGATACATCGATTATTCTCAGATAAGTGGCCATCACTAGCATTGATCTCAACAATTTCAACGTTACTTGCCACTCCAGACCCACATTGAATCGACGAGGAAATAACTGGGAATTTGAATGACACCATATTTTTTCGAGTTGAATTAATTGAATTTATTCATGTAATTCGACTTCATTTTTCTATTCCAAATAATAATTATTATTTTTCCTCAAATTCGGATAGACGAATTTTAGACAAACAATTCTCGGAATCGTCCAACGAGTTTCGACTTGACGGCGAGCGGCCTGCCGACAACGGATTGCGGTGCGACGTCGAATTCTGGAAGGTTCTGAAATTTGTATGCAGCTGCTTCGACCCTGAACGAATGTAGGCTGACAAACAATGCGTTCGACAAGTTTCGACTTGACGACGAGCGGTCCGGGACCGTGAGAAAGAGCTTCTTTGACCCTGAAAGATTCTCGGAATCGTCCGACGAAAACAATACTAGGAATCGTCCGACGAGTTTCGACTTGACGGCGAGCGGCCTGCGGACAACGGATTGCGGTGCGACGTTGGATTCTGGAAGGTTCTAACGTACAATCGAAGACACATCATTTCGATAGCTTCTAGAAGTTTTTCAAGGATTCTGTGTGCCTGGTGAGAGGAATACGGTTATAAAAGGTTGAAATTCAGGTCCGAAAGACAGTCTTGCACCTTCAGCTCTCATGAAGAGAACTCCAAATACAGCAGAACTAAATTTTCTTCTCGCGAATGAGAAGTGCTTTGGAACAACAAGGTGAATTGAAGAAACGACTGGAACTGCTCATCAAGAATATTGGAGAAGTAAAACATCTGCTGAAAATCAGATCTGACCTCAATCAACTCACAAGAGATCTTGAGCGCATACCACTCGACAGTAACGATCGTGGACTTTTTAAAATTGAACGAAGTCGCTCGCCTGGAGACACTTCTGCCCTTGAAAAAGCTTTCGGACCTCGAAGTATACTTCGGATACCGAGTCAGTGGCGTTCGTCGGGTTAAAACGAAATTTGGTGATAAAATCGTTCTGGACTTGGAGGACTCTTTCACGATTTTTCTACCGAACCGACTGACCAAGGCCCTCCAAGAAGATGAGGATTTATCCCAGAAGGTGACGACAGCCAGTGAGGAGATACGCTTGCATCTACGCTATCTTGGCGGACCGTACGGTCAACTTGAATTCGTATACGTATAATCTGAGTATCACATTCAAATATCCAGTGTCCTGCGGATGACTTACGTTCAATGAACAAAAGAAAAAAAAAAAGATTGAAATTATGAATATTTTTTTATTTATCCCCTAACCATCTTGTATACCTTCAGTCCTACGTACGTTTTGTACCTTGTGATTGCATCTAGAATTAAGTCTTAAAATCTAAGAAAATGCTACTTCGAACACCACTAAGCAACGATGGAGAGTATCGAGCTGCGTTTGCGTCTTGTAACTGTAATGGGAACTCTACGATGAAGTTTGGACGGGTTCAGACAAGACCAGAGTGCAGGGTCGACCGATAGCTGCGGTAGTATACATTCAGAGCCAAGGATCTGAGGTGTTGGGTTACTATCACTCTAGGAATGCAAAACATGATGACGTTGGTGTACAGATTAGTACAGAATGAGATGTAAGATTGAGGCGCAGTTGAGATTTCGTTTGACAAGTTTTTATTAATTTTATGAAAAAAAGTATTAAATATATAGATATATATTCGGTTTCTCAACAAAATTTTACGAAAGGTTTCAACGATTGGAGAAAAGACGAGGATTATCACAACGATCGGACTCTTGAAAGCGCTCGCGGAAAAATTCTAACGTCTTCAGAAAACGGATGGAGGTACGCGGTTGACAAAAATAATACTTGGAATCGTCGAGTTTCGACTTGACGTTGAGCGGCCCGCGGTCAAAGGATTTCGGTGCAACGTCGAATTATGGAAGTTTCTGAAATTTGGATTTAAAAACGGTTGGTATTGATGATAAAAAAATATTTTATTGGGAAAAAGTTGAGCTAGTGAGTACGAGAGAGGATCAAAATACGATGTCGTTCAAGAATCTGTTCTGTACGACGTTGAATTCTGGAAGTTTCTGAAATAAACTCTTAACTAACAGGATAGAGGTTCTGAATTAAAAACGGATCGTGAAACAATGACTGCAAGATCTGATATTTATTTGATGAAATTAAGAATCTGTTTCGTGGAGCCAGATATCCCCTGATTCGTCGTAACTTAAACGTATCAAAATAATAACGAAGACAAAAAAGGTCTGTACATTGCGAACTACAGCATAAAGTCGTGAAACAATGACTAAATGATCTGGTACTTATTTATTCAATGAAATTAAGAATCTGTTTCGTGGAGCGAGATATCCCCTGATTCGTCGTAACTTAAACGTATCAAAATAATAACGAAGACAAAAAAGGTTTGTACATTGCGAACTACAGCATAAAGTCGTGAAACTATGACTAGATGCGCACAGTTTGAATTAGTATCCGACATTTTGTTCAATTTCTACCACGATGGTCAACCGAAATCCATCAAATCAACGACTTTAACTTTTTCACTCAGAATTTTCTAAACTCTTGACGTTGAAGCATCTCGCAGCGACACGCGTTCCATTGTGAAATTTTTTTTCAAAAACCCTGTTTATCGCACTACTGTGACATTATTCGTGTATTACTGTATGATACACCACTACTACTACCACTATTGAACTGTTTGTCGTTGGTTGATCATCAAAGAGATCTGAAACAAACAAAAGACATATTTAATGTGCTTTCTAGAAAAAATTTCAGAAACCTAGAATTCTGAAAATTTACAAATTGTAAAATTACATGCTCTCATGGACGCGAATTACGTAAGACATCGTCTGGGTAATAGACCACCACTGTCTGCCGTTGCTTGAGTCTTAAGTAGATCTGAAACAAAGAAAACACATATTTGATGTACTTTCTAATAAATTTGAGAAACCTAGAATTCTGAAAATTTACAAATTGCATATTTACATGCTCTCATGTAGGCGAGTTGCGTAAGACATCTTCTGGGTAGTAAACCATCTTTTCCTTCTGACAGTACAATTCCAGAAGATGTCTGCAGAGGCCACATCGATGCGTTTGCAATTCTCCTTGGACACGACGACATCGCACGCAGGATGGTAAACTCTCGATGCGAGAGAACGTTATTCTTTCGTGTTTCGAAAACGATGCTCTCTCATCGAGACCCTCCTCCCGCGCGCAGTTTACGCAATACACACCCTGTGGCCCCCTCGAGTACAAGACCCTACGGCAGACAGTGGTGGTATAGAACCGATTTTGGATGTCGCGTTCACAATCCGCCCAGCGGATCCGTAGCGGAACCACCGATCCAGCAATCCGGATGATATCAAAATTTGCTGGATCGGTGTTGTTGAATAAACCAGCCATGCAAGCTGAAAAAATAACTTTCTGAGCCATGTGATCTGATATGCGCATATATATATTTTTTTCAAAAAATAATCAATCTTACTTTCATCCAATTGTTCTGCCATTTCGATGATGATGATGACTTCAGGTTTTTGTCTTTTCCAGTTGGTTCTGCTGATAAAAAAATGGAAAACACACACACAGACAAGTTAGACAATTGTTTCAACCATAAAAGTATAATCTACAAGTTGTATGATAAAACTAAAGAACTTTTCAACTGCACTGATTTTTTTTGTCATCCACCTGCACTCCTCGCTGGATTGAGAGCAACTGATTTTTTCTCGGCACCACTTTTCGATGAGCATCTTCCTATGTTTAGGCCACTTGAACTCAACACCACAGGCAAAGTAAACCATCCCCTTTAACGCTCTTAGAGAACACTACCCACTCGAGTTTCTAGTGAATAGCTCACTACCACAGTTCTATCGTCCGTGAGACGTGTGAAAATTCTTCTTCAAGAACTGTCTCACCATTTTACGAGCTGCACTTTCGTTCGTGAAATACCTAGAAATTTCTATCAAAGAATATTGCATACGGTTGTCCGCGAATTTTCGACAATGTGTGAGTCAAGCTGTTGCTGCTTGCTCACAAAAGGGACCGTGCCAGCGTAAAGCAGTTCTTCTGAAGCAAGTCTTGCAACTATAGCTTTGTCAAGTATGTGCGATTGAAAGAAGAAGAAACAAACAAGGATTCTGAAAAGTGTTTGAAAATTAATAAAAATCATGGAGACGGCGCTCAAGATTTTATCTAAGAAATCTTCACCGACAGAAATTCAAAAGTGGCTTCGATTTGGAACTTAAAATACCAGAATTATTGTCCAAAGTGGTAAATTTCCAAGAAAAAGACTCTGGTTGACCGTTGATCGAAATAATCAATTTGATTGTGAATATTAACAAGTATGTACTAGTAAGACGAGGTGTGTTCACGTACACCCCGTTACCTAAGCATATCAGTGATAAGAAGGCTGTGGTAAACATGACAAACAACGACTCTTACTGCTTTCTTTGGTCGGTCACCGCAGCTCTGTTCCCAACCGACAACAACAATCTTAACGCGACCAGCTCGTACTCGCATTTCAGCCCAGTGCTACGGTATGATGGTATGAAGTTTCCTATGTCTATAGATCAAAATTCGTAAATATCGGGGGCGGTGAAGTGGTATATTAAACTATCCGTGTCGGTATACATTAATTTTGCCTGATGTACAAATTTCGCTTCAATGTAATTATAATGGAAATTGTGAATAAAGGATTTTGAAAGATCTAAAATGGTGAAACCTACATACATTGGTTTGTTGAGTTTTACTCTCGTTTTTACGCATTTCAACCGTTATCATATTTTCATTGAAGATGGTACAGCTGTGGAAATTTGTTTTGGCTATAGTAGCTCTAGCACCGTACCTTCCACCCCATTTCGTGATCAATCTAACATCTCTATATTTCCGAACGTTCTCCATTATCTCACCAAAAAACAGCGTTGTTCATTGATTTATAAAAATTTTTCTCGAATTCAATGTTTGATTTTTTCTCAAATCTGTATTTGAATCTATGTATTTTTCTAAGCCACACTGTTTGTCTGAACTTGAGAACTCGATGAATTTTTACTAATTTTAAACCTAACTCTAAACATTGCTTTAAAACGCAATAATGAATAGCATAGTTTTGTTTGGTAAGTAATTTGACCGTCAATTTGGGTTCCCATGCTTCAATCAGAAAATGCGAATCGTAACCTGACAGATTATGGAATATCACCAGGATCGTATGTGAGTTCTGATCTGAAAGTTAGTCAAACATCTATCATATAACCAAGTACGACCATTACGGAAAATTTTGTTAAGAAGCCGAATATTTTGACTTCCGACTTTTATCCATTTTACAATTTCTGCTGTTGATGATGATGATTTGTCCAACGCGCGAGGCTGTCCGTGTGCGTGGAGTGGTACGCACCAGACCAATTACATGAATCGAGATAACGACATTCGGTGAACATGGGGACCACCCTACGATATCACATTTTTACGTTTGCTAAACATAAACACAAGGGTTCATTATACAGGGTGTCCCTAAATTGCCTCCCACGGACTAGCCAGCATGATACCTCGTTAAAATCCAACCGAGAATTTTTTTTCCGGAAGCTCGTCCGACGCATAGTTTTTGAATTATAAGCGATAGCGCTAGGCCAATCACAGTGCACCATTTCATCTAGATTTGCCGCCACGGATATTGCTGTTTTATTCGCTGGGTGAATCATTATTATTTGTTTACTAATTAAATATCGGCACCTCCCCTCTCTCCCTGTTGTACCCCTTCTCGAGCGCTGACCTCGGTATTGTTGCCGCGGCATACGCTGCCGGCCGCAGATCCATGGGCGCACACTTGTGTGTGTAAACAGAAGCGCATCCTCAAGCATAAGGGGTACAGCAGCGAAAGAGGGGAGGTGCCGATATTTAATTCGTAAACAAATAATAATAATTCACCCAGACGAACAAAACAGCAATTTCCGTGGCGGCAAATCTGGATGAAATGGTGCACTCTGATTGGCCTAGCGCTATCGCTTATAATTCAAAAACTATGCGTCGGACGATCTTCCGGAAAAGAAATTCTCGGTTGGATTTTAACGAGGTATTATGCTGGCTAGTCCGTGGGAGGCAATTTAGGGACACCCTGTATAAGACTGCAAGTCCTGGACCAGCTCATTGGCAGTCAAACTCAAGTGGTGTGAAGTGTCTTGTGTCTTCGAATATATACTTTGCCAGAGAAGAAACGGTAAGTCCTTATACCAATTGTTACCTGACGTAAATTTTTTCAATTTATCACACTCCTTCACTTCTTTTGTTCGAAAAATTAGATATATTTCAAACTACTTAGGAAACTTCAAGTGATTTTAAAAACATTCTCAACTACTCATAAATCTCCAAACTCAGCTTAATAGCCTTCGAATTCGTTTCTCACCTTAACATTTTTTCGACTACTAAAACATCTTCAAATTTTCTGAATATACCCTTTTTTTGGTGAACGTTTTGTTTCAACATACTCATCTTTTAAATTCAATTTTTTTTTTTTTTCTCAGATCATGGTTCCCAATGTATTCAACTTGCCGCTAAGTCCGGAGCCGGCGCCACACGATGTGATGTTTCCGGAACCTGATCTACCGAACATACGTCGTATATATATACATCGTCATATCGAGACATGGCTCCAGGAGGAACAACTGCATGATCTCATAGTCGTAGTTTCATGACTTGATGCTGTAGTTCGCAATGTACAAACCTTTTTTGTCTTCGTTATTATTTTAATACGTTCAAGTTACGACAAACCAGGGGATATCTGGCTCCACGAAACAGATTCTTAATTTCATTAAATGAATAAGTACCAGATCATTTAGTCATTGTTTCACGCCTTTATGCTGTAGTTCGCAATGTACAGACCTTTTTTGTCTTCGTTATTATTTTGATACGTTTAAGTTACGACGAATCAGAGGATATCTGGCTCCACAAAATAGATTCTTAATTTCATTAAATAAATAAGTACCAGATCATCTAGTCATTGTTTCACGACTTTATGCTATAGTTCGCAATGTACAGACCTTTTTTGTCTTCGTTATTATTTTGATACGTTTAAGTTACGACGAATCAGGGGATACCTGGCTCCACGAAACAGATTCTTAATTTCATTAAATAAATAAGAACCAGATCATTTAGTCATTGTTTCACGACTTTATGCTGTAGTTCGCAATGTACAGACCTTTTTTTGTCTTCGTTATTATTTTGATACGTTTAAGTTACGACAAATCAGAGGATATCTGACTCCACGAAACCGATTCTTAATTTCATTAAATAAATATCAGATCTTGTAGTCATTGTTTCACGATCCGTTTTTAATTCAGAATCTCTATCCTGTTAGTTAAGAGTTTATTTCAGAAACTTCTAGAATTCAACGTCGTACAGAACAGATTCTTGACGACATCGTATTTTGATCCTCTCTCGTACTCACTAGCTCAACTTTTTTCCAATAAAATATTTTTTTATCATCAATACCAACCGTTTTTAATTCCGAATTTCAGAAACTTCCAGAATTTGACGTTGCACCGAAATCCATTGACCGCGGGTCGCCTAACGTCAAGTCGAAACTCGACGATTCCAAGTATTATTTTCGTCGACCGCGTACCTCCATCCGTTCTCTAAAGACGTTTGAATTTTTACGCGAGCGCTTTCAAGAGTCCGATCGTTGTGATAATTCTCGTCTTTTCTTCAATCGTTGAAACTTTTCGCAAAATTTTGTTGAGAAACTGAATATACATCTATATATTTAATACCTTTTTTTATAAAATTAATAAAAACTTGTCAAACGAAATCTCAACTGCGCCTCAACCTTGCATCTCATTCTGGACTAATCTGTACACCAAAGTCATTATGTTTTGCTCTCCAAGAGCGATAGTCACCCAACTCCGTAAGACCTGCGGCTTTAAACGTACGCTAACTCAGATGTTGATCAATCTTGCACTGTATCCTTGACTGAGTCCGCTGAAATCTCATCGTACAGTTCACGTTACAGTTACGAGGTTCAAAACGTAGCTTAGAAAACCTTCGTCTTTGCTCATCGGTGTGCAAAATAGCACTTTCTTAGATCGTAAAAGTTGATTCGAGTTGCTGTTACTAACAATTTGTTGAGTTTAAGGTGGATTGGATGGTTTAGCGCTGAGTGATAAATACATATATTTTTTTTTTTTTTGATATTTTTTATTCAATATTGAACGTCGTACTCTCGAATGGTATAAAATAAAAAGTCCGAATTGCTGTTACCAAAAATTTGTTGAGTTTAAGGTGGACAGGATGGTTTGGGGCTAAGTGACAAATACATATATTTTTTTTCGGTGATATTTTTGTATTCAATATTGAACGTCGTACTATTGAATAGTCTGAAATAAAAAGCGGATTTCGGTGCGACGCGACGTTGAATCCTAAAAGACCCGCTCTGGTCTTGAACTAATTTTAGACAAACAATTCTCGAAATCGTCCGACGAAATTCTTCAAGCCACCTCACGAATGGGGTTCTCTGGACGTCAAATACAAAAACCAAAATTCTTGGTGAGAACGTGATTTTCACGGTTTACGTTGGAGCTGTGGAACCATACCGTTTGAGGAAGTTGAATGGACCATTGAAGACAGGCTGTGCAAAGCTGAAACCGTGTACGTAAAAGGAGAAGAAAAACGAGATCGGTTGCTCAAAATTGTCCCGAAAGTTCGAATCATCGATATGCCGGACTTTGACTGTCCGTCGCTTCAAACCTTGCAAAAAACTTCAGCTGTGTCTCTAAGATGCGACGTTTATACAATACCCAACGCAATCTGTGCAGCACAGAACGTTTTGATACTTCAAAATTGGCTACATAATCATCGTACTGTTCGGATGGCGAGGGTGTACGATTTGTGTTACTGCGCAGAAGCGTCTACAAGAGCGGTCCCGCATTCCTGGCGAATATATCATCCTCGTCATGATACTGTTGAATAGAATTATTGTACTATTGTTGTGAAGAAATTGCCAACTGTATCCTAAAAATTGTACTCAATAAAACTGTTTTTAACAAAATATTCATGACATAATTTTACACCTTCACCTTCACCTTAGCTGTTAAGAGAGAATTTTTTTTCAATGCAAAGCTTATGCATGATTCAACCTTGCTCTCCATCCTTAACCGAGCTGTACTCAAACCGAGTTATGTTTTGCATTCCTAGAGCGATAATAACCCAACACCGCAGATCCTTGGTTCTGAATGTATACTACCGCAGCTATCGGTCGACCTTGCACTCTGGTCTTGTCTGAACTGGTCCAAAATTCATAGTAGAGTCCACATTACAGTTACAAGACGCAAACGCAGCTCGAAACCCTCCATCGTTGCTTAGTGGTGTTCAAAGTAGCATTTTCTTAGATTTTAAGACTTAATTCTAGATGCAATCACAAGGTACAAAACGTACGTAGGACTGAAGGTATACAAGATGGTTAGGCGATAAATGAAAAAATATTCATAATTTCAATCTTTTTTTTTTTTTTCTTTTGTTCATTGAACGTAAAACATCCGCAGGACACTGTATATTTGAATGTGATACTCAGATTAAACGTATACGAATTCAAGTTGACCGTACGGTCCGCCAAGATAGCGTAGATGTAAACGTATCTCCTTACTGGCTGTCGTCAACTCCTGGGACAAATCTTCATCTTCTTGGAGGGCCTTGGTCGGTCGGTTCGGTAGAAAAATCGTGAAAGAGTCCTCCAAGTCCAGAACGATTTTATCACCAAATTTCGTTTTAACCCGACGAACGCCACTGACTCGATATTCGAAGTATACTTCGAGGTCCGAAAGCTTTTTCAAGGGCAGAAGTGTCTCCAGGCGAGCGACTTCGTTCAATTTTGAAAAGTCTATGATCGTTACTGTCGAGTGGTATGTGCTCAAAATCTCTTGTGAGTTGATTGAGGTCAGATCTGATTTTCAGCAGATGTTTTACTTCTACAATATTCTTGATGAGCAGTTCTAGTCGTTTCTTCAATTCACCTTGTTGTTCCAAAGTCCTTCTCGAAGAAGCTCTTTCTGACATTGTTTGTCAGTCTACGTTCGTTCAGGGTCGAAGCAGCCGCATAAAAATTTTAGAACCTTTCAGAATTCGACGTCGCACCGCAATCCGTTGTCGGCAGGCCGCTCGCCGTCAAGTCGAAACTCGTCGGACGATTCCGAGAATTGTTTGTTTAAAATTCGTTCAAGGCCAGAGCGGGTCTTTCAGAATTGAATGTCGCACCGAAATCCTTTGACCGCATGCCGCTCACCGTCAAGTCGAAACACGTCGGACGATTCCGAGAATTGTTTGTCCAAAATTCAACGTCGCACCGAAATCCTTTGACCGCATGCCGCTCACCGTCGAGTCAAAACACGTCGGACGAATTGTTTGTCAGTCTAGATTCATTCAAGGTCGTGAGAATCTTCTCGAACCTTCTGGAAGCTCGCAAAACCTGACACACGCCAGGATTCCCGGTCGAACGTCCGAGGATCCACGGGGTCCACTCGAACGCCTGAGGATTTACGGAGTGCGCTCGGTAATGCAGTTATCGATCCCGCTCTATGAGCATGATCTTCTTCACCGACAAAGAACACAACTTATCCCACAAGGGCTAACACCACGGCAATTTCAGGCATTTTTTACCGACGATCAGGGTCAGTTGGAGGATTTTTCACCGACAATCATGGTCATTTGAAGGATTTTTTACCGCCGATCATGGTCATTTGGGAGATTTTCTTACCGACGAACGGTCGGCAGAGCACGTTTTATCTTACGAGAGTGGGGGGTAACTTTCAAGGGTTTGCGTCTGGGATGCACGTATAGGCGCATTGGTCGGCTTGGTCGGTAAAGAAGGTGTTTCTATTCAGAACTCTCCTTGTTATACTACTTATTTGCATACTTTATATGTTTTCACTAAAAAATATTATGCGCCACGTAATATTACACTAGCGCATAACAGCCGTGCTTCCTCGGAAGCGTAGTCAAGATTTTCAATTTTCTAGACGAAGTAACTTGATCTTCAAAAGACTGTTGTGCCAGATTTATATTGAACATCGTTGAGATTTGCAGCTTATTCGCTCGATGACTGAACATAGCCTGGAAGATCGAGAGATACAGAATGAATTCAGCAAGGGCTTCAAGAAAGCACTGAGTTGAAAATGTACAACATTCTACGAAGCGAATACTGCAAGACAACTTTGAGGGAGTCTGGTATGTGTACGGTAACAGCTCGAAAATGGTGTAATGTGGAAATATTACAACCCTAAAGGTGATACTCTGCAGTCTGGAAATGCAACGAAGATGATATGGAGTCACTGTACAGATCTTAGCGAAGAATTTTCTAATTTTTTTTTGTAGCCAATCTTCACATCTTTTTCAGATAAGCTTTCTAAGGACCTTTCTAACTATATACACTATTTGTGTTGAACTATTTTTGAAAACATCTTTTGCAAATTTTTGCAACTAATAGTAAGTGGAATGAGAAAATGTCCAAGTAATTATCCTGTATACTTCGATATTAACATAAATGCATACTTCTGTTCTATTTACAACTATTCATGAATCTATTTGGTAATCCTACTATTTTTAATGACCAGTGTAAGGCTGCGTTATTGTGTCAAACAATGATTCATCTCAGTGTAGGCAATTATTACCATCAATCATCACAAGTTTGTTATAGACTCATTCTTTTCAATTGAACAAGCTGTCACATACGTTGATTGGAAATGAAGTAGTTTTCTGTTCCGGAACACAATACAAAAATAAAAGCAAAAAAAAAACTATACATCATTACAACTGAATCAATCTTTGATACCGAAGAATTAATGTTCTGCATATGTTCTCGTCAAAGAAAATTTTAGAAATTTGGGAACGCGAAGGCACCATAGGTATATGATTTTGCATATGTGTACGCTCCTGACCGCGGAAGTTCCTACGTTGATCACCAGTCAACTCGGCCGTCGACTACAAAGATGACGGCCACGATGGTTCACTCTTAATAAGTCTTCTGAAAGACGGTAATAACATCTGATTACGTGTTCTGATTCACATCAAAATCAATAGGCTTCAAGATTTTAATGTCTTTCACTATTGTTTCAAATTCAAAGTTCAATATATGCATACCAGTTCGATACATAGTGAGGTTCCAAGCAGCGTTCATGCCTCAAGATTTCAACAATTTTTGTCGTTCGAGTGCATGTTCGGATTTACTTCCAAATCAATAGGAGGTGACATTTCAATGGCAGTGACTTCTCGTTTAAATTTGAACTCAATCCGTGTAGTCGCTCGTCACTCACTGAGGTTCCAAGCCTAGGGGCGGAGAAGAAGAAGAAAATTTTTCATTTTACATCGACTTTGACTGATATTAACTTTATAACTGCCGAACAGGTTTCAATCAAATGTATAGTGCAAGGTCAGATGGACAAGATCTTCAGGTTCTGTAAGTTTCGTTGGAAATCATTTACACGTTCCGGAAATATGACACCCTGATTTCGGGCTTTAGTTGGTTCGGGTAAAGATTCTCGGCTAGTGCTCGCCGGCCTGCGGTAATTGGCGATGATTCGCTGCCGCGAATCTTGATCATATGGCAAAACACTGACATGAGTAAGCGAGCGCAGCGAGAGCACGATCACAAATACCGCCTACACTAGACATCCGACCCCGAGCGAGCTTTAGCGAGCGGGGTTTTCAAAGCTAGCATTAATTTATTTTGATTCAATTTAAGAGCAAATTTTTTCTTCTGAATTTCAATATTTTTTTTCTGTAGATTGAATTAGATTTTTTTCAATCAGGACTTGTAGAAATCTTGTCGAACTGACTGCTCCTCTGACCCTCCGCAAAAGCCTCAGATCACGCACCCATCGTAATCTCTCGCAGGATGCTTTCTCCGATTTCCTTGCTCGTTGCGATTGGACTTCCTTTGGGACTTCTTTTGGCACTTCAGTCTCTGTTGATGACCTCGTTTCTTGTCTCCAGGGCAACATCACACGCGCCCTTGATGCTCACGCCCCCTATGTCACGCGCAAACTCAAATCCAAAACACACCCTTGGGTTAACCCTGAGCTCCATTTTCTTTTGCGGGCCAGGGACAATCTCTACCGTGCTTATAGGCGTCGGTCGTAGAACGGAGGGCGCGCAGCAGTGCTACCGAGAGGCTCGCGATGACTTGTACAGGTGCATTTCCACCGCGCGCGCCGAGTATTACTCTGGGTGGTTGTCTACCATCCACCATTTCCGCGACCTTTGGAGGGAGCTTAAACAACTTGGAATTGCAGCCTCGCGTTTGAACAGTTGCGGTAACTTCGGTAATCGCCATTTCAGTGCTGTGTCACAGCGCCCTACGTCCTCTGCAGAGGTCACGGCTTTTTTCGCCGATCTGCCTGAGGCTGAACTCAACGACAAGCTATTTCACTTCCGTGACATCTCACTAGATGATTTCTTATGCGCTCTTAGTCATTTTAGCTCCAAGTCTCGTGGGGTTGATGACTTATCCATCACCGATCTAAAACTCTCTCTCTACCTGTTGTTTTGCCACTCATACTTGAGCTACTTAATCGCTCCTTGAACTCTGGGGTGTTTCCCGTGGTTTGGAAGTGCGCGCGCGTCACCCCCTTAGGTAAGGTGAAGCTCCCCACCACTCTTGAACAGGTGTGGCCCATTACCAATCTTTGCTTCCTTTCCAAGGTGTTTGAACGCATAGTCTTGGCACAAATTTCCTCCTTCTTGGTACAGAACGACTTGCTCGACCACCGTCAATCCGGCTTTCATTGTGGCTTCAGCACCCAGACAGCTTTGCTTCGCTTCACTGAGGACGTTCGACTTGGCATGGACAGTCGCAGGCTTACTCTACTAGTCCTCTTCGACTACAGTAAACCCTTTGCCACCATTCCGCATTCTGTCCTTTTTGACCAGTTCTGCAAAATCGGGTTCTCTCATCATGCACTCCGCTGGATCTCTTCCTACTTGCAGGGCAGACTGCAAGCAGTCTCGATGACGGATCAACCATTGTCCTCATGGGCTCCTCTGGATTTGGGTGTGCCCCAGGGTTCTGTCCTGGGGCCACTCTTGTTTTCTCTTTTCATTCACGACATTTCATCTGTCTTGAAAAACTGCTCTCATCTGATTTATGCTGACGATCTTCAGATCTATTGACAGTGCACCGCGGATCAATTCGCGTATGCCGTTGCTCGCATGAATGAAGATGTGAAAGCAGTGCTAGGTTGGTCGCGACGCGCCTTGCTTAAACTTCATGTGTCGAAGTTCCATGCTCTGGTCCTCGGCAGTGGCAATCTTCTGACAAGGCCTTGCCCTGTATCTGCCGCACTCTCTCCAGTCCTTCTTGATGGGTTTTCGCTACCTTACTCTCACTCTGTACGTGATCTTGGGCTTATTCTTGACAGCAAGCTTTCTTGGACTGCCCAAATCAATCTGATTTCAAATCGAGTGCACACCACTCTGCGTCAGCTTTCTACTTCGCGCCGCCTACTCTCTCGCTCGTTGCGCAGGCGCCTCGTTGTCGCTCTGGTCTTTCTTTTGTTCGACTATTGCTGCGTGGTCTTTCCTTTGTTCGACTATTGCTGCCTGGTCTTCCTCGATCTTTCATCCAGCCTTAACCTCAAGTTGCAGCGCCTTCTGAACAATTGTGTCCGCTTTGTTGATGACGTTGCACGAGACGTTTCAATCCTCACCTTTAGGCTGGCTTACAATTAGCGACCGACGATTGTACCTCCTCTTGATTGCGGTGTTTAATATCTTACGCACGGGGCAACCCGCATACTTCTCCGCATTATTCTCGATTCGTGCACCTGCAGCTTCTACCTCCACGTTGCAAAATCCAGGTGAACTTGTTCTGCCCCTTCCGCGTTCTGAGGCTTATCGTCACTCCCTGACGGTCAGAGGCGCTTGACACTGGTACTCTCTACCTACCGAACTCAGGTCTGTCCCAACGCTTGCTGTTTTTAAACGCGATCTTTATCAGCATCTTTTCCGGACAGAAGAGACTCGCTCTTGATGGCGACTCGTCATCTAGTCTTCTCCACTTCCTGCTTCCCACGTTTCTATGTTGCTGCTTTCTTTGCTTTCTTCTGCTTTATTTTTTTCTTTTCGTTTTCTCTTTTTTTCTGACATTGTTTTCGCCGTCCTTCTCTCTTCTAATTCTCTCTTCTAATTTTTGTATCCCTAGAACTTAAATAGAAATATTTGTGAAAGAAGTTCGTGACCAGGAGGTTGATTGAAGATGAAATTAGTCGAAAATTCCGGTCAGGAGAAGAAGTTTAATTATTTGGAAAACGTAAACATAATAATCGACGTTTCGGCCGGACCCTGCCGACCATCCTCAGGAAAATTTCTATAATAATTAACAAAAAAAGAATGCTTCAAAACACAATTCTGAATTGAAAGCATGGAGATACGTTCATAAGAATGTTTGTTGTTGTAAAAATAAGTGATAAATTAAACAATTGTACACATGTTTGAGTGACAGTTTGAGGTTAAGCGTAAAAAATTTTTACGGATGGCGAAAGAGAGGAAAAATACGTTTATAAGAGTTAAATTTTGGCGACTCGAGTACTTAATAAGAATGTGGAATTTGAAATGAAAAAGAGATCAACTAAATTTGGACAGATTACTCACAAAATTTGATGACCAGTTCATGCTTAGGTGTTGCTAGTTCAGCATTTTGGACGGAAGTGAAGGTTAGCGGAAATCGATCCGTAAATCTATGGTAATGAAGTGTGATATTGATCTATGTTCGAATATCATAGATTTCAAGGCAGATGACCAATCGGAGCAAAGGGCGCCAATATTTGAATGCTAGAGAATGTTTGAGTATAAATGGCTGAGATGTTGGATATCAGTACGTTTGTTAACAGAGTTCCTTTTGTTTTTAAAGATATGAATCATTTCCTTAATGATACGTTTATACCAGTTCGGTTCTGTAGTTAGGGTTATAGAGTTGTTGAAGTCAAAATTGTGTCCAAGACTTAAGGAGTGTTCTGCTAAAGCGCATCTATCAGTATCATGGCATTTAATATTAGAGCGATGGCCAGAAATTCTATTTTTTAGATGTTGTAACGTTTGTCCAATATAACTCTTGCTACAGTCTCGACATGGTATTTTGTATACACAATTAATTTTATCTAAATTAGGAGTTACAGATTTAAGATGAGAAAACAGAGGAAGTTTGGTAGTATTAGAGATTCTAAAAGTAATTTCAATACCCTCGTCATTCAAAATTTTTTTGATTTGGCTGGACAGATTTTCAATGTAGGGTATAGAGATGGAGTTTTTAAATTTGTCCTTAACATTAGTTTGATTGTTGGAGTCTGAATTCCAATCAATCGAGTTGTACATTTTATCCACTCTATACTTTTTGATATCTTCAATGAATTTTAAAGGGTAGCCATTAGAGATGAGAGTTGTTTCGACAAGTTTTAAATTTTTTTTAAGAAATTGAGGGTTTGAAATTTTAAGGCAGCGATCGAATAAGGCTATGGCGACAGATTTTTTATGTTTTATGGGATGATTAGAATTAAAGTGAATGTATCTCCCAGACCAGGTTGGTTTGTGATGCCAATCTAAAATTATAGTATCATTATGGTTAATCACCATAGTGTCAAAAAAACTGATTTTACCATCTTTTTCCAACTCAAAGGTGAACTGTATACGTGGGTGAAAATTGTTAAACTTATTCAGAAGGAATTGTAGGTTTTCATTCTTTACACAAGTTATAATATCGTCTACGTAACGATAGTAGAAGGGGAGACTAAAAGGAGGATGTGAAATTATTTTTTTTTTCAAAATGTTCAAGTACTAAATTCGCTACTACTGGGCTAATTGGTGAGCCCATTGCTACGCCAAAAATTTGTTGGTAGAATTTATCTTTGTAGGCGAAATAGCATGAATCTAGACAAAGTTTGGTGGCTGCGAGGAATTCTTTTTTATTTATGTTAGTGTGAGATTTTAAGTTGGGCCAGTTTTTACTGATAATAGATATTGCTAAATTGGTTGGAATGTTGGTAAACAGTGATTTGACATCTAAGGACACCAACAGGTGTTCAAGAGGGATTGGTGTATTCCTGATTTTGTTTACAAAAGACCAAGTGTCCTTGATGTGATAGTTGGATGTACCTGTTATGTTAGAGAATTCCTCCTAAAATATATTTTCTACCTAAAATTCATAAGGACAATGTACCTCTCAGACCAATTGTTTGTAACATCAATTCTCCTACTTACAAAATTTCAAGATTTTTTTCTAGTGTACTCTCTAACATAACAGGTACATCCAACTATCACATCAAGGACACTTGGTCTTTTGTAAACAAAATCAGGAATACACCAATCCCTCTTGAACACCTGTTGGTGTCCTTAGATGTCAAATCACTGTTTACCAACATTCCAACCAATTTAGCAATATCTATTATCAGTAAAAACTGGCCCAACTTAAAATCTCACACTAACATAAATAAAAAAGAATTCCTCGCAGCCACCAAACTTTGTCTAGATTCATGCTATTTCGCCTACAAAGATAAATTCTACCAACAAATTTTTGGCGTAGCAATGGGCTCACCAATTAGCCCAGTAGTAGCGAATTTAGTACTTGAACATTTTGAAAAAAAAAATAATTTCACATCCTCCTTTTAGTCTCCCCTTCTACTATCGTTACGTAGACGATATTATAACTTGTGTAAAGAATGAAAACCTACAATTCCTTCTGAATAAGTTTAACAATTTTCACCCACGTATACAGTTCACCTTTGAGTTGGAAAAAGATGGTAAAATCAGTTTTTTTGACACTATGGTGATTAACCATAATGATACTATAATTTTAGATTGGCATCACAAACCAACCTGGTCTGGGAGATACATTCACTTTAATTCTAATCATCCCATAAAACATAAAAAATCTGTCGCCATAGCCTTATTCGATCGCTGCCTTAAAATTTCAAACCCTCAATTTCTTAAAAAAAATTTAAAACTTGTCGAAACAACTCTCATCTCTAATGGCTACCCTTTAAAATTCATTGAAGATATCAAAAAGTATAGAGTGGATAAAATGTACAACTCGATTGATTGGAATTCAGACTCCAACAATCAAACTAATGTTAAGGACAAATTTAAAAACTCCATCTCTATACCCTACATTGAAAATCTGTCCAGCCAAATCAAAAAAATTTTGAATGACGAGGGTATTGAAATTACTTTTAGAATCTCTAATACTACCAAACTTCCTCTGTTTTCTCATCTTAAATCTGTAACTCCTAATTTAGATAAAATTAATTGTGTATACAAAATACCATGTCGAGACTGTAGCAAGAGTTATATTGGACAAACGTTACAACATCTAAAAAATAGAATTTCTGGCCATCGCTCTAATATTAAATGCCATGATACTGATAGATGCGCTTTAGCAGAACACTCCTTAAGTCTTGGACACAATTTTGACTTCAACAACTCTATAACCCTAACTACAGAACCGAACTGGTATAAACGTATCATTAAGGAAATGATTCATATCTTTAAAAACAAAAGGAACTCCGTTAACAAACGTACTGATATCCAACATCTCAGCCATTTATACTCAAACATTCTCTAGCATTCAAATATTGGCGCCCTTTGCTCCGATTGGTCATCTGCCTTGAAATCTATGATATTCGAACATAGATCAATATCACACTTCATTACCATAGATTTACGGATCGATTTCCGCTAACCTTCACTTCCGTCCAAAATGCTGAACTAGCAACACCTAAGCATGAACTGGTCATCAAATTTTGTGAGTAATCTGTCCAAATTTAGTTGATCTCTTTTTCATTTCAAATTCCACATTCTTATTAAGTACTCGAGTCGCCAAAATTTAACTCTTATAAACGTATTTTTCCTCTCTTTCGCCATCCGTAAAAATTTTTTACGCTTAACCTCAAACTGTCACTCAAACATGTGTACAATTGTTTAATTTATCACTTATTTTTACAACAACAAACATTCTTATGAACGTATCTCCATGCTTTCAATTCAGAATTGTGTTTTGAAGCATTCTTTTTTTGTTAATTATTATAGAAATTTTCCTGAGGATGGTCGGCAGGGTCCGGCCGAAACGTCGATTATTATGTTTACGTTTTCCAAATAATTAAACTTCTTCTCCTGACCGGAATTTTCGACTAATTTCATCTTCAATTAAATAGAAATATAGAACTAGGCTAAGGTTTTGGACTTAAGACTTTGTTTATTTTTACTTTTGTATGATTGTTTCCCAATATTGTCATGGGAAGGATGAAATAAACCATGAACCATTAACTATTAACCCAAATTATTACGGAAACCATCAAAATATTGATCTTATGTACAATCAATGTCATGATTATTTTATATGGGTATATTATTCTATGATATGGTTAATTATTGTTCTAGTGTCCGAATTCGTCAAAGTTTTTGGAGATCTTGGACTATTTTTGAAAACTATAATACAATTCTTGAAGGATGAAAAAATTGAAGGTACTGAACAACACGATGTAGCTTATCATGTCTGGCAGCTCAAGTTCGGCAGTGAATACGACGGGGCTCGCCACTTCCTAGCAGCCACAGTCATGGAAAATGTGACAGCGAATTGTGAAACCGAGCAGCACTCCAAACGAGGACAATTTATACTTGGACCACAATTTGGACAGCCAATGCAGCTAACACCGCTATGGCAATATGTGGTAAGCCTAATGGTTCGACAGGCCTTCGAAGAGTGGATACCTACACAGCACTTAATATTGCAGCATCATCGTAGCAATGCAGCATGCAACATTTGTAATATTGCTAGCGATGTTGCAGATATATTGCAACAATGTTGAAACGTCCTGCAACTTTATTGCAGTGCAAGATTCCTGCAATCGCTCAATCTCACATTTCACTAATATTCTGTTATTGATACACTGAATGTTTTTTAAATAGAATAATGCACAGTTCAACTTGTATTATTTCATATTTATTATTTCATATAAATTAGTGTTTGGAGAGATGACAATAGATACTGGATCGTTGACGTGGTATCCGTGAATTATTGATAGATGGCTATAGCGAAGAAGCGGGATGCTTGTAATAATTGATTGTTCAGTACAGATTCTTTATTTGAGAAAGATACACAGGTGATGCGATGTGTATAGCGAGAGAAGAGAACGATAACTGACGATTTACAAGCGAGAATACACATAGATGATATATAGATATGATTTCGCGACAGTATAGAGAATAGGACATAGATGCAAAGCAGATTTGTTTTGAGTCGCGACACGGGCAAGCGGCTAGATTTGAAGCAGGGACGGACGGGTAAACATTGCACGCGAGTGTGAGTACATATGTGATGATTGCGACATACTTTTGTTTCAACTTATGCGTCGCTACCTTGCCGAAACAATTATTCGACAACCGATCTTTCCTTAAAAACTTCGGCGAAATGATTGAAAAAATTGTTTCTTTAATTTTGATACAATGAAGAATAGTTGTGTAGAAAAATTTTACTTATTTTTTAGTCATGATATTACATGCATTGAAAGACAATTTTGACTCCTTGTGTTCAAAATGTATACTCAAGAAACCTTTCAAAGAATATTCTGCTTACCACGACCAATAATTCTTTGCGCGTACACTTTTACAGCAATGGGTTTAAAGTTTATTTCAAGACATATAACACCATGATCTAAAAACTTAATCAGAGATTTTTTTATATCAATTCGAGTGACGATTTCAAAAAATTATCCTTAGTCCCGCCCAGGAACTATGCGTAAATGCGACCCATCAACGAGCAGATCATTTTCAGTGGTAAGTTATGTACTTATTTATTTATTTATTCTTGTTTCCAACGTTTTTCTTTGCAATATGTCACTTCCCGTATTAAATAGTTTGTTTGATTTATGAATAGTTTGGAAACGCTCTATAAATATCCTATCTACAATGTTATTTAAGAAACATGTTTTAGTACTAACCTTTAATTACTATTTGTAAAGATCGCTATTTGGAAGGTAATCATACATGCAAATATGAGAATGGTGTCATATCTTACGTTAAATTTCTTCACTGAGGAGGAAAATGAACATTATTCGAAATATATTGGTAAATCTTGGTGAACGATGAATGAAAGTAAACGTGAATTTTCGTTAACGTTTCGGCCCGGATAGGGGCCCTCCTCAGAACGATCAATTTTTTATTTGACTGTCAAGAACATAAATTTTCTCAGTAAGACATAAACTTCTATGGATATAATAATATTGAAAGTTATTATCTATTGTAGATTAGAGCGAACATATCGTATATCTATTATGATTAGAAAGATTATCGAAATTAAGGAGTAGTTTACTTTGTATAAGAAGGGAGATTAAGACACTGGTCATAATCATAAAATACAAAATGGAGAGCGATGGTTCTTCAATTGGATGACAATAGACATTGGCGTCTTCTCCAATTATTAGAAAGGTTGGGTGTAAAAGATTTGAAAGTTCATAAATAAAAAACTGTATATATTCACTATGCACAAGTCAAGAGATGAAGAAGGTTTAAGAAAGGGTTTAGTATAGTTAAAATAGTTAAAACGATGTCGACACAATGATAATGGTGTCATTATCTCCCTATTGTCCATGTCTGAACAATATTATTGGAGCGTTTGAACCAACTAGTAAACAACGACTGTTAGGAGAAACAATTGTGACCCAGAGTGAAGGCGAATCTCTCTATCTAATAAAAAAGTTTCAAACAAATGAACGTAGAAAAAGATTATAATAACAATAGTAAAAAAAGATTATAATAACAATAGTATACGCATGAAGTTGGCGGTGGGGTGAGATCCCGAAAACAGAACAAAAAGCATCTAGCAAACCCTTTGACAGCTGTCATCGGCTGTTTATGACAGTCTTTGACAAATATCTTTATAGGTATCTGTTTCTGACGCGCAAAAAATGAACATGCAAACGAAAATTATCAAGTTTATTCGCGCGTTGGCGTATTGTGTATACGGCACTCAAGATCGACACGCAGAGGTGAGACTGAGTATCGTTTCAAATATAGTGGATAATTGGTCTACATTTGCGGGTTTTATTACAGGTAATGAGTCAAACGGTGCTGTGATTAGGTGACCTGGTGATTACAAATCACATATGAATAAAAATGCAATATATGCAGCTGCGGATATTTTTAAGATATGTTTAATCGTGTATCGCGAAGAACAAATTCATCCACACCGGATCGGATCACAAAATGGAACACAATTCTCACTACTCTTCACCGGCGACGGAGACAGTGGACACTTTGATGTCTTGCAGAACCAAAATAAAATTCAGATAGTGAGTAATAAGTATGAAAAGTAACAATCAAATAATAGTAAATCCAAATATATCACCAAACAGTCAAAAGGACAGCCAGGATTTACGATGACAATGGAGAAAGGAGGAGTTTCAAGCAGCAGACAAGGCGATGAAGATGGTGGATGGTCGGAAGTATCACAAAAGAAAGAGGAAAATAAAATTGTAAGTGCGAAGAACCAAATGAGCCATAGAATAATATCCATCAAATATTCGTATAACCAGGAAAGAGGGCGACCAGGATCGATGTTGACCACAAGAGAAAGAGGTGTTTTGCGGAATGAACATCAACGCAAATATAGAGAAAAAAATAATATAAAGAAGGTGATTTTGGAGAATAACCGGCAGAGCGGCAGTAAAAATAATTCAACGAAGGGTGTCGAAGAATTAGAAGAATCGATTGCGATGATTGATTCGGAAAATAAATCGAGAGGACGACCAACCAATGTGATGTACATAGAAGAGCGAAAAAATAGACGACGGGAACAGCAGCGAAAATATAGGGAAGCGAACAAAAAATATCATACTGGCTTTTCAACCAACGAACAGAAAGGAGGAGTTTCAACCAGCAGACAAGGCGATGAAGATGGTAGATGGTCGGAAGTATCACAAAGGAAAAAGGAAAATAAAATTTCAAGTGCGAAGAACCAAATAAGCCGGAGAATAATAATAAACAAATATTCCTATAACCAGGCAAGAGGACGACCATGATCGATGTTGACCACAAGAGAAAGAGGTGTTTTACGGAGTGAACAGCAATATAAATATAGAGAAAAAAATAATGTAAAGAAGGTGATTTTGGAGAATAACGGGCAGAGCGGTAGCAAAAATAATTCAGCAAGTCAAGGAGATAGATAGATATCAATAGAGAAGGAACACCAATTTTCAACCAACGAATGGAAGCTTAGATTGATGAAAAAAAGAAAAGTAAGCACAGAAGGAATTGAAGTGGACAGCAAGTGCAGGACCTGTCATTAAATCAACATGAAGGAATTCGCCTGTCTACTAGACAATGCGTAAGGAAATAGTGAGGCGCGTAGCGCCGAGATGGGGTTGGCGCGCGAAGCGCGCAGGGGCGAAGCCCCTAGTAAGTATAAACAAATGTGAAAACAGGCATCATAGGGAAATCAAAATTATGTACAACTTATAGTTAAGGTTAAACAAGGTGTGGTATGTGGGCGGTGATCAGCGGTTTGTATGTATTGCTAAGTTGTTCGACGTCTTGTCTAAGGTTAACTGAATTTGGATGCCCTACAATATTGCACATTTCCAATAGTAGACGTTTGTTATAATTGGGTTCTTCATAAAGGATGTTTGCCTTATCGTAGTTGAAGGAATGTTCTTCGTTGATCACATGTTTAGTTAGTACAGTATGTCGATCATCATTCTCTTGTACATTACGTTGGTGTTCTTTGAGTCTAGTATCTAGATGGCAGCCGGTTTGTCCAATGTAAACTTGATTGCAGTCATTGCAAGGTATTTTATAAACAACATTAGATCGTTTGCCCATAGGAATCCCATCTTTTCCTTTATCAAAGACCATTTGTAAATCTTTTGAGTTTTTTCCTACAAACCTGACATTGTGTTTAGTAAATAAGCTATTCAGTGACTCAAAGAGACCTGACACATATGGGATGGGGATGAATGTAGTCGCTCGTCTGTTGTTGTCGTCTGCGGAAGCAGTGTCAATATTGTTGTTATTGATATGGATGAGTCTCTTATCTATATATTTGTGCAAAAGACCGTGTGCATAATCATTCCATCTTAAAATATCGTATATAAGTGATAGATTTTTTCCATAGAATTCGGTACTTGATACTCGGTCAACAAGATTAAAGAGGGTACCTATCTTGTAGGACATCGGGTATTGGGAATTAATATTCAGGTATCTATGAGACCAAGTTTTTTTGTGGAACCAATCTGTTTGGATATTAGAGTTGTTGTTTATCAGCAATAAATCCAGGAAATTGATAGTATTATTAACGTCTATTTCAATAGTGAATTGTAATCGGGGATGATATTGGTTGAAAATGTTCACTATGTAGTCTATTTTTTCTTTAGGGACAGCAGTTAAAATATCGTCAACATATCTCACATAGAAGGGTATATCAAAATCAAGTTTGCTGATGCATGACAACTCAAGGTCCTCTATTACAAGGTCTGACAAGATTGGAGAGAGTGGGGATCCCATGGGCAACCCAAACTGCCGTGCGTATGTGTCCTTGTTAAATTTGAAGATTGCCGAATCAAAACAGATGTTTAAGGCATTAACAAGTTCAGTAAGTGGGATTGGAATCTTTTTATCCAGAAAGGCCCAACGGTTCTTCACAGCGAGCATAGCGAGGTCTATAGGTGCATAGGTGAATAACGATATTACATCTAGTGATATTGAAATGTAATTGTCAGGAATAATCGGTTTACTTATTTTTTCCACCAATGTAAAACTGTCTTTGACTCTGGAGGCAGGGGGGTGATATTTGTGGTGAACCTTGAATTAATTAATTTAGATACGGCGTAAGTCGGGCTATCAACAAAGGAGACGTGACATGATTCGTACTGGAATCCCTTCTTTATAAATTTTAGGGAGGCCATATGCGCGTGGGGGTACACTGTTATAGGTAGTGATACTTCTATGTATGCTTTTGTTGATTAATTTAGAATTAAACCAACCAAAGGAGAGTTTGTTGACCCTAGACTGTAGAGTGTTGCTGAGGTCATATCTTGCAATTCTATAGGTATTAGTGTCCGAAAGCTATTGTCGCATTTTGTTATTGTAAATCTCTCTGTGCATAGCCACTGACGTATTACCTTTATCCGCTTTTATAAATGTTCGGGTTGTTTTTTTTTGAAATCATGGTATCACGTATCAAAAAACGTTAACGAAAATATAGGTTCACTTTCATTGACCGTTCACCAAGATTCACCAATACATTACATACGAGGTCGAGAATATCAATCCTTCATTATTCGAAGTACAAGACGGTGCATCGATAAAATTGAAATAATTGATAGTGATTTAATATAAATCAAAGACCACAAATTGTAAGCAAGGTAAATGTAGATGCGAATTCAGATGATTCAAAATGATAAAAGCAGATATTTATACATAGGTATGGAAATTTTTAAATACTTACCTGTTAACTCTAACTCTTTCAACCTCGCGATCGTCATCCCGTTAATGCGAATTATTTGGGTCTACATGGATGCAGCCGTGGTAACATCAGGGAGCTTGCGAAAATACCAGTGTGACGCGTGAGGTGAAAGCAAACACGAAGTGCAAATAGCGGTAATTTTTGAGCCTTGCCAGCAAGCAAATCAGCATTTGTAATTTTTCTCCAATCAATAGTATCGTATAATACGTGCTAAAATAACTATAAATAAACTACAGCATTTTTTTACGGCGTTTTAAAATTTTGTAGAAAGGTACAAAATTTACTTGAACGACTTTATTTTGATGATGTAAACAGTTTTTTGTCAGACATACTGAACATTTTGAAATCCACCATAAGATTAACTTATCCCGTCTCGGTTCACCCAGCCCCCTATTTCCGAATACCATTCTATCACCTACACATAATTAAAACATTAAGTCTTGTGAAGCATATAATATACTCTAATGGTCATCTGGACGGCTCACATGGATCAAGGACAATCGACCAAAGATAGCAGGCGTGGCTAGTATTGTAACGGTTTCGTTAGTGCCAAGTGGCCATGTTAATATTTTAATAATTGAATAGCGAATAACTGGAAATTTACACTACAAGTGAAGATGCAATTTATTTTAACAAAAAGAATACCAGGCACATTTTACCGAGTGTCACAATTTTCTTTATTTTGATCATGTTTCACGATCCAAAAAGAGGATCTCTTAACAATGCCGGATACCTATCTTAAACACTCATTCACTCATCCATTCATACAAACACGTTAAAATACGCCAAAAGGCTCCCAAGTTGATTACGTCGCTCGTGTTGTTTAACATAAATGGTATGAAATAGGTGACTCGAAAAAAACTACTAGGTGGAAACTCTGTTGAAATGATTCTGAATTAAACAAAAGGTGTGAAGCGAAACTTACAGAAGTTTCCAGTATATTAAAATGAAATGTCAAGTTATTTCACAATGGTTTACTTAACGTCAAAACGCTGATAATTATTACGAACGGTGGCACAGTACGACTACCGTTCGTAAGAGGCAGATGGAGATCCTCGATGATTGGCCACAGGTTCCGTAGATTTTCTATTGTCGTCGTTGATATTTGGTGTGTCTACCGACTTCGCAGATGTTATATGAAGATTTGTTTCTCAGTTAAGTAATTCGTGGTCACATCGACAACGATAATTTAATCTTAGTACGTAAATTGAATTTGAAAAATTAAAACAAGGCACATTGCCACGAGGTATTTATCGATTGCGACTCATCGCCTAGGCGTCTTCTCGGGAAGTGTTATATGGGGACTTTCTGGAAATTGGTCAAGTCTCTCTTAAACACAATAATAAATTTTCTGAAAAATTGTTGTTCAACAGTGTTCAACCGCCAAGCTAATAGTTCTACGTGATTTTTGCATAGGACTCATTTTGTAGATTTCATTACGGCGTACATTTTTCGTAAAAAACATTTTTCGATAAATCTCATTCTAAATATAATAACATCAAAATAGTAACACTTGTTTATTTAAATAATATTTTCGGCCAAAAGTCGTCATTTTGTGATCCCGCAAATTTTACACTGTATTCTTTTAGGTTCAAACTACTTAAAAAAAAATTGGCGGTTGGGCACGGCTGTTGAATAGAAGTCGTCTAAATTCATGGATATTCCGACTGGACTAAAAGTGCTTCGATCTTTCTAAACTCAGAGAAATTCTATAAATCTGTCGAATAATGTATTAGAATTTCATTTGCGTAACGCACTAGATGATAGACTCATGAGACGTAGAATAAAAAGAGGCATCTATAAAGCATGGATTAGAAATTTGAAAAGTTTGAATTATATTTATTCAACAATAGGAGCAGAACTGATGTTCTGTTCAATTATTTCCGTTATATGATTTGTATGTTGAATCCACATAATTTTTTTTTATTAATACCTTCTTTGTATTTCGATTTCCTTTATTAAAATCTTTATTATTCAGCGCATCTGTTTTCTTGATCGATATTGTCAATCTTTCCATCGGTATCGGTAAGTTTACAGACAGCGATGAGTGAAACCTTGTAGTTATACGGCACTGTGTATTCTGTATCCAGGAACGATACGATACTTTGACATCTTTTAGCTTGACAGACAGCCACGATTAATCACCCTGGTCTGTATTTTCAGCTGTCGTAATCAAATTAAGATAGACACTATCAGCTACGGTTCTTACGCTAGTCTCACGAGAACAGCTGCCTGGATTAACAACCGAATCCGGGACGTTAGAAGGAAGCATCGGTTCAAAAACCCATGTCTTCGACAACGAGGTTCTAGCTAACAACCCAAGTCTGTGCACCGAAATTAGAGCGATTTTACTTTTCCACATCCAAGAGGAAGTCCTTCAATTTTATCATTTTCACCATACTCTCTGTTAAAAAGCAAATACACTTATACTAACGGGGTCTTCTCATAAACCACCAGCTTCGAGAAAACCGCACACGTTACAATATATCAGTTTCATGTTGCTGCAATCTTAGAGCAATTATGATGCGCAGGTTGCGGGAATTACAATATTGCAGCAGCCTATCAGCAATATTTCATACAGATGCTGCAAATTGTAGTATTGCTACAATTTGTCTGAATACTGGCAACCGTAATTGCAATATAGCAATGTTGTTGCAATGTTTATGCAATATTGTGTGCTGCGCGGATATTTACGTTCGAATTGATGCTTGTAAAATGTCACAGAGAGAGTCACAGTCAACGTTAACTGAAATAACAACACTTCATGTAAATAAATGTTTATGCAAAATTTGTTTAATGTATCTCAGTAAATCCAACGTTACATGGAAAAAAAATTCACCACAGAGTTAGTAATTTGTACAAAAATTACTGAAATTCATCCATTTCTTTGGCCGTCTACTCTGACGCAACCTCGTCGTCGCACGTTCTTCACAAAGGCTGCTGTAAATTCTCCCATGCGTTCTAAAGTTAAGCACCACAAGATTATAAAATATAACAAATGTAAGCTCCTATTTCATAAGTAGATTCATAGACTCAATAAATTTTTGTCGCACGTTATATTACTTATTTCAATTCTCAGGTCCGCACCAGGCAATTTCCACCTACTATCGACCCGGAATATACTTTTCATGAAATATCGCAAAGACTACGAGATCCTGAGTGGGAAGTTCGTCAGCATGCTCTCCGCGTCCTCGTCGATGCTCTGCCTGCTGTCGAACAGAACTCTGTCGACAAGTTGATGGTCCCAGTGTTCCCAGAACTAGTGACAAATTTAGGCCATCCAGCACCAGCTGTGAGAAAAGGCGCACTGGATACTCTCCAAGTTTATCTTTGCTGCAGCCAAGACACGATGAAGATGTTTCAAAAGGTACGAACTTCATTATGGTTTGTTCATTATTTCTTTAGTGCGCTCAAAATCTAATTTCAGTCAATTCTATCTAGATATTAGACAACGGTTTCAACCGTCCCGATGCTCTGGATAATCTTCAAAGTAACATCGGCGTGGGGGTGATCGTCGGCATTCCTTCACTGCTCTTCTCATCGGCTGGTAACTTGAAACCCTCAAAAGAAATGTTGAAGTTCACTATAAACGCACTGGCTTCACGTATGGTTCAAGTTACTCACCAGGAAGCTGTGTTGAGATCTCTGGCGCAAATACGCGAGAAGATTGGAACTGGCGATTTCGATTCCAACCTGTTGGATTATAATGCAAACTTGAAACGTGACTTTGAAGTTCTTTGCGAAGTCCATAACGTAAAGATTTCCAAAGATAAGAATGTGGGGTTGAATGACCATCAAAAGTATGAGGAAGTTGAAGAAATCGTACCACTGATGGAGAAGTGGGGTAGTGATAGTGATACTTGCGGTGCAACAAACGATGGTCGTAACCAATACGACGAACACAATGATGTCCTTGTTGAATTAATTCCACCGGCTCGCGTTGTTGTAGAAACTGAGATAAAATTTTACTCGGAAACGGCGATCTCAATGACAATATTAGAGGAAGAAAAGAATAAGAAAAACGAGGCGGACACCGAGTCTGATTCTGTAAGTGAAAGTAATTTCAGCGATGAAGACGTGGGAATAGTTCAAATCCTAGAAGACATTATTCCCGAGAAGCGGAATATTCGGAGGCGGGTGCATTTCGGCGGAGAAGTCGTCAAGCTCCGAACACCGGATACCGACGATGAAATCATAGGTCGTACACCAGAAGTGCCCAAGACGAGGATACCTGTTCCGGTGCATCCAGCTACCAAAATGCCCTTGGATCGCCGGCGGTCTCACTCCAGTGACATTAGTCCTAATCGCTTTAAACACCCAAGGAAACGGTCGCCTTCGAGCAGTTCAAAAAGAAAAGTCTACACACATAATGCACTCCTGAGACCGCAAAAAAGCATCCTGATGAAAGCAAACAGCCCGCTCTACGTTGTTCAGCCAGTGGAACCAAGGAAAGAACACAAATGGGATTACCACGATAAGACATCCTCAGCTGCTGATGATATTCAAATAAATCTAATACATTCGGAGCAGATCAAGGATGGTGAAGTCCCGAAACAGAGTGTAAGTATTGTGGAAAATGGTGGAAAAGTAATGAGCAAGAACGAAGAGCAGACATATCACTCTAACGACGAGAAAAAGGAAATGAAGAAAATCGTGCAAAGTGTTAGTTGCAGTCAAAAACAAGGCCTGATTAATAACAATTTTGGTGTGAAAAGTCGGGATGCACGTGGCATATTGCAATCGGGTCAAATATCAATACGAGCAAGTACGCCTCGGAAATCTTCAAAGTGTCCATGCCAGCCATCCAGCCGTATCAACTTTGACGTATTTCCGAAGCAGGAGAGAAATTACATATTAATGGAGCTCTCAAGTTCGGAACGAAAAACTGACGTTGAAAAAAATGCCTCGACGAACGAGTCGAGTGCTGATTTCTCGCGATTTACTCAGGTCGTAACCGACGCGTTATTTGGCATGAATATTTCAACACCGCGAACAGAAATCCTAGCTCTTGATCAGTTTCTAAATCATAGGATTGATAGCGCACAGACAGGCACAAATCAGAGATCCGCAGGCTTACATGTGAATTGGTCAGAGTCACGCAATATCACATCCAGAAGTTCGCAGGATTTACATAGTGAAAAATCAGTAATACCTTTCGCGGCAAAGAAGAGTTCCGAAAGAAATTTTGGTCAGTTGCTAAGAGACGTTGACGCAACATCGACTAGTTCTGCTTGTAACAAAAAAAGTGAAAATAATGTCTATGCCCCAAATATTGTACTTCATAAAAATCAAAGTTTTCGGGAATTGGCAGTCGGTGATGGCTGTGATAAATCTACTCTGGATGAAAGTGAGAGTTTGAATTGCAGTAGCAGCGAAGGTGACGTCGAGAAACCGGTCTGGAAAAAACTGGGGCTTGTCGATCCAGTATCCTTAAATGATGTTCATAACAAGGTAGGAGTAACATTCTTATTTTGTTTTTTGTTGTAAAATTGAGTAAAAATCAGAATTGTGAGGGCAACGGCTGTATGTCATTACAGACGACAAATTATAACGATTTTTGTGATTGTGTATTTTGACTCACTTATGAATTCTTATAACAAGACGCGAAGTGACAAATTCCTGGTCTGAATCAGCGGCGCTTTATTCTTCTTCGCTCGACACAAATTTCGAAGATGTAATTGACAACATTCTTCTCGTAGATGAGATATAATAAGAGAGTTCTTGGATACAATGGCGGCCTACTGGCAGAGTCAACCGCGATTCCTGCTTTACCGACAGTCGGTATGTCACCCCGCGATCGTAAACCTTATCTACGGTAGTGTTATCGACAGAAGCGTCATCGTGGATGGCACCACCTGTATTTTTGCTCGATTGTATCAACAGACAGTTCGATAACAAGATTTCTGTGCGGTCAGATGAGAAACCATTTTCGAATTTTTGTCGTCAGATCAGCGGACATTTCTAATTTTCGCCATTAGATGGCAGAAATTTTACTGACGGAAGTGTTACTAATAAGAGCATTAACATAGATGGCGCCACCAGTCGCTATTTTACCGATCACTTTTCTAGAGAGTCAATGCATGTCGTGACTTGTCTGGTAGAAAATTGTAGCGGAGGTGGGTGATGTATAAAACGTGAGCTTGTTACAATAGTCTTTCTGTTCTCATCGTCTCTTCTCATCGTGAACTGTTCTAAGTTGTGAAAGAAGCATCTTTTATCGAAACACAATGGATCTGACATTAGTCAACTACGTCAGCCGCCAGGAAAATCTACCGACCAAAAAGATGTCGAAACTCGAAGAAAGTCACTGGGCTAAGACTGGTCGAAACGAAATTTAAAGTTCGTGTTCTGACGACGATCGAGAGAAAATACAACGTCTTCTTACCACTGAGAATCGCGATGGTTTTACAAGAAAATTCTGATCAGCTGGCCGAAATGTGTAACATGGTTGGGGAAAATCTTCTGCAATTGAAATATCGTGGCGAAGAATTCAACAAGTGTGAATTTTCATACAGTTATGTGCCGTAAATAAACTGTGCGATCCCCTCTACTTCTACAAAATTCATCCGCGAGGCGATAAAAGCAGGTGTGCTGGAGATAGAATAGTCAGTCTTCTACCTGCTATCTGATGGTAAAATCGAGCGCAACATTCCTACTCCTCAACGTGGCGATGATCCTAGACGTGCAATGTTTTATAGGCCATAACATGATGTTTGTACCCAAGGAAGTTGCAGTCATTACCGTAAACGGACCAGGCCTGGATTACATCTTTACCAATCCTGTGATTTGGCTAGCTTACTACTTGAATGTAGAGTTACTTATGCTTCCTTAACACGCAATTATCAGGGAATACTATGGTATGCTGGGAACAAATCTCACGAGGATGTACTGAAAATTGCGAGAAAAAAAGTAAGAAATGCTTGTTACGTACACGTCAAAAGGAAGGAGAAGAAAGCATGGCTGACGGAGATCTTCGATGGTACAATGGGAGTTATTCATAAGGAAGATTTGCACATCACACCCCCTGCACTGGAAAAGTTGAAATTTATGGAAGCAGCACCCCGGGATGACTTTAAGCGTAAATACTTCCTATCGGATAATATCTGGAAGCATGCGGAGGAAGGATTATTTTGGTATGATGACAACCCTGAATACGTCCCAACATACAACTGCGCCTTTGAAAACGTGCAGAGGCTGAGGAGTTGGTATTTGAAGGAGTGTACCGACTCTCTTGAGAAATCGTTTCGTCTGTACAAAGAATTGGATGGTTTAAAGGCAATGAGGTCTGAGGATATCGCTTTTTTGGTAAAAGAATTTATCTACAGATTCGTATCAAATACCGTCAGTGAGGTATGAGATAAACTGCCAGAGAGTATAACAGTGGACGACAATATTGCCAGTTACCGCAGATGCCTTCTGCATTATATACCACGACCCGGTGGTGATATAGCGGATGGACCAAATCGTATAGTGACGGACTGTCTGGGTGCAACCGTTTACCCACAAAATAACGGCAATATGTACAAAAATACAAATAGAATTCATGAGAATTATTAAAATTATATTTTAGTTCATACATACAATTACAATATAATATTCAATAAAATTATTTACTTTTCCAGAAAATAGAATTTATTCACCTATCTAGAAAATAGAATTTAGTACATTTATATCCTGACTTATACGTAGAATTAGAATGAAATATTGAATAAAATTGTCTACTTATCTAAAAAACAGTATTTATTACAAATATATCCCAGCTTATACATGAAATTGAAGATGAAGTATTTAATGAAATTATTCACATATGTAGAAGAAATAGAATTTGATACAATTATACATCTATCTTCGTAACTTTTATCAGTATTTGTAATATTAATTTACTTGAGGGAATATGTAAATATACTACAAGTTTGATTTGCGGTAAAATATATGATCAATAAATATGAATTTTATGTATTAGGTCTACAAATTAATTCGGTGCCTTTACTTTGGTAACTTGTATCTCTGGTTTGAATTTGAATTTTCTCCTTGCCCTGAGGTAGTTTTAAAGAGCAAACCTTAATCTGTGAAACATACTATGAAAGGTGGCGGCCCTGTGAACTAGACCTCAAACAGCAGTAGTGAAAACAATGGCATCCGTCAAGTAGCATTTGAGACTGTGTCACAAACGCCGCATATTCATACCCGAATAAATCATTATAACCATTTCAATGACTATTAATATCGCTTTAGAGACGAGGGAGCATAGCTTTAAAATCATTATTAAATTCATAATTATTCATTTCACAAAACAGTTCGTGGTACAACAAAAGTGCAGCGGCGCAGCAGTTGCATGACAATTCAAAGCCACACACCGCAAGATCGAACAAAGACGCTATAAATTTATTGCGCTGCGCTGGGAAGTTTTCCCTCATCCGGCTTATTCGCCAGACATAGCTCCTACACACTACCACACGTTCCCGTACCTTCAACATCACCTTTCGGATACGCGCTTTAAGTCAGTGGAGGAATTCGAAGAAAGCATCGCAGATTTCATCCAATCAAAACCACCATCATTTTACCGTGAAGGAATTCGCATACTACCTCAGAAATGGCAGAAAGGTGTCGAAAGCGACGGCGATTACGTCGACGATTGAATACTGATTCATTCGTTTTATATTAAACTTTGAAATTCGACAAAAAAAAGGCACCGAATTAATTTGTAGACCTAAGAATTCATAGTTTTATTCTTTAAAATAGGAGGATTTTGTAAAATAAATTTATTTGGGGGGAAAATGTAAAAATATCATGAATTTTGTTTGCAGTAAAATACGTGATGAATAATTGTGAATTTTATAGTTTCGTTTCTTAAAATAATACATAAAATCTTTATTATCTTGATCACTTTTGTCAACATCATCATCATCATCAACTTTATTATTTTCAATATCCAACATTATTACTACAGTCTCATTCTCCTATTTTTCGAAAATAATTTCTATACACATATGATTACAATTTATGTAATATAGGCTGTTTGGCCTCACTCAAGCCACCCGCGCGTCCTCAACGAGTTCCCGAAGCTCCTCCAGCGAGAACTCAGATGTCGCTTCGGAAAATCCAATAATTATTTCCTCCTCCATCTCCTTGTCCTCACCACAATTATCGGTGGACCAACCATCGTCCTCAATTGGAGCTGAGAAAAATCCAAAGTTTCGGAGAGAATTTGATGGCATTTTTCAAAATTTGTATAAACATGTTGCTATGTCAGCGGTAAAAAATCTGTAAAAAGATCAAACTGAAATAGAAAAAAAGATGATGCTGTTACAGCCAGCATTTATATACTTGATAAATCTGTAACCAGAAAAAAAGTTTTCACCAATTCAAATGATGGATACAGTGAAAGTGAGAAAGAAACTAGATTTTTTTTTTAATGTAGTGCCACACACCAATCCTGCTTTGAAAAATATCCCTCATCATTAGCTCTGCCGATGTTTGCCAACTGTTGGCGGATGCGGTTAACATCGTTGAGGAACATGGCAACGCGCCTGTAGGCGGCTTCGTAGTCATCAAAACCCGTTTCATCGTCCGTATTCTCCTCCGCTCCCGCAACATCCTCCTCCACCCATCCCCCATCAGCATCATTCTCAGCATTGTCCTTATCCGACGATGAGAATTCGAGGAGATACTAGCGAGCCATATTATTTTCAATCTCAAGATTAATAATAACTGCATCCTCGTCACTGCGTCCTCCCTATCGTGAAAACATTGTTCGTGATCGATAATCAACGTATTAGCGTCGCTATCGATCCCCTCCTCCTCCTCCTTATCACCCATATAGTCCTCCTCCACGTGCAACCATTTGAATGTAGATTCCAATTGCAGTGAAGAAGGCGGGGAGTCTGACGGTCCTCTTTTCAATCCATTTATACTTTGAAAATATTTCTAAATTTTTTCCCGAATTTTGATGTGAAACATCTATAGCCGCACGTAAAACAGATTTCAGGCGTGGCGACCCAAGCCGTGGCGACGCGTCGCCGCGCGTGTTTTGTTTTTGTTTACTACAGTACACATAACCTGTGTTTAACTTGAAAACAAATTATTCTGATAATAAAATGTCTGACAGTAATAATTTAGAGAGTGAAAGTGATCAGCCTCCTGCAAAAAAAGCAAAATCACCCGATGACACACTATCAAGTCATCAGTAAGTTAATTATATTTTTATAATTAAAGTGTGCATTTATCTGTGCATTAAGCACGCGTATATTTGGTGTGTTTTAACGCCAGTAAATGTAAAATTATACTGATTTTTATTTTAATGGATTATTAATTTTAATTAATTTTAATTTTTTTGAATTGATTATTAATTATAATTAATTTTAACTTTACAAAATAATGTCGATGTTTCACATCTGCCAGGCGTCCCGTGATGGCTCATTTTTTTATTAATACGGCGATGGTGAATACAAAAAAGCTAGAACAAGTCGGAAAAAACTTTGTTAGCGTGCTGATCAAATGTGATAATCATCGTGGATTTAAATTAGCATTTGCATTATCGTAAGATGATTGGTGTATCGCTGTATGTATATTTATATATATTCAATAAAGTACTTACAAAAGTAAACTCTTTGAAGTCACTTTTCACTAGGCACTTCGTCAAACACTTTTCCTGCACCAGCGATTTTTCAAATGGCAGAGAAGATCTAAACTGCTATTCGAAATTAGACGGAATGAGACATGACGCTACGTCTACCCCCCATGTGCAAACCAACCAGCCAATCAGCGATGAGGTGGTACATTACATAAAATGCGACCACAATAAAACGCGGGAACAGTGTAACCAGAGAAAATTTTTCCCGAGAGGGTATTTTTCCCATCAGACGCAACATCCTGACAACCACCATTGCTTCGTTTGCCCCCAAATGCCATAAACTATTGTAAACATTAGCAAGTGTTCAAGGGTTCGAGTTTACCCAAATGACTAGTTTTTGACTCCAGATTATGCGAGTGTGACCTTTCCTGAAACGTCATAAACACAAATCACGCGGCCAAGAGTCGGAAAGACTAGATTTTTTTCTCCTATCAGACATCGCCCGCTACTTGCTTTTCATTAGCCAATTTTTCCCATTACATGTCCCACGCTTATTACGGTTGGGGGCGTGCTGGCTCATATCTGTTTGCCATACATTTATTTATTTTTATTCCTCGTTGGGAGATGGCACAGAACTTTTACCCCCACTCCCTCACCCCCAAATTTTCACGATCTAGCCGCATATTAGGTCAACTTCGATATTCAGCAATTCAAAGGCATCGATATTCAAGCGTTTTAATCGAACATTGAAAAATAAAATGTGGAAGCGGTTTACTCTCCAAGGATTTCACAAGTCGATTAATATTTTGTAAGATTTAATAAAGTCCTACAAAAACATCAAGCATCGCATCATTAAGATAAAACCCGTGGTTGTCAGCACGGTCAACGGAAAACAATTGTATCGAAGCATTTGCAGGCTTCAGTGAATCAAACGAAGTAAGCAGAAGCGGAAATTCAATGTCGACGATCGAGTTCGAATCAGCAAATACAAGAATGTATTCGAAAAGGGCTATTCACCCAATTGGACGACAGAAATATTCACCGTGAGTAAGGTGAAAAATACCTATCTACCGTAATACAAACTTACAGATTATCAAGATTACCAGAAGGAAGGAAAATACCCCGACGGCTACCTTGTGGAGAAAGTATTACGCAATCGTGAAAATCAGCAAATGTGAAGAGGTTGCGGTTTGACGATTGACCAGTAAAAAGTTACTTTAAATGAACATCTCCATTTATACTATATGTTACGAACGGCCCTTTTGAAACACGCAACACACGCTAAACGTGAAACTGCTGGCCCAGCGCATTTCTGCGAGGGTCGCTTTCCCGCACACAACTGGATGAGTCAGGGAGTGCATTAACACCGAAAAATTGGCGCAATGGCTACTCTGCAGAATAGCGCTTAAGAGATTATACAAACTAAAAAGATATTCAATTTTGTGGATATGGATCCAATCAACCGACGTCTAATTTTTCCTTTAATAAAATATATGAATAATATTGTAACGTTCTTAGACGTTACGGAAATAAATATGGATTCGTGAGTTTGATTATCAAGCCAAAATCAAAGGCGTAAATAAATGTCGTGAAAAAGGTTCAATTGCAGGATACGTGTTTCTGGTTTTAAGTCTGAAACAAGACTGTTTTTACAATAATGTTGGTTGACGCAGCAACCTTATTCTTTTGAAAGACATAAGAGGTTTATAAAGGTCTTTCATCTATGATGACTACTTGATCATTAAAATGGGGGCAAAACGGGTGATTTCACCATTTGTAACAATATCTTCTCGGTCTCATCCGACGTGCGTTGTTGATTGTTGGCTCTTTACCTTTAATTCCGGGGACTCTCGGGTGGTGAGTTGGCGGAGAATTAAATTTTTGGACTCGTCAGGTGGTCGAATCGATCGGGATATGCCGAAGGTATACAGTCCACGTTTCCCTTCCTTCCTGCTTCTCAGGTTGTTATGGATGATCACCCAACTGGTCTATTCAACGTCCCCGGAGAGAAAGAGAGCGAGATCCTATTGTCACCGAAGATCTTCCCCCCTTCGCTGGCCGAGCGAGTACCGCGACTGTATCGGCAATTAGCGCCACTGGGCGCCACTTCACCTGTCTGCTCACATATGACATTTTAGTGGCCTAATAAGGCCGCGAATATTTAAATTCCATCTCGCCACTTATACGCTCCACCACCGACGAAACCGAGCCGTAATTTTTAACCCATCGACACCTTTCAATCAGTCGAAATTGAGGAGTCTGAGATCAACGAGATCTTAGCCTGGATATAAGTGAGTGCTGCAACCCATCGATCGAACCAGCCTCTGGAAAGGACCTTCCATCAGGCAGAAAGGCAACGTGGAGACTCAGGCTTTCTTAACGGAACGGGTCGGTGAATCGCTGGTGTGTCCTAAGAGTCACCCTCGCGCTACTTAAGGTGGCCCATTCCTCGGCTCACCTGTTCCTCAACCGTAACGTAGGACTTAGTTGTCCTAATTCTGTTTTTTCATATTTAATAGTCTAATTGATTACCCTACCCGTCCTAAATCTCTCTTTGTCATTTGCAATTGTGTACTTAATATATTTTAGTATACAAAATATGAACCATTGTGGACAATACGAGTTCCATCTATCCGTCCTGTCTATACCACTGAGATCCTGTCACCCAGAATACTTTACTTTTATCGCAGCAAGTGTGTTTACACTTTATACAAGCGAAACCCAGAGTAATCTATTTCTAACCGCTCGAGAATACATTATGTACATATTCTCTTAGATCCCGTTGGAAGAGATCCTTCAGATCATCGTCTGCACATAACATATATTAGGTTTAATCTCACATGGTGGACGCATGGAAAGGTACTAGTCTTACATAAATACAGAAGGTTGTCCTCACGGACTCTAATCACAATAAGCACTAGTTGGCGTTGCTACACTACGGTACGCTGCGGTATAGAATATAATTGTAGCACTCACACAGCACACCTCCTTACATGTATATTGTGTGCCACCTTAGATTTTACATAGTTTTATTTAATATTCATCATAGATCTAAATTTCTCGAATGTTTGCTTACATAACGGCTTTGTAAAAATGTAAGCTCTACTTTGTCTGGTGCTTACCTTAATTACTTTAACAATACCTTGTTTTAAAAATTCATTTACGTAGTGATAGTGAACTTCTATATGTTTAAAGTTTTTAGTTAAATTTCTATAATTTGCTATATCTATTGCACCTGAGATGATACTTATTGGCTATCTACTAGTTTCACCTCAAACGTTATTATAACTTCCATTATGAATTTCACTTCACTCACAGCCTCAGACAGTGCTATGTATTCTGCGAATGTGGATGCTTTGGTTACGCTTTTTTATTTTCTGGATTTCCATCTGACTATATTTCCAAAATCTGATAGTATACCCTGACGTTGATTTCCTACCTAAGTTGTCTCCTGCCCAGTCTGTATCTACATGGCAATCTGTACTGGACAGTTTTCGCCTTTCTTATAATTTAAGCTCAAATTTTTTGTTGAATATAAGTATTTCAATACTCGCATCGCATATTTGAAATAAGTCTCATTATAGTCGTTTTAGTATCTACGTAAGTAGTTTACGGTAAAGCTTATGTCGGGCTTTGTGCCTGAGCTTATATACAGTAGTGCACCAATTAGATTGCTGTACTCAATATTTTCTACACACTCATCCGCTTTTTCTAGTTTTAAATTCGTTACCATAGGTATATTATAGAGCTTACTATTTTGTAAATCATACGTTCTCGCTCATGACTCGATATGATTCTTTTGAGTTAGTTAGTTTCATTTCCTGTTTACAGTGATCATAGTCAATCGGTATTCCTCAATATTTTTTGACGTCTTCCAGATCCTTCATTATAAACCTTTTTGACAGTAGTAGTCCAGGAAATGAAGCCGAAAAAAGGTCTTTTTATGACAAAAATTTAGGACGAATGAGACCTATAATATTGTTACAAAGGGTGAAATCACCCCTTTGCCCCTCTTTAATGATCTAGTAGTCGGCATAGATAAAAGACGTTTATAAACCTCTTATGTCTTTAAAAAGAATAAGGTTGCTGCGTCAACCAACATTATTGTAAAAACAGTCTTGTTTCAGACTTTAAACAAGAAACACGTATATTGCATTAAAAGCATTTATCACGATATTTTTGTTCACGCCTTTGATTTGATAATGGGTAAACTCGCGGATCCATATTTTATTAACGTAACGCCTAAATCGTTACAATTGGTGTCAGAAGCGGGATCTTGAGTTCTTATTAATTGAATCAACTCAGTGCGCGAACTTTAATTATGAGTAGCAGTCGTTTGACGCGCTCACGAAGAAGAGAAAGTAGCGGAGAAGAACCTTTTGTTATGGAGAATCCGCGGGTCCCTGAAACAATTCCATCGCCTTCAGTGGACCCTCTTCCAATTCCTTCGACAATCTCTCAAATTGATCTGCTGAAGATCATGTCTCAACAGCAAGAGGCTGCTGAGCGCCAACAACAGCAACTTCTTCAGCTGCTTCTTGATCAACAAGAGCAGCGAAAAAGAGAACAAGAACAACAGTTGGAACAGCGAAAAAGAGAACAAGAACAACAGTTGGAACAGCGAAGAAGAGAACAGGAACAACAGCTGGAACAGCGCAGGCTTGATAGAGAAGCACAAGAACGATCCGAAACTAGTCTACACGAACTGTTCCGGACGACTGTGGCAGCTCTTCAGGCTGTTCATCAGGTGAATGGCTCAGGAGAACCGGCTGTCACTCCACGAGGTTCCGGAGTCGTTACGCCGCTTCTCTCTCCTGTTCCTTCTCCTGTTCCCGTTTCCGCTGTTCGACAGGTCCGACATCCAGGACGAATCCAGGATGTTCGAGATTCAAGGTCTGTGCCTTTTACTAGGGAAGTAGTTGAATCTCCAATTAGTAGAAGGAGAGTAAATAATGAGGTTGGTTTTTCCGAGTCTTTGCCTCAAGTTCGACCTCAATATTCTCATTTTAATCAATTAAATAATTCAGGATTTCCTGAGGTTGCTTCTCAGATTAATGAGAAGCCTCTTTATCCTTTAAAACCGCCAATTTTTGACGGAAAAGTTCCATGGGCAGATTACGAACGCCAGTTTAATACAATTGCTAAACATAATCAGTGGGACTCCGCCATGAGGGCCCACAGTCTTGCCTCCTGTCTTCGAACGCCGGCTTTGAACGTTTTAACGGCGTTGTCTGAGGAAGAAATCTCTGATTATGAAAAACTTAGTTCTGCATTAAAGTTGAGGTACGGAAATGACCACTTAACAAAACTGTACACAGCACAATTACAGACAAGAAGACAAGGACGAGACGAAGACCTCGCGTCTCTTAGTCAGGACATTGAACGGCTTTCTCGTATAGCTTTGCCAGACCACGAACCGTCTCGAAACTTATTAGCAACGCAAGCTTTTTTGAATGCGATTAATGATCCGGAAATTAAAATGGCCGTTGGAACGTCGGGCCTCACTTCTCTGCGGGAGGCAACCGCCAAAGCCCTCGAGGTGGAGGCAATGAGAAAGCAATATTTTGGGTTAAGCAAACTTCGTCGGATTGAGGTGTCTGAAAACACCTCAGGAAGACAGAGTTTTGAATACTCGGAGGAGCCAAAACCTCAAAATTATAAAAATAGAAATAACGGTAACAATTTTAAATCAAGAAATCGAGGTTCTTTTCAAAACCGTCGAAACGAGCGTATAAATAAAAACGTGGTCGTGACAAGTCAAACTAGCTTGACTTGTATATTTTGTAAAAAAACAGGCCACGACGCCAATCATTGTTTTTTAATTAAAAAAATTAGTGGAAAGCCGATGCAAGGCTCGAATCCAAATTCTTATAATTGGCGTAAGAAAAATATAGAAAAAGGGGAAGCAGATCCTCAATCGAGTTCTTCAACAGGAACTCACTCAAAAAACTAGTTTCAGATGATTTGTCAGGGCGAAAATCATCGCAGATTGTTAATAGTGAAAGCCCTCTTAGAGAACAGTTTTTAATTAGAAGTCTACGACAGTCTGGTCTTTACGCGCGCGGTACTGTGAATGGCGTCGATTGTCTGTGGGTAATAGACACGGGCGCAGAAGTAACCGTAGTTCGATCGGATCTCTTTAAATCCGATGACCGGATTGTTCCCTCTTTTTCTCTGCGAACAGCCACTGGAGAGACGACCCCGGTTTTGAGACAGGCTACTGTCCAAAATAACCTTTTTGGGTGTATCGACTCTCCACATAAGGTTTTTATAGCAGATATAGAGGATGAAGGTATTTTGGGAATAGACTTTCTTACAGCTCATAACTGTGTTATCTCGACTAAGAGAAATTCACTAGCTTCAAACAATCGCGAAATAACTCTTTGTACAAATAGGAATGGAATTTATTGGACTCCTCCTAGAATTCGAGAAATAGAACTGTCGGAAGATGATTTGCAACAACATTTTCCTCTTCATTTACGGAGCCTTGTTGAGAAATCTTCGATTTCGTTAAATTTAGCTCAGGAAGAATCGTTTAAATCTCTTTTACTAGAATTTAAAGATTCTTTTGCGAAAGATAGTAGTGATAAGGGCCGATGTACTTCTGTCAAGCACAAGATCGATGTCGGAGAGAGTTCGCCAATTAAACAAGCTCCTCGAAGACTCGCTCTCAACGCCCGAGAAGAGGTGAAGAAGCTGGTGGAAGACATGTTAAAGAACGATGTTATTGAACCATCGTCTAGTCCCTGGGCCTCACCAATCGTCCTTGTTAACAAAAAGGACGGATCCAAACGATTTTGTATCGATTACAGGAAGCTGAACGATATAACGAAGAAAGATTCTTACCCTCTACCCAGAATCGACGAGACACTCGACCTGATAGCTGGTGCAACTTGGTTCAGCACCATAGATCTTCAGAGCGGATACTGGCAGGTCGAAATGGATCCTCTAGATAAAGAAAAAACAGCTTTTGTTACGGGTTTAGGAGGATTATGGCAGTTCAAGGTTATGCCGTTTGGTTTGAGTAATGCCCCGGCTACCTTTGAACGAATGATGGAGGCTGTTCTCCATGGGCTCACGGGCAAAATATGCCTCGTTTATTTAGACGATATAATCGTTTTTGGCAAGAACTTTGAAGAAGAAGTTCAAAATCTCAGACAAGTTTTCGCTATGCTGAAGCAAGCAGGTCTGAAAATGAGCCCGAAAAAATGTCATCTGTTCCAGAAAGAAGTAGGCTTCCTCGGACATATCGTTTCAGCACAAGGTGTGAAGACAGACCCATCCAAAATAGAGAAGGTTTCTTCTTGGCCGACACCTAAGAATAAAGAACAAGTTCAAAGCTTTTTAGGCCTTTGTACGTATTACAGAAGATTTGTAAAAGGTTTCGCTAGTATAGCTAAACCTCTCCATCATTTGACCGGAATCAAGATTCTTTTTGACTGGACCCCGGAATGCGAAGAGGCTTTCAAGAAATTAAAGAAAAATCTTATTTCTTCGCCGATTTTAGCTTATCCAGAGGTCGAAATTCCTTTTATTTTAGATACGGATGCATCTCTTTCAGGAATAGGCGGGGTTCTGTCACAAATTCAGGGAGGTCAAGAGAGAGTGATAAGCTATTTCAGCAGAGTTTTGAGAAAAACCGAGAGGAATTATTGTGTCACTCGTAGAGAGCTTTTAGCTGTTGTTAAGACCGTAGTACATTTTCACCATTATTTGTACGGCAGGAGATTTTTGATACGTACAGATCATGCTTCTCTCAGGTGGCTACTTTCATTTAAATCTCCCGAAGGTCAGGTAGCTAGATGGTTAGAAAGGCTCGGTCAGTACGATTTTGATATTCGTCATCGAGCAGGAATTCATCATGGAAACGCCGATGCTCTCTCTCGAAGACCCTGCGAGGAAATGCCAGAGTGTAAACAGTGTGCACGATTAGAGAAAAATCGTGACCCCTCTCTTATAATACGGAAGATTTCTTTCGAAAATAACCAGGAGGAATGGAGAAAATCGCAACAAGAGGACGACACTTTGAATCAAGTGAAGTCTTGGAAAGAAGCAGAAACTCGCCCAGACTGGCAGGATATATCTTTAGCCGAGCCAGATTTGAAAATTTATTGGGCTCAATGGGACTCTATCCTTTTAATTGATGGAATTTTATACCGAAAATGGGAATCTGCAGACTTGAAAGAAATCAGGTGGCAACTTTTGGTTCCCAGGTCACGAGTTCCGGAGATTCTTGCTCTTTATCATGATTCTCCTGCAGGCGGACACTTCGCTTCAAATAAAACTCTAGGCAGAATTCGCAACTTCTACTTTTGGCCCCGTTGCCGGATGGACATTGAAGATTGGTGTCGAAGATGTCGAATCTGCACGGCAAAGAAAGGACCTCGAGCGAAGGGACAAAGCTCTCTTCAAATTTACAACGTGGGAGCTCCACTTGAAAGAATAGCGATGGATATTCTTGGACCTCTTCCGATAACCCATTCTGGAAATAAATATGCTTTGGTTATTGCTGATTATTTTACTAAGTGGCCAGAAGTGGTTCCTCTCGCTGATCAAGAAGCCTCTACTGTAGCACAGGCATTCGTTAAAGAATTTATTTGTAGACACGGAGTTCCTCTAGAACTTCATACTGATCAAGGCCGAAATTTTGAGTCAACCTTAATGAAAGAGGTTATTCAGATTTTAGGGGTTAGAAAAACTCGTACAACTCCTTTGCATCTGCAGTCTGACGGCATGATAGAGCGTCTGAATCGGACTTTGCTACAATATTTGTCGTCCTTTGTAGAACAGAATTAGAGAGACTGGGACTCCTGGATCCCTTTCTTCCTTTTATCTTACAGATCTGCGATTCATGAGACGACGAAGCAGACGCCAGCCCTCATGCTTACTGGAAGAAATCTTCGACTTCCGTCAGATTTAGAGAAAGGCCCTGTTCCTGTGCAAAGACAGCATCAAACAGATTATGCCTTTTTATTACAACAACGTTTAGAAGAAATTCATCACTTTGCTAGGAATAGAATTTCTATGGCTTCAGATAAATTAAAAACTCGCTATGATATTCGAGCCAGAGATTGAAAATTTAATCCTGGAGATTCTGTTTGGCTTTTTCAACCACGAAGACAGAAAGGACGATGTCCAAAGCTACAAAGAAATTGGGAAGGCCCTTACTTAGTGGTTAACCGGATAAATGATGTTGTTTATAGAATCCGAAGATCTCATTCGCGTCAAAAAGTGGTTCACTTGGATCGTCTTGCTCCTTTTGAAGAGGATCAACCTGGAACAGTCTCTCCAAGACCAGGAACATCCTTCGAGGTTAGATCTTCAAACGAACACCCTTGACGACTGTGATCGACTTGACCTTCTTTACAGTCGGTCATCGATTGGGAGAAGAATTTACCTTTTGGAATTCGTTTAAGTAAAACTCGACCGCTTACGATTATTATTGAAGGAAATATCGGATGCGGAAAAACAACTTTCACCAAGAGGTTTTTAGCAGATCGCCAGGTCTGTACACTTTTAGAACCTCTTGAAGAATATCGAAATGTAGCTGGAATTAATCTTTTAGATTTGATGTATCAGAACCCAGATCGTTATTGCTATTATTTTCAGCATTTCGCTCAAATGGTTATGTTATATAGACATCTGCAGACGACTTCATTGCCTGTAAAGGTGATGGAAAAATCGATATTCGGTAGCAATTGTTTTGTAGAAGCTCGTCGAAGGTTAGGTAATTTTCGCGACTTCGAATCTCATTTATTGACAAAATATTTTGATCTTCTCATTCGCTCGTCTGAGCTCAGAGTAGATTTGATTGTTCATTTGCGAGTTTCCCCAGAAACTTCTTTTGCTCGAGTTAGTTCCCGTTCTCGTGAGGAAGAATCGAGTATTTCTTTAGAGCTACTCAGAACTATTCATGAGGTTCATGAAGATTGGCTAATAAAACAAACCTTTTCTTCTTTATCGGCTCCTGTTTTAGTTATCAATGCAGAAGCTACAGCCGATCAAGTTTTTTAAAGATTTTTGTACGTCTATGATGTGCGGGGGTTAATTCAGATATGAATAATGAAGAAGTATTCTTAATTAAGAGAAAAACGAAAAAATAAAGTTTAATTTTCTTTATTAAAACAAGATAAAAAAAAAAAAAAACGAATGGTGCAATAAGAGGTTACATATTTAAAAAAAAAAAAAAAAAAAAAAAATTAAGTTTCAAAAATTTGTTCCGCCATAATCTTTAAGGCGGACTTGACCTCTGCACAGTCGTTGCAGTCTTCGGTGGAGTTTGTTGCGAGTAAATTCTTCCGACATTCGCGACAAGTTTTGCCCTCTCCCGCGAAGGTAAGATGGGTTTCCTTGAGCTCGTAGAAGTTCTTTATGTCCGCGCTGAAATAAATCAGACACGGGGAACTTATATATTTTTTTTTTTTTTTTTGATTAAAATTTGCATGAGAACTTACCGAGTAATCCAGCAGTTTAGGCATATTAGTCCCATCTTAAGTTTTTCCCTTACGGTCTCACCCCGACCACATTTCAGGGTCTTCCACTGATTTTCAAAATAGATCTTAAATTCCTCTTGTGACATTTTTTTATGTCCTCCCACGGAAAACTGGAAGTAATTACGCCCGCATTGATGAGGGCGGAAACGGGCGGAGTTTTTATGATTGACATTTTTTTTTTTTTTTTTTGAAAAGGAGGAACTAGTTGAGTCTGTCTTCGACGAAGATTTTTCTTGTAATGATTTGTTATTTCTGCGTTGCTAATCAATTTGAAATTTGTTTTCTTCGGTTGTTTCTTTCTAGAAACTTCTTCTCTGGAATCGAGTTTTGTGTCGGATAGGCTTTGGTTTAAGGAATAATGTGAAATGAGCCACGATTATTTTTCGAGGTCGATGAGCGATTGCTTGATTTTCACATTTTATTAACCTTAAGTGTCAGTTTTTGTGAGCACTTTTTCAGGTTATTTGACACAGCCCTTTCCTTCCAATCTTCCCCGATTCCTGAGGATGACTGGTGGTTTTATTTTGAAGAAGGACGCAGAAATAATTCAGATAAGATCGTTTCTTTTCTTTTGAATACATATTCAATTTATTTTATTCAAGTATTCTCCCAAATTCACTTAGTGAATTTGAATTGTTATACCATCACTCACATTTGTCCTTCCAAAACTCTAGGGTGAACTATTTCTAAAGAAGTCACCCCACGATTTCCTTATTTTATATGAAGAGAAGTCTGTTTTCGTCTTATTTGGACCTGGAGTTGTCGGTTCCCGTTTCGGTGTTTTCATCCGAACCTGTTTCGGAGGGATCCTTCATGAAGAAAATCGAATTTCTTCCCGACGTCAATCTGGGCCGTTGCGGAAAACTTTGTATTCATGAAGCCACATAACACTTAATAACACTAACTTTTATAAAACATGGCACATAAATTTTTGAGATTATTTAACGCTCAACTATCTGCTCAAGGTTTTCTGTGGTTTACCTTGAGACTGTGGGCAAATGCCAGATAGTAAAAAAGGGAGTTCTTAAATTTTTAGAGCCACAGCTCAAACTCACCTTTGAGCACTGACTACTAGAATACTTTTATAATTGTTTTATCTTTCCCGAGTCGGGACGACTCTTTTCCTCGGGGGGGAGTAGTGTTACAAAGGGTGAAATCACCCCTTTGCCCCTCTTTAATGATCTAGTAGTCGGCATAGATAAAAGACGTTTATAAACCTCTTATGTCTTTAAAAAGAATAAGGTTGCTGCGTCAACCAACATTATTGTAAAAACAGTCTTGTTTCAGACTTTAAACAAGAAACACGTATATTGCATTAAAAGCATTTATCACGATATTTTTGTTCACGCCTTTGATTTGATAATGGGTAAACTCGCGGATCCATATTTTATTAACGTAACGCCTAAATCGTTACAATATATTCTGATAGAGCTGATACCCGTGATGAAGGCTTATGTGTTTCCAACCACAGTTTTGTTGGCAAAAACAAATGCGGAGCGTTCAAAGTTGGTGAAACGATGTTTTTGAGCGATAGCGAGGAAACAATTGATCTGAGAGGAAAAAATGACTGGTAAGAATTTATAGGTACCAAAAAGACAAACAATTTGGCCGGTCGCAAATTGAAATTAATTAATTTGTACTTTTGCAAAATAATAAAAACCTGGTAAAACGGCCATTTCTACAATGACGAATAATTTATCGAATAATGCATGTACATATTTGAAAGTCTCGTAATACATGTCTCTTGGTATTGTAACGGACTTTTCATTTTCGCGGTTTGCTTCGACCAGGATTAACTCCAACTGCGGAGCCTCTCGCAATTAACGAAAATCATCCGCTATCAATTTACTTTTTATTGTTTTTTATTGTTTTTATTTAAAACGGAATTTCGGATGTCGGTATGACCGAATGACATGAATCTATACGGAAACCGAATAAAAGAAAAGTATAAATATGAGAGAAAATAATAAATAAATTGTATAAATAAAATGGGCACGGCGGACATCTAGGACAATAACAATTCCATAAACGGCATACTCGTAAAATTACAGATAAAATAGTACAGGTCAGAATATAAAACTTATCATAAGCGTGTCTTTGGGGATATTCTTCAAATCCCAGTTTCCATTTCCTCAGTTGCGCTCGCTAATTCCGTGCCCGGCCAATTTGAATCCCCTCGTCCGTCATATCTAGGTGGTTTTTCCTTGATCGGGAATCCGTAAAAGATGGGCCGCTGCTACGAGTCCTTCGTTCTCGCAATAGAATCCGTATGCGTTTTACTTCATTTTTCGTCGGTTGTATTATTCGTTCGTTATGATTTCTTTATTTTAGAGCGCACTCTGTTGACGATCGACCGCTCATCCGTCGTCTGTCGCTTACACTTCTCGATCGATTGCTAATACATATGTTCTATAACCGCTTAGGTGAAAGCCCCCCTCCCTACGGACCTACCTATTACTGAGTCCCGTAGTCACTGCTTTGGCGGCTAAATTCAACTGTTACAGTATCCTGAAAAAGTATGCAAAACCGGGGCTCGATCAGATTAACACTTTTTGAGAAAAGCTATTTGTTATTGAAAAAGCGACTTTTTTTGCACGGAATTTCTGGGCTGGAATATTATTGAAGACCAACAAAACTGGAAACATATTAATCCCGAAGAGTCCCACTATCATGAACACTATGAAGCAAAACGATTTCTTATAATTTAGTGGTTGTAAAATAACTCCAAAAAGGGAGTACATTTTTTACTCGCAAACAAATGCAATTATTCCGCCAATTTTCATGTTACAGAATCAGGATTAGCATTATTAAAAAGTTGTTATTTTTACACGAATTCATAAAAAAAAAATTTCTTCAAAGCTAATGTGGGAAGGAGATCATTTTTTTTCCCAACAATTATTGCAGCTCCTTTTTTAAACATAGAGAGCTAAAATTTGGGGACAGTATAGACAAAGACTCTTACTAACCGGCATAAAATTTTCGAAGACATTACTCATGAATGGACTGTTCATTTGTGCAGTCAATTCGGGGACAAGATGTGAGGCCGCATATAGCGACGGAGCGGGGGAAATCCATCTCCGCCTGGGGGGTACTCGCGCTGAAAGTGGATTCGCGGGTTCAAATTCCACGATCTTGCAAGATATTTTGAAGAAATGAGCGTAACGAGATGTTGTTTTTTGTCAATCTTGGCTAACTTTTTCCGCTGATCGTGAATTTGCTATCAACATCTCAAAAGAAATATTTTTTAAGCTCGTAATTTGTCTATTGATTTTTTTTTTTTACTTATATTTACTCAATTTTCGGATTTAATGTGAATTACCTTTCATTGTTGTGAAGTTCCTCAATGAATTTAGAGAAAAAAATCGGCCCAATGAAAAATAGATTGTTTCCGGAGCACGGGTCATTACGTTTTTAGGAAAAATCGGAAAATAAGGGACAGATCATCTGGAATACATACGAAACGTATTAACGTTTGCATATAGCATATTTATTACAACAAACGATTATAAAAAATACCGAAACAAAAAATACAAACGTAAAAAGAAATAGTTGACTTAAGTTTTCGATTTCAAAATATTTTCCGTACTCTTAGTTGTACTCAACAAAAATCATTTTTATCATACTAGAAACTTCAAACACAACACAATTTTGCAAATTTCACTATCAACTGACTACACGATGTCCAGTACAACCAAGAGTACGGAAGATATTTTTAAATCGAAATCTTGAGTTAACTATTTCATTTTACGGTTGTATTTCTTGCTTCGGTATTTTTTATAACCGCTTGTTGTAATAAATATGCTATGTTCAAACGTAAATACGTTTCGTATGTATTCCAGAAGTTCTATCCCTTATTTTCCGATTTGTCCTCAAAACGTAATGACCCGTGCTCCGGAAACAATCTATTTTTCATTGAGCCGATGTTTTTCTCTAAAGTCATTGAGGAACTTCACAGCGATGAAAGGAAATTCACACTTAATCCGAAAATTGAGTAAATATGAGTAAAAAAAAAATTAATAAACAAATTACGAGCTTAAACAATATTTTTTTTTTTTTTGAAATGATGATAGCAAATCCACGATCAGCGGAAAAATTTAGCCAAGATAAAAAAAAACATCTCGATACGTTCATTTCTTCGAGAGATATTCCAAGATCGTCGAATTTGAACCCGCGAATCCACTTTCAGCGCGCACGCCTCCCAGACTGAGATGGATTTCCCCCACTCCGTCGCCATACGCAGCCTCAAATCTTGGCCGTGAATTGACCGCAAAAATGAACAGTCCATTCACGAGTAAATTCTTCGAAAATTTTATGCTGGCTAGTAAGAGTCTTTTTTTATACTGTACCCAAATTTTAGCTCTCTATGTTTAAAAGAGCAGCTGCAATAATTCTAGAAAAAAAAACTATCTCCCCCTGTTACGTGGGGGTGAGGGTGTACTGAGCGGTGGTAGTTAATGATTAATTGAATAATCAAGCTGCCACGTAACGACAATGAATAATTATTAAAACTAAGAAAAGACCTACCTTTCGATAAGCCGGTAATTTGTAGGACCGTGTTGCTATAGTCCTGTACAGGTCTGTGAGGTTTGTTTAAATTGTTGAGGCAATTTTATAATAAAGAAAGTGGGAAAAAGGTCATTCAAAATAAATGGTTCAATATGATTTAACTGGTAAAAGATGAAGTATATTCTGTTTCGATTTGGTGATTGAAATGTCTGGTAACAATCAATGGTGATAATGATATAAGAGCCAAAAGTAACAATTTATAAAGTGTTCAAGTTTATAAAAATCGTGTGTTGTTCTATTCTAAAGGATATTATTATTTGGTACCAGGAACATCTACTCTGAACGATGGTTATAACTAGCTGGTCGTGATTATTGTATTGTATCTCTCTTTTTAGATTATCTTAAATCAATTTTATATTCTATTGTTAAGTCTTATTGATTAATTCTTGGAAACAATAAGTATGATTTAATTGGGGGTAGTGAAGCTAGCCACCAATTCTAGACTTGCTTTTGAATGAAAATTACTGAAGTAGATTTTGATTATAAAGGTGAAACAAGAATTCGTTCAATTTCGTAGATTAACACTCGGATTGACTTAGCTTTAGGTGAATCGGTTGACGAGATTGAGAGCCGTCGGATCGTGTCGGTCTGCGTCGGTAGAATTCTGGACCAGGGCGTCACCTCAAGTTTGGAAGAGTTGATCAATCGAACGATGTTGAACGTCGGTCGCTTAGTCTTTTTATCGAAAACTTGAAAGTGTCTATTTTCTGATTTTGATGTAAGTTAAAAATGATTGGAACGATTATTTATTAAAAACTATAGTATAATTATTATTATTATCGCTTAAAATTACCTGATTCGGTTGAATCAGGGCCGAACTCAATTTGATTATGGAAAATGGAATGGCATAAAAATGTCTATTCGCGAAATGATGAGATTTAGTAAAGCACAGAAAAGATGGAAACGTAGAAGATAGTGAGTCTCTTGCAGCTAACAGAATAACTGAATGCTCGAATTTGACGAATTAGCGCGAGACTTTAGTTCGGTCACAACTAAGATTTTCCAAACGCTACTCTTGCTCGAGAGGGCTAATCCGGGTTGACGTCCACGCACTTCGCGACTTGACAGACGAAAGACGCGGCTTCTTGGGCCCGAGGGTCCAAGGAGCTGCAGTTGTAATAAGTTACAACGGTAATTAGCCAATGAGGTGCGAGGGCGACCTCCTGGCTCCCAAATCCACATGGTCAGCGTTACTTCTCGCTCTTCGACGGTGTTCCGACGATTCTCAATCTCGTCGGTGACACATTGAAAATATGAACAAAAGATATTTGCATGCAATGTTCACACATTCATTCATACATTCCAATAAGTAATCTATTTTAATTTGGTGGTTCTAAAGGTAGTGGTTTATTCTAGTTATTGATTATAGTTTTAACTTAAAAAGAGGGATATTTCCCGGCTGAGCGCTACTGATGCTAATTCAGCCGTCTCCTATCTCAGTTCTTGGTACCAGTTAAATAGAAGAAAGTTGAACCTTATACTAGGGATCATTGTTGGTCTCTACGTGACTTTTGCCAGGAGGGGTGGAACTCGCCGTTATTAGAATATGAGATTTTGATAAAATGATATCTGTGCAGTGAAGAATTTAAAGAAATGAAATGAAATGGAATTTTGAAAAAGGTACGCCAAGGCGGTACGTCGGGGCGTAACACCGCCCTCCCCCCCCCCCTTAATTAACTTTAAACAAATCTTTTCTTTTCCAAATCGTGTAAAAATAACAGCTTTTCAATAATGCTAATCTTAAATCCTATCTTTGTCATAATGTCATCAAAACGCTTGTACCACTTTCTATGACTTTCTTTCAGTCTATATAAGGCCTTATTTAGTCGGCATACTTTATTTGTTCCATCTTCGTACCCTTTTGTCTGATTTACATAAAATTTTGAGCTAACTTTACCATTTAAGAATGCTGTTTCCATTTGTTTCCATTTGTTTAATAATTAAACTTGCTTGACAACAGTATGCTAACAGAATTTTTGAGGTTCGCATTCTCGCTACTGGCGAGTATATATCCTCGATTTTTTTAGTCTCTTGGAATCCTCTAATCACTGACCTAGCGTTGTGAATTCCAGTGGATTTCGATGTTTACACCCATTTTACATTTATTACCTTTATCTCTGATATTTTGTTGACTAAAGTCCAGGTCTCGTGTTTCTCCAAACTTTTTATTTACCTATCCATTGCTTGTTTCTATTTTAGCCTGTCACTGCTTCCAATCGCCTCCTCAAACGTATTGAGAGTTTCAGCACTACAATAGGTTGCATACATACAGTTACTATATTCTTGATATTCATTGTAATACTATTTTCCATTCGCGTTTAAACCTCCTCAATTCGATTTCAGATTCGCTTTCTTCTCCTATACTTTGATCTTCTCTACATACATTTATGGTTTTCGTCGATTTTATATTCAAGCTTGACTTTACTGTTCTTTCTTCAAAAGATTCACCTTCTCCCCCACCAGTGTTCCTAGCACCACTAGGCTTATTTTCATCTGAACCTTCTTCATTTTGTACCTTCTTCTACGATATCTACATGTCTTGCGATAATGATTTTATTATTTATCAGTATCCTATACCCTACTTCGCTGTAACCAAGTAAGACTCCTAGTTCTGCCTTTTTGTCCCATTTGGACTTTCTTTTCTGTTCCGGAATTCTTACGAACACTTTACTTCCATACAAGCGTAGGTATTTTACATTTGGCTTTTTATCGGAGAATATTTCATACGGTGTTATTTTTTCAATCGTGTTTGCCAAGCTACGATTTTTTAGATAGGTAACTGCGCAAATTATTTCTGGCCAATATTTTTTATTTATCTTCGCTTCGTTCGATAGGCATTCAGCCATATTCATGATACTTCTATTGAATCGTTCCGCTGTCGCATTCAGTTCGTGTACATAAGTTGGACACGTGTTGATAATTATACCTCTTTCTTTTGTAAAATTGTACGTTTTATTACGCAAGTACTCCTTTCAGTCATCGCATCTTTATATCTTGATTCTTTTTCCCGTTAAATTTTCACATTCGTTCAGGAATTCTACTGAACAGTCAAAACCTTCTGCTATGGATGTAATTGAATATACTTTCGCTATTTTGCTATAGTCATCTATAAAAGATACAAAGTATCTTTCCACTTTTAACCCAGCTATATGAAACTGCCACAACTATATATCTGTATGAATAATCTCTAAGACTTCTCTTGCTCGATCTCTATTGTTTTCAAACAGTATATTATGCATTTTATTTTGAATACATATTTTGCATTTTATAACCTCTGATCTCAAATCGTTTGGAATACCATCTACTAGTTTATCTTTACTCAATTTGTGTAGGTAGTTGAAATTTATATTTCCTGAGATACGATGCCATTTCTGCTTTTGACTCATACTAATACTTTGAGTTGCATTTTGCTTTAGACTCAATGTTTTTTAATTCGCATTTCATTTTATACAAGTTTCCGTCTTTCCACGCTACTGTTTAAGGGGTTAGGTGGGTTTCAAAAGCTCAAAATAGGTACATTTTTATGAATTTTTTTTCACTTAATCAACAGAATATTTCATTCCATCAATTTAACACATAAAAGATACATATTTTATAAGTAGTTTGTGAAATTTTCATTGAAAAATATTGAAAATTAAGGCGTGGACACGTCGTCTGCTATGACCCTTCAAAAAAAAGTTCTCTCGGCGTAGTCAGGATAACTCATGACAGATTCATCTGAAATGCAAAAACCAAAAATTTTCTGTTAGTAGATGTTTAAAACTCGTACTTGGACGAAGGAAAAAAAAAAAACAAAAATTACATTTTTGGCGGCGTTGAAAACAAAAAACCCTTATTTTGAGTAAAATTTGCACCCTTCATGGCCTTGAAAAATTACTTGGAATAAAAAAAAAAAATTCTTTCGTTCAAGTACGAGATAATGTTATTTTAAAGAAGTGTGCAAAATTTGAAAGAGATCGGTTCATAACTTTCGAGAAATCGTGACTACCGATTTCAAAAATGTAGTTTCGAGAAAAACGCGATTGAAGATTTACATTCAAATAACATGTAAATAATCGTACTTACACCGTATAATGATGCAAACCCATGTTTTTTCCACGTGCCATCACCTGACACGGTAACATCTGTCGTATCTTCAACATCATTTTCATCACACGTTAATTTTTTTTCTTGATTTGCAACAGACAACAAAATTGATTCGGCAACAGTTATGACGCACTCATGTATTTTATGAACATAAAAATTGTACGTTGATGCATTCAAGAATGAGGAACTTATATCCATCAAACCACAGAATTTTTTACATCCGGCAAGTCCTAAGCCTAGTATTCGCGTCACAAAAATAAACGAACAATAGCTAAGCAGCTGCCTCGATATATCTGCCTCTATATACCTGCGTCACGCTCGGTTATAGCCTGATGGGTGAAACATCCAAAGGCTTTATCTTTTAGAATATGACTCGGATCGTTTTAAAATTTTAAAGGAATATTTTCAACATATTCAATTATAAGATAAGAAAAAAAAAAAATTCGGTTTTTTGAAATTTTGAAACCCACCTAACCCCTTAAACTTACCAGGATCATTATATATTTTTGAATAAATGAATTTCGTCGTAGATAGTCAATGGTTGAATATTTATTTATCACGACATTTCTGCCGGGTACGGCTGGCTGTCGTCAGGCTACAGAATTGAAAAGAAGCAAAAAAAGAAAAATAGCAGTGCATAATTTCTCCCTTATACTGAGCTTGTTTGTCAGAAACCGAAATAAGGTGGTGCGGTTCCTAATAATAAATTATATGATGTTTTAATTACAACCAAAAATTTGGCTGTAGTAAATACTAAATTTTCTTGGGAACTTGGACAGAATTGATCAGATTCAACTTATCAAAATTTGCAACGTTTCGTTGGTTTCATTTATTTTCCAACTTCATCAGGCAAGCTGTAACAGATGTACATAAACTTTAAAATTAAGTTGCATAAAACAATAGACATGATACATGTAAGTTACAAATTCAGAAATAATAAACTAAACAAAATTACAAAATATTTACTTTTGAGGTTAAATCATCGTTAAAATCCTCTGGTCCATAACATCAAGTCAAAAATATGTTTAAATAAGACTAGACAGATATATACATTTTTTTTTAATAAAATTATAAATTCATTGTGCCAATAAATCAATTTAAATAAAATAAAATGGACAAATATAATGATGGGCAAATACACATGTCAAACGTAGTGACTCTTAAATCACAGACTGTACTACTCTCACACAGTGTGATAGTACGTGTGGAGGTCGCATTATCTGTATTGTCAACATGACTCTGTTGTCCATGACTAGTACTATTCATGTTGTGCGCGAAAGTTCAACCTCTGAGTAAAATAAAAATAATTACTATGACTTCACTAAATCCTTAACATCATTTATCAGGTCACTGTAAATTGTACTGAGGTTTTGCGTGTCGGATCTAAAATTGACACAATTCATCGCCTTAATAAAAATCATTTCACTTAGGTTTCTCTTCATGTAATTTTTCTCCAGATCTAAAATCTCAACATCCTCGAACTGAAAGTTATGACCATCCTCAACAAAGTGATGTTCCGCTAATGCTGTTTTGTTGTTTTTTATGGACTTCTCAGGTCTGCAGTCAAGTTTGTGTTGTCTCACTCTGGCTTTTAATTTTTGCCTGGTCTGTCCAACGTACCATTTCCCACACGAGCACGGAATCCTGTATGCCAGGCCAGATCTATCTTCTATAAGATTTGGATTTTGGCTGTAGTGTTTATCTTTAAGCAATGTGCTGTCCTATCAGTCCCATACTCGCCAATATTGTTTTAGAATACATTAAACAAAAAGTCATCAGTTAATTAGCTTTCAAAATTCGCTTTTACTACAGATACGTGGTCGACATTATTCCTTGTATACACAGAGACCAATTACAGTTCTTGTTGGACAAATTCAACAACTTCCATCCACGCATCCAATTCACGTGTGAAGTGGAGAAAGATAACAAAATTTGTTTCTTGGACACCATAGTCATAAATGTTAACGATAGAATAAAGCTAGACTGGTACAGACAAAGCACCTGGTCTGGACGTTACCTTAATTTCGATTCTCGAGACCCAATAGTATATAGAAGATCCGTAGCTATAGGCCTTTATGATAGATGCATAAAAATTTCTGATCCCATTAACAGGAAAAATAATTTAAAAGTTGTAGACGACACACTCATTAATAATGGTTATCCTCTAACCTTAATCCAAAATTTCGAAAGTGATAGAATACGTAAATTCCACAACAATACAGAAAGTAAACCTGAGGTCAACAACAACAGAACAAAATTATAACTTCCATTCCTCATGTGCAAGATTTATCACATCAAATTAAGAAAACATTGGCACGAGAAGGTATAAACGTAGCTTATAAAATCACCAATGACTCTAGGAGCCTTTTCTCAAAAATTAAAACAAAAACTGCAACTATGGATCAAATTAATACCATATACAAAATAAACTGCAACGATTGCCAACAAATATACGTCGGAAAATCGTCACAACACCTCAAAAACAGAATCCGAGGTCACAAATCAAACAGTAAATTAAGAGGTCCTGACAAATGTGCATTGGCTCAGCATAGCTTAACAAAAGGCCACATTTTTGATTGTGACAATGCTTCCGTTTTAACTTGTGAAAAAAACTGGCATAAGAGAATCTGGAAAGAAATGGTTCATATTTCTAAAAACATTGACATTGCGTGTAAAAAACGTACTGATGTACACATCTTTAGCCATCTATATTCTGACATTTAAAATTACGCGGTCTTAACACACTAAACGACTATGACTCTATCTTGTTTTCTCGAGGTTTTTCTTATCTAATCACAACGCCAAGATTTATACTCTCGACACTCAATTAAAATCGCACTTCCGAAAAATAAGACACTTCCTCACATAATGGCAAATTAAGAACATCTAGTCTAAAAGTTGTCGGAAAGGGCATAGCCGAATAAGCATGCCAAAAATCCCCCTGCTCGGAATGGATTCTGCAAGTGACCTGCTTGCTATTGATGAATGATTGACCCATCCCAATCTAGCCTTCTACTCCATTTTCCTCAAAGTTATCGCAAGAAAACGCGATTTTCAGTCTTTTCGCGTTAAATTCGTTATTTTAACTCCGAAAGTTATGAAAAACATCACAAATCTAGCAGACATTTGTACAGATGTCAAGGATTTTTTTCAGATTTTTCGATAGCAAACTCGAGCGTCTAAAAATTCTTGATCATTTAGATTGCTGTTTTCCAGTGGGTTCTAGCAAGTGGCCACTTTCTCTTTTCGACAGTTTGAACGCCTGGTTTTTTGTAATTCTCTGAAATTGTTTCAGATTTTTCCTAAAAGCGTGTCATCGTAAAAAAAATTAAAAACCGATATTTTTCATTCTGTTATGGGCACGACCTCAAGATGATTTTTTCCACATACATGTAATTTGTAATCAGTCTGGAAGAACATTTCCGATTTAACGTTAGTTTTCAAGTCTTTGGCCATATTTTTCTGAAAGATAATATATTCCTCACAAGTTGAACTAGTGTATCGATTGTCACTAGCAGCTACTTTCGATCGCAAGTTCTAACGCCGTTTTATATCGATGACTAGATAATATTTCCAACCTTCAGACTATTATTTCCCAAATGAATACCGAAGCCTCATGATGCAGTCTCATGTAAGGTCGGATCGCCGATATCTGTAATAGCGGAACAGATTAGACGGAAAAGTCACCAGAATCGGCGTTCCGGTAAGTTCATTCTGTCGCATTTTTACGGAATGGTGTATCCGTCCGAAATACACATATTATAACATTCTGCTTACGGCGTTCGCAGGAGCAGGTAATACATACATACCGGGACAATCTCTTGGAACTAAACATACAATGCGCATGCGCGAGTTTTATCGGCTCCTCGGGTAAGGCTGGCCACTCCGAGTTTCAGCTGTCAAACTCTGTTTCTGGCGGCGCGGCGTGGTGATTATGGAATGATTATATTACGCGCGTACACTTATTATTTTCAAGATTCTTTTTATTTTTTATTAGTTATTATTTACTTTCGATTTTTTATGGATTTTATTGAAAAAATGTAATTATTTCTCGCCCTGTGACGAATTTGCACGTGTTTGGGAATTCGCGCGGGCTCTTCGCGTCCGTGTAGAACCTCAAATTACCTCCCGGCACGCCGGCGTGGTGATTATGGAATATTTATCATTACGCGCGTACACTTATTGTTCTTAAGATTGTTTATATTTTTTATTAGTTATTATTTTTTTCGCTCTCGCACGCGTTTTATTCTTGTCGGAAACTTCCGGCACTGTCTTTCGCAAAATTGACGCGGACTCTTCGCGTTTACCGGTACACACATGCAACTGGAACGACTCACGCATGTGTAGTACTGGACATCACCGGTGGGTGCACAACTATGCTTCGCCGGCGTGCAGAAAGGTTACTGCGTAATCGTTACCGCGAACTTTGAAAAAAATACTTTGTCAAAGTATCCTTCTGCACCTCGATAATTTGGAATAATCCAAACTTTCTAGATAAATCGGGCTCCTCAAAGAAATCTCCCGTTTCTTTGGTCAAATAACCGGTGGCAAAGTATTCATCGTTGTGAGCGTGTAAAACATTTATAAAAATGATTTCGCCATTACTGAGGAGGAAAACATTATCGGGTGACGAACAGGTAATTATCCAATTTCGTCCATGTATTGCTTTAATCTGGTCACGTTTTTTTACAACTTTGTTTACGATTTTTTTTGAATGAGGATGTACTTTTTCCAGCGAATCTATTTCTGCCAGTCTGTTGACAACTTGTGCCAAGGGATTCTTGGGGGTGCGAACAAGTTTTTTCAGCCTTCCCAAGTAGTTTTCTGCCCAGAAAGCTGAAATATCGGTGAGGGGTGATTTGAAATTCTTTACATCCTCTGCTATATGAATCAGATTATGAATATTCATAATCTGAGAGTCAATGCCATACAGTGTGGGCATGAATTGTGTAAATTGTTGTAGAAGCGTGTTTACGTAGTCTGCAAATTTGACAGCACATTCTTCGTTACAGAGTATTCTGCATAAGACCACCAGAAGAAGAAAATGATTGTACTGGTTTTCTGGGAGAATATTCGAAAAAACTACAGCTCCACAGTACAAAAGGCAGCAACGATACTGCGTAGCTTTCCACCGCGCCACTTCGTCTGTATTATATACTTTACGCTGAAATTCTGAAGGGATATTTTTCTCAAGCGAAGCCATCAAATCTTTAAGACGATGCAGTTGTGATTTTCTTATCCGGTAAGGGCTACTTCGACGAATCCACTTATCAAGAAGTAATTTCATGATGCTCAAATATAAAAGATGCATGGAGTCTAGTGGCATAGATTTAATAATGTTAAATCTTGGCAGTAAAAGCAGTGGAGAACACAAACCAGGCAAATGATGATTAGGATCTTCTTTCAGGCGGAATGAGCGCTGAGTTCTTTTTGCACAATCAAGCTCAGGGTAGACTCTTCTTTTATTGATGTTGAGACATTCTACCGTGCACCGTTCACAGGCATGAAACCCACCGTGACTTTTGGAGCATCTTATCCATGATCGAGCTGGTGAATCACAGATTATCGCCTCAACTCGAAATTTATGTTTTTTCCCCTCGATGATTGCTCCATGGGAGTAGTGTATATACGCCGGTTCTGGACAACGCTCCCCTCCCCCCTTCCCCCCACCCCCCGTCCGCGGTGGTACCCCCCCCAGTTCCCCCCTAGCCCGACCGCCCAATCCGCGGCGGTACCCCCCCCGTTCCCCCCTAGCCGCCCCCCCCCATCCGCGGCGGCCCCCGCCAACCCGCGGCGGTACCCCCCCCCTGCTGATCATTTTTCGCGGTTAGCCGCAAGATGGCTATTTTCAAGGGATTTGACACACACACACACACACACACACACAAAATAATTCCTGTCGAGGCTTGTTTTCTGCCGAACGTCATAAACGTAGGTATTCGGGGCAAGGGCTGTGGGCCCCGATTTTTTATACCTGCACCGGCCACTACCTGCTTTTTGTTGACCGATTTCCATTACATGCTTGGGAAACTATACATTGCTACTTTACTCACAGCATTTGCGCAGATTTTTATACTTAGGTGGGCGTCCATCGTAGGCGGCGTTGGGTTCGTGGAGAAGGTGAGGGGGAGAGGGTGAAAACCTGCTCCAACACGCTTTTAGGCAAGATGCAGCTGCGGAAGCGGGTCACTTCAAACGAGCAATCAAACCCAAAAATTTGGGGATGGGGGGATGGGTAAAGGCTGGGCCCACTCGTCTCTGACGCCATTTTTCCCTCCGAGATGCGCAGAACGCAGTGCGCACCGCATCTCTGACGTCATTTTTCCCTCCGATATGCGCAGAACGCAGTGCGCACCGTTCCCAAATTCTTGCGATCTATTGGCCTATATAAGCTCAACGCATCCGATGCAGACTCGTCAGCCTTCCACATACCATCCGTCAGTATATAATCGAGCGCAACATTCCCACTCCTCAACATGGCGATGATCCCAGACATGCAATGTTTTATCGGTCATCACATGAAGTTTGTACCCAAGGAAGTCGCAGTCATGAATGTAAACGGGTCGGGTCTGGATTACATCATTTTAAGCCGCCCTATGATTTGGCAAGCTTACCACTTGAATGTAGAGCTACCAATGTATGGTTGACACGCAATCACCACGGAATATCATGGAATGCGGGAAACAAATCTCACGAGGATGTGACGAAGATTGTGAGAAAAATGGTTGGAAATGCGTGTTACGTATACGTCAAAGGGGCGGAGAAAAAAGCATGGCTGTCGGAGATCATCGATGGTACAACAAGGGTTATTAACATGGAAGATTTGCATATCATACCCCCTGCAATGGAAAAATTGAGGTATATGGAAGCGGCACCGTGGCATGACGTGAACCATAGATACTCTCCAGCGAATAACCTCCAGCAAGCAGCAGCGCCAGGCTCAATTTGGTATGATGACAACTCTGAATACATCCCGGCATACAATTGCGCCTTTGAAAATGTGCAGTGACTGAGGAGTTGGTATTCGAAGGAGTGTACCAGCTCCCTCGAGAAATCCTTCCGTCTGTAAAAAGAATTGGACGGTTTAAGGGGAATGATGTCGGAGGATATAGCTTTTTTACCAGAAGAATTTATTCGCACGTTCGCATCAAACTCCATCAATGATGCGTGGGATAAACTACCAGAGAATATGAAAATGGACTACGTCATCGCAAGTTTCCGCAGATGTAGCGTACATTACACACCAGGACCCGATGGCGATATCGTGGATGGACCGAATCCTCTAATTAAAGACTGTCTAGGTTGCAATCGTGTGTATAGATAATATGGACAATATTTACCAAAATAACAATAGAATTTATTACAATATATACAATTATATTCGGGTTTATATGTAGAATATTCAATAGAAATCATCTCAATTATATCATAGCTTTTAAATAGAATTAAAAAAATTTACTATTCGATAAAATTATAATCTAGAAATAGGATACATTACAAATATATATATTTATAACTTTCACCCATTCTCGTCATACAAAATGTAAATGTTATGAATTTTTACTTGTGAAAAATATATAATCAATAATTACGAATTTAGCGTGGTTTATTCCTCAAAATAATCCATAAAATCATTATCGTTATCCTGTTTGCTAACATTATCATCATCATCATCATCATCGCTATTTTTGACATCTATAATTATTACGATAGTTTCATTCGCCCATTTTTCTACAATTATTTCCATACATATATCACCGTAATTTATATAATGTCGGCTGTTTGGTCTCACTCGAGCAGCTCGCGCATCCTCAACGAGATCCCGAAGCTCCTCCAACGAAAACTCACGTGTTGCTTCGGAAAAGCCTATAATTATCTCTTCCTCAGCCTCCTCATCCTCGCCCCAATCAACGATCGACCACTCATCGTCATCATCACTTGAATGAGATGGCATTTTTTTTTCTTTCTAAAATTGATTCGCGATGAAAAATCTGTAAAAAGAGCAAGCCGAAATAGAATTCAGATAGTAAGTAATAAGTATCAAATGTAACAAGCAAATGATAGTAAATCTAAATATATCACCAAACAGTCAAAAGGACAGCCAGGATTTACGAAAGTAATGGAGAAAGGAGAAGTTTCAAGCAGCAGACAAGGCGATGAAGATGGTGGATGGTCGGAAGTATCACAAAAGAAAGAGGAAAATAAAATTGTAAGTGCGAAGAACTAAATAAGCCATAGAATAATATCCAACAAATATTCGTATAACCAGGCAAGAGGACGACCAGGATCGATATTGACCACAAGAGAAAGAGGTGTTTTGCGGAGTGAACAGCTACGCAAATATAAAGAAAAAAATAATATATAGAAGGTGATTTTGGAGAATAACCGGCAGAGCGATAGTAAAAATAATTCAACGAAGGGTGTCGAAGAATTAGAAGAATCGATTGTGATTATTGATTTGGAAAATAAATCAAGAGGACGACCAACCAATATGATGGACATAGAAGAGCGAAAAATGAGACGACGAGAACAGCAGCGAAAATATAGGGAAGCGAACAAAAAATATCATACTGGCTTTTCAACCAACGAACAGAAAGGAGGAGTTTCAACCACAGACAAGGCGATGGAGACGGTGGATGGTCGGACGTATCACAAAAGAAAAAGGAAAATAAAATTCTAAGTGCGAATAACCAAATAAGCCATAGAATAATGTCAAACAAATATTCCTATAACCAGGCAAGAGGACGACCACGATCTATGTTGACCACAAGAGAAAGAGGTGTTTTGCGGAGTGAACAGCAACCCAAATATAGAGAAAAAAATAATATAAAGAAGGTGATTTTGGAGGATAACAGGTAGAGCGGCAGCAAAAATAATTCAGCAAGTTAAGGAGATAGATCGATATCAATGGAGAAGGAACACCAATTTTCAACCAACGAACAGAAGCTTAGATTGATGAAAAAAAGAAAAGTAAGCACAGAAGGAATTGAACTGGACGGCAAGAGACAACGAGTAGATGAAACGACAGACGAAAAAGAATTGTATCAACGACTTATGAGCAAGAATAACGTATCTGAAATTCATGTTTGTGATGAAATATTGAGTGACAGTGATACGTTGACATCGATGGAGAAGGAACTGTCTGTATTCAGCCAAACAATAGAAGATAGCAGAGACAGGTTGGAATTAGACAAAAACAGAGAACGAGTGGAAGCAATGAATAGTGAATCAATCATTGCTGAGCATCGTTACAACGGGGATATTGAAAAAGGCATTTTCAAAACTGTGGAGCAACTAGACATGGGTGAAACGAACGTAAAATGTAAACATTGCAATGCAGAAAGGTTCAAATATGAAACAGGAAGGGCGGCAAATAATTGCTGTCATGGAGGAAAAATAACATTACCACCATTAACGGAATATCCTGATGTACTTCAACGTCTGCGAGAAGGGAATGATGAAGTATCAAGACACTTCAGACAACATATACGATGATATAATGACGCGTTTGCGTTTGCGTCATTCAATTGTACCGTGGCAGATCTGGGGAATCCAGGACCATATGTGATGAAAATAATCGGGGATGTGACACTGATATATATATACACTGGATTGGATATTACCGTATACTCTACGTGTAAGCTCGTGCGTCCAATTGAACAATTGAATTTCCGCCATCTTGTACAGAAAGTTGTCACAATATGCGCGCTAGATTTGAACTGCGTAATATATGCTATTTAGATCTAACGATATATTCGTCACACAAAAAAGTTTTTGACGAGTAAAATAATGTTTGATACATTAAATGAAGAACAAATTATTTTTTCGAAAGTATATTATTATTTACAATTATATGATGTAAAAGATCATTAAATAATATGACGAAAAACTTGTATTTAAGCGTGATTTTTCTTTATGTTCAAAAGAAGTCCTCAATTCTGAGAAGTTTTCGTCCATTATCCTTTATTCTATGGTGGGCTGAATTCCATGCGGATTATTCAAAAATTTGTATAATACTAATTCAACCGTTAGGGAATCCATTTACCATCCATTGATCATCAAAGTGGAGCTTAAGACATGTAAAAAAAGTTTTGAATTAAATTATATCGAATTGGGTGAGTAAAAACTGTATTCAAAAATATGGAGAATAAAACATTCTTTGCAAACGTTAAGGCATTTTTTTAGAGTTGCGTGCGATAAACCACAACCGTAATACAATTAGTAGTATCAATCCACAATCCATTCACATGAAGAAAAAGTTACAAGCACAATCAAAAGAAAATAAAAAAGATGTACATATCTGAGCATGCAAATCAGGTACAAATGTGTAGGTGATCATGTAATTTGGTTACATTCACTGTGGTGGGCCAATCGGATTCATCCTGAAATTCGGTCTGCTGCAAGTTTTCACCTACAGATAAGTTACTAATAAATAACGACAACGGAAATACACAGAAATGTGTCACACACGATTTTTCTGTTACAGAGCACTTTATAATCTGTAGGTAATTAACCGCTTCGATGGCATTGACGCAATAGTGCATCACATTAACGTGTCTTTATGCACACTGAGTTTTCTCTGACCTAAAAGGGATTAATAGTTTCAGATCTTACCAAATAACGTTGGGATACTGCCTTTTTGTAAAGTTATATAATTTTTGACTTTTCTTCTGGAAGCAACAGGGTTCAAAGTGGTCGGAACACAGAAAGCTATCACTTGATGGAGACCACGGTCCAATGTTTATATTTGCGATCCACTGCTTCATAATATCAGGTTCATCCAATGGGAACTTACATAACAAGCAAAGTTTAAATTTATTAATTCGCACGTTATGTTGCACTGAGTAACGGTACTTACTTGAAGAATGAATAGCCACGTCCATATTCCCTTAATCGGTGACAAGATGAACACTCTGATTTTGGGTTGTCGAATATAGTTGGTACACTGTTCTTTTTCAATGTAATTAGGAATCCTGTCCTATCAAAGCAGTCATTTGTAAAATGAGCTGAACACAATGTGCTATTTCGGTTTGGCTTCCAGTCCTTCCTCTTCATTTCTTTTAACCACTGCTGAAGGCGCAACACATCTTTCACGGGAAATCTACATATTGAATTATAATTTAATCCCTGAGTCAATAATACCCGAGTTTTTAATTTCAATTATAATAAGATCGGTTCATAATTCAAATATTGTGAATTTTTACTGACACGATTCGTACGTTATGATACTCGTTAAATATAATTGATAAATACTTTGTATGCTGACATAACCTCTGCAAGTTATCATTTGCAGAACGCTTCAGCGTTGTATACTCACTTGTGAAATGATCGCCCACAATATTTTGATTGCTTTGTTTTGCAAAAAACGCAGGTACTCATTGTTACCTCAATAATTGTTACTGTAATTTTCCATCGCAATCGATTATATACACATACATATATCACGTATATATATATATATTAGGGTGGTCCTTATTTGGGGTGTTGACGAATTCCGATAAGTGCGCCCCCTAGACACGTTTGAAATAAATTTAAAAAAATGTGTGCGAAAACGGAGCGCTGTAGTCCAATTAGAAGACGTGCCTATAAGCTCGTTTTGTTTTTCATTTGAATAACATGGGATTTTCAGACTACTTCAGTCATTATGTTTTTGAGTTGTCCCCATGAACGCAAAAAATTCTTTTTTCACATAAATCTGTTGTTCATGGATCTCGGAATATCGTAAAATCTTTCCCGATCCAGAAAAACAGACGGCGATCAAAACATTTTAATTTTAATTATTACTTTTTAAAAAAGTATAAAGTATAAACGATGTGTTTTTAAATACACTAATTGAAATACATATTTTTTCCCACAGGTACAATTATTTTTTTTTACAAACTTATGACGTAAATAAGACTGCCTTTTAATTGGTGAAATACTGTCAAGCACCAAGCGGCTAAAAAGAAGTATTCTCACGTTGATCAATTTGCCGTCGTGTATAATATCAGGGGGATGGGGGGCGTAAAGGTTGTGATAACGACTTGTGGAAAAATATACGCGTAGTTGTACCCATGAACAACAGATTTATGTGAAAAGAGAATTTTTTAAAACATAATGATTGAAGTAGTCTAAAAATCCCATGTTATTCAAACGAAAAACAAAACGAGCTTAGAGGCACGTCTTCTAATTGGACTACAGCGCTCCGTTTTCGCACACATTTTTTGTTCATTTATTTCGAACGTGTCTAGGGGGCGCACTTGTCGAAATTCATCAACACCCCAAATAAGGAGCACCCTAATATATATATATATGTACTCGTATATCTGAAGTGACAAGAATCTGTACAAAATGGCTACCGTTCAATTGGCGTGACGGCACCACGCTTAATCCAATCCAGTGTATAATTATATATATCAGTGGGATGTGAGTTACAAAATATCTACAAATTTAGATACCGCAAACAATAACCGACCGAGATATGGACAAATTTACATCTACGATGCACAAACTCAGCTAGCGCTGAGAGAAAATGACGCAAGAAGAGTAAATCTGTCAGAAATTATTGGTAGACTGATAATAGATATCAATCCTTATGCAGCAAATTTTAAAACTTAGAGATTAAACTTTATTGCACTCAAGGAAGACGATAGACGGCGGTACAATGCGCCAACCTGTGGTGAGCTAGCAGCTTTGATCGTTTCAGATGACGGGGCAGTATCTGAAAATATAGAAGTACAAGTATTTCCAAAACAAGACCGTGCAGTTGGATATGTGCCGAAATATTCGCATCACGTTGATCCAATGATTTTTCCATTACTATTTCCGTGTGGTGATTTAGGTTGGAGCTATAACATGAAACACGTAGGAACAAACAAGAAAATCTCTCCTGTTCAATACTATGGACATCGATTGGCCTTACGTCCAGGTGAAGCACAGAATCAGTTGTTGCGGAGCGGACGATTAACACAACACTATGTGATTGCAAATATGAAACACGAAGCAGCGTTTATTGTTTTCAAGAAATAATCAGAAGCAACTGCGTGTAGAATGTTACAAGGGAATGACTGATCACATATCAAATAGCAAAGCGAATACGTCAGATCGAACAAGACTTGGGAACCAAATGATTTTACCATCAACATTTTTCGGCAGCATGCGGCCTGCGCGCTTAGCGCGCCAACCCCACTTCGGCGCTCGCTTCGCTCGCTGCCGAGGTCTCGGCGCTGCGCACCTCACTATTTCCTTATACATTGTCTATTAGACACGTGAATTCATTTATGCTGATTTGATGACAGATCTGCAACTGTTGATCGGTTGTTTTCGATCAACCCGACATTGCTATTGGCTCCCTATGCAGGTCTGCTCAGATTTTTGTAGTGAACGAATCCACTCACATGTGCAAAACTCCCGCTGCCATGCAACTCCAATTGCATTCGGCGACTTATTTTGCTACAGTTATTATTTTCAGATTTTTTTACGTATATCTACATATAAAGATATAGAATCTACTGCGTCTGGTTTCTAAGTACAAATAATTGATATCAATTCTTTTTTTTTCAAATAAATTTATTTTACATTTTTCACTTTAAATTTAGTTCGAAGTTGACTTCGAATCTTATTGATTGATGAAAAATTTCGATCTTCTCCCTCGCTCGTCTGAGCTTAGAGTAGATTTAATTGTCTATTTGCGAGTTTCCTCATAAACTTCTTTCGCCGGAGTCAATTCCCGTTCTCGTGAGGAAGAATCGAACATTTCTTTAGAGCTCCTCAGAACTATTCATGAGGTTCATGAGGATTGGTTGATAAAACAAACCTTTTCTTCTTTATCAGCTCCCATCTTGGTTATCAATGCAGAAGCTACGGCTGATCAAGTTTTTAAAGATTTTTGTACTTCCTTGACATGCGGATGTTGAGCTATACTTGCTTTATGAAGGAATAAACTTAATTAAGTGAAAGACAAAAAAAAGTAAAATAGATTTTCTTTATTGGAATAACACAAAGATTACATGAAATTATGTTTCAAAATTTGCTTTCCTACAATCATTATTTTGTGCAGCTGGTCTCCATTTTGTAGGTTCGAGGTGGGGTGACGCTTGGACGAAATCGGGTTTCGGTCCTCTTGCCTGGATATACGAATATTTGTTGGATATTATTCTATGGCTTATTTGGTTCTTCGCAATTACAATTTTATTTTCCTTTTTCTTTTGTGATACTTCCGACCATCCACCATCTTCATCGCCTTGTCTGCTGTTTGAAACTTCTCCTTTCTCCATTGCCATCGTAAATCCTGGCTGTCCTTTTGACTGTTTGGTGATATATTTAGATTTACTATCATTTGCTTGTTACTTTTGATACTTATTACTCACTATCTGAATTCTATTTTGGTTCTGCAAGACATCAAAGTGTCCACTGTCACCGTCGCCGGTGAAGAGTAGCGAGAATTGTCTTTCATCTTGGGATCCGATTCGGTATGGTTGAATATGTTCTCCGCGATACATGATTAAACATATCTTAAAAATGTCTGCAGCTGCAGCTAATTCTGCTTCTCCACCGTATATTCCATTTTTATTCATAAGTATGCGATTTGTAATCACCAGGTGACCTAATCACAGCACCGTTTGACTCATTACCTGTAATAAAACTCATAAATGTAAACCAATTATCCACTATATTTGAAACGATACTCAGTCTCACCTCTGCGTGTCGATCTTGAGTGCCGTACACACAATACGCCAGCGCGCGAAAAAGACAATTCCCGTCGGGAATCATCTTGATAATTTTTGTTTGCATGTTCATTTTTTGTGTATCAGAAACAGATACCTATAAAGATGTTTGTCAAAGACTGTCATAAACAGCCGGTGACAGCTGTCAAAGGAAGTTTTGTTTGCTAGATGCTTTTTGTTTTGTTTTCGGCATCTCACCCTACCGGCAACTTCATGCGTATACTATTGTTATTATAATCTTCTTAATACTATTGTTATTATAATATTTTTTATACTATTGTTATTATAATCTTTTTCACCTCTTTATTTGTTCAGAACTTTTTTATTAGATAGATAGATTTGCCAAATCGTCGTAGTGGCCATGTGAAGTGCAATACAATTTTGAATAACTCGTGAGGATAACGATACGTAATTTGCGCGTATAACCTAAAACTTATCATTGCTTACCTCTGATGTAAATCTCCACCGACATATAATTGAATAGCGACAATGAGATCCATTGACAAATTATTCTGAAGTACATTATTTGTACGCGCCACTCGCGTCGGTTGTAACGATTGTTACCGGCTGGATCATATTAGTCGGTAAGAAGAGAGCCCACATCGAAAAAAAAAAAATTTTGTGCGTGCGGTCAATCAAGTTCGAGATTCACGAAGACTGGTTCACAAACCTCTGGTAACAATATTCATCAGTGACCAGTGACAACTGATTCGTTACATTGCATAAAAATCGAAAAATTCATCGTGCCTCGTGGAAAAATCGATGAGCAGCAGAAACAAAGCCCGAAAAAGTAGATGTAGTCTGGTCAATTCAGACATTTCGAAACACAATAATTCCGACAGAGCTGAATTTTGGTACAGACCTTGAGTTTACCATTATAAAGAAAAAGAAAAAAGTCCCCATCGATACCATGTGTGCTAAAAAAGTTGTTCAAGGTCAAAGGTCAAAATTTTCGGTTTTTTCGATTTTTCTCGTTAACTGTTAATTTTATCATAAAAATAGCTAAGACCAAAATTGTAGATCATAAAATTATCCACAAAAATGGTTCCTATACTTGTTTTCCTAAGAATTATCATTTCTGAGATATCGCGATTCTAAAAGTCGAACAAGTTAAATTCTATATAATATGCACGCATATTCTATATGTCACGGATGTACATAGTATATGTATAGTATATATGTATACATATTGCATGTATAATATTAATTATAGTATGTATATATACTTCTCGCAAAAATTAAGGGAACAACAAAATTTTCGAAATTTTTTGGTGATTTTCAACAGGCTGTATTTCAGTGAAAAATGGTCGTACAAGAAATAAAAAAACAAAGCTTTTGAAGCTTGAAGACTCTAGTTTTTGAATTTTTTGGTTAAAAATTTTTCAAAGAACTATTAGCCATGCAATCCTTGGATAAAGCACGAAGAAAAAATTTTCAAAATTTTTTACATTTTTTTTTTCGCTCTACGGGCATGGAAAATTTTTTCCGAGCTAAACCAATGCATACGTCGCATAGCCTGTTTATTCAGCTTCAAGATGCTTTTTTTTAAACCTCGATACGACCATTTGTCTTCGAGATATCGAATTTTGAATGCCAAAGGATCCTTTTTCACTCAACTGCCGATATCTCTAGAACTACTGGTCGCACAGCGAGCTGAAGGGCAGTTTCTTTTTTTGCAGAAAATTTCCTACGAAAATCTGTCAAGGTTGATGTCAAAAAAAAAATTTTTCCACCTGTAGCGTTAACGTGAAAAAAGAGCAAAAAAATTGCCATTTTGCCTTTTTTTGGATAATCGACTGTATCTTCGTCAATATTGGGGGGAAAGCTTAGGTTAGAAGAAAATTTTACAGCCTAATGTACCCCAAAGGTCCCCCTAAATCGGTAGATCGATCGGTTCAGCGGTTTTCCTGGACCGATTGATTGAAATTTTGAAAAAATTAAGGGAACAAGGTTTTTGTTTCTTAAGGAATTTTTGGATAATCGACTGTATCTTCGTCAACATTGGGGGGAAAGCTTAGGTTAGAAGAAAATTTCACAGCCCAATGTACCCCAAAGGTCTTCCTTAATCGGTAGATCGATCGGTTCAGCGGTTTTCCTGGACCGATTGATTGAAATTTTGAAAAAATCAAGGGAACAAGGTTTTTGTTTCTTAAGGGACCTTGTTCTCTTAATTTTTTCAAAATTTCAATCAATCGGTCCAGGAAAACCGCTGAACCGATCGATCTACCGATTTAGGGGGACCTTTGGGGTACATTAGGCTGTAAAATTTTCTTCTAACCTAAGCTTTCCCCCCAATATTGACGAAGATACAGTCTATTATCCAAAAAAAGGCAAAATGGCATTTTTTTGCTCTTTTTTCACGTTAACGCTACAGGTGGAAAAAAATTTTTTTTGACATCAACCTTGACAGATTTTCGTAGGAAATTTTCTGCAAAAAAAGAAACTGCCCTTCGGCTCGC